>NC_051178.1:129737437-129784145 GCF_013339695.2 Rhipicephalus sanguineus
TACCGAAAAGAACATCGGCACTTCGCACCGCGTCTTCACCATACTTCTCGTGGTTCCGAAGAGTCTCCGCTTATCCGTCTTGCAGGCTATGCATGATGATCCAACGTCCGGTCATTTAGGCACAGCGAAAACTCTTTGCCGGCTCAAGAAAGGTTTTACTGGCCAAAAATGCGCCAGACGACGGAACACTACGTCTCTAGTTGCAACGAGTGTCAACGTCACAAGCGCCCTACAAGTGCTGCTCCAGGGCGACTACATCCTGTGCCTCCCCTAGAACTCCATTCGAGCAAGTTGGGATCGACCTTCTTGGGTCCTTTCCGCGGTCTTCTAATGGAAATCGGTTGATAGTCGTATGCACCGATCATTTAACAAGGTACTGCGAGACAGCTGCTCTACCATCGGCAACTGCAGCCAATGTGTGTTTATGCATGCTCCGTTTTGTGGTTCTACGTCACGGACCCTTTAAAATTGTTATCAGTGATCGTGGGCGACAATTCACTGCAGACGTGGTGGAAGGAATGCTTCGTGTATGCGCTTCGACGTTTCGGCACTCTACACCATATCATCCCCAAACAAACGGTCTAACGGAACGAACTAATAGGACTCTCACGAACATGCTATCTATGTATGTCGCATTAGACCACAAGAACTGGGACAGCGTTCTACCTTTCATCACTTATGCCTTTAACACCGCACAGCATGAAACCACCGGCTTCAGTCCGTTCTTTCTTCTGTATGCTCGGCCGCCTCGTCATACCCTCGATACCGTCTTCCCGTTTTTAGACCACCATGATCCCTGTATATCCGAGATCGTCTGCCGTGCAGAAGAAGCCCGACGTCTGGCTTATTTGCGCACACTTGCTTCGCAAGATCGCTCGAAGGCACGTTTTCACCGTCGACGCCGACACGTGACGTATAATCGCGGAGACCTAGTGTTGCTGTGGACGCCAACTAGAAAACGCGGGTTGTGCGAAAAACTGCTAGCGCACTATGCGGGACCTTATGTTGTTATAGACCGTCTAAGCGATTTAACTTACCGCGTAGCGCGTCTCCATTCAAATGGCCGACGGTCTGCAAAGACTGAACTTGCCCATGTAGTGCGTTTGAAGCGCTTTGTTCCTCGAGAGACTATTTGACTCGCCCGGTGGGCTTCGTCTGCGCGGAGGGAAATGTTGCTGCATGCGTGATTTGGGTATGAGCATCTGTGTAGTGGGAAACAGGGAGGTTGTAGTAGAAGAGGACGTTCGGCTAGTGGAAAAGGCCTCCGGTGCGCGTTTGTTCAACACCTTCGCGTCCACCGGTACGTCGCAGCTAAATAACCCTCTTGTAGACGTAACAATATATATATATATATATATATATATATATATATATATATATATATATATATACACGAAGGTTATTCAAAAAGTAAGGGTAATATTGAAATATTTACACGTCAGAATAAAGATTTATTTGTGCAGCGCCATATTTTTAATTCTTCGCGAAGGTACTAAAGTTATTGTGCTGGCTCAGCAGTCGTCTGCTTGCCGGGGAAGGCAGACGACAATGTCTGCAAAAATCGTTGCTCCCGCCTGTTTGTGAAGTGCGAGCCGCAGTTCGATTTTCGCATGCAAAAGGATCATCAGCTTCTCAAATTCATGTGAAGTTGTGCCTTGTTTATGGATCCGGTGTGATGAGTAAGAGAAGGGTCAGAAAATGGTGTCGAGAGATCACAAATGGCCGCACAAATGTGCACGGCGAAAGTGGAGTGGCAGGCCCAGCATCCAGACCGATGAAACTGTTGAAAAAGTGGCCGGAGTTGCAATTAGATGACGACTGACCCCTAGAGTATAGTCTGCCGGATAAATTCGATCTTGTTGGTCGCTCTACAATTTACACGATTGTAAATGAAAAGCTCAGATATCGCAAAGAGTGTGCAAGGTGGGTACGAAAAATGCTTACCGACCAAACCAAAGAGCAAAGAATATTAAGTGGACGAGCGTTTTTAACCCGCTACCGAAAATACGGAGATATGATTTGTTTTCGCACAGTGTTACAGGCGACGAGACTTGGATATCCTACGCCACTGCAGGAACAAAACAACAGTCAATTCAGTGGCGCCTCTCCTCTTCACCAAGACCGAAAAAATTTAAGCAATCTCCTTACTCGAGTCGGAAAATGGTGGCTACCGTTTCCTGGGACGAAAAGGGCGTTCTTTTGGTTGATTTCATGGAATGTGGGACCAGAGTTACAGCTGACGTATACTGTGAAACGCTCACCAACTGAGACGTGCGATCAAAAATCTACGGTGCGGGAAACTGTCGTCTTGAATGGTCCTCCTCCATGACAGCGCGCCTCCTTACAGCGCAACCAGAACCAATGAGAAGATTCAAGATTTTGGTTGGGGACCTTTTGATCACCTGCCCTACAGTCCCGGCCTTGCACCGACCTTGACACAGCGGCTTGAGGAGAGAGCAGTGTGAAGACAACGAGAAACTCAAGACCGCCGTGGACAACTGGTTTAATTCCCCTGCAGGCAGCGAACTACTACGCAGAGGAACTAAAGAAACTGGTGCAGCGGTACGAAAAGTGCTTAGCAGTTAACGGTGATTATGTAGAAAAGTGAAGCAGGTTTGCAATAAACAAACCCACCAATAAAAACCTTTACTACGGAATATTTTTTTAGGGGGGGGGGGGTTGAAACAAACGGCCCTTACTTTTTGCATAACATTTGTATATTACATAGATCGGCACAAGCAATGTGGAGCTTACTCTAGAAATATATTTTTCGCTTAGGGCTCACTCGGACTCAGACTCGCCAAAGTTTGCCTCAAGCGGACTCACTCGGACTGAAACTCGTCAAGCTTTCCCTCTACCGGACTCACTCGGACTCAAGCTCACCAAAATATTACTCAGCCGAACTCACTCAGAGTTAGATTCACGACTTGATCTGAGTCTGAGTGAGTCAGTGTGAGTCGACTCATGAGTGAGCTTGCCGACCTATGTATTATGAAACAAGGACACCAAAAACACGGTAACAGATTTTTACCATTCAATCGACATGCGCCACCAGACCGAGAAAAGCAAAATTCTTGGCTTGACAGGGCTATAGATGTCGTGCTTACAAATGCGTCGTCAATCATTCTGATAGCTTTCGCCTCTACAATCAATCAACTACAATCAGCTAGCACGGGGGCTTTTTCTGGGGGCTCATGTCGACTGAACGGTAAAAGTCTGTCAACGTGCTTTTGGTGTCCTTGCTTGATAGTCACGTATGTCACACGGTATGCTGAGTGTATAAAATGTCATCGGAGTCACGGAACAATAAAACGAGTTGGAAGTTGGCGTTCATGCTGTCGTCTTGTCCTCCCTTCTGTCCATACTTCGTTTCCTTTTGCCCTGTTTGAGTCGCGTCAAACAATCAGAACGTCTAGGAGGAGGATCCGATCCTTGTGGCGAGTTATAGACATTTTGTCTACAACGCGCCCCGAAGGCACGCATGCATGTAGCACCGTGCACGCGCTCGCATGTTGCGACGGTGCGGAGTAAGCGGAACCGGCATCGCGATCTCTTCTTGCACGCTGCTGCTCACTCCGTTGGTGCCGTTTTCTGTCACGCGCTCTTTCTTTCGCGAGCTTCCAATTTCCGCTCCGTCTGTGAGCAACAGCACCAGCACCCCGTTCGTTTCTTCCTTTCCCGCGCGGACTCACACTCGGCTGGCGGCGGGTTTCAGTCTATTTTGGAGTCAGTAGGCGGGGTACGCGCGCGTCTGACTCTCCAGAAGGGAGATCCGGCTTTAATTTGCGCTCCGTCCCGCGCGCGCGCCGCAGTTTCCTGCGTTTGACCCTCTCTTTCTCACTTCGGAGTTTTTCTTTGTATCTGTACGTGTTGTGTCTGTATTTTTCTTTATTTGGTGTTTGGCTGCCCGAATACCCGGCCATATAGCTGACGCGCCCCAATGCGCACTGAAATGCGCTTCCCCGGACCGCCTCCTCCGTACTCGACCCCTTTTCTCTTTTGTTGTCATCGACGCTTCGTTAGGCGCGCAGTGACGTCATAGACGCGGGACGTCGCTTTGCCCCCCTTCTAATATTCTGATTGCCACCCACATTGTGTGTGTCGGGCTGTTGCCCAGCTGTTCCCTGTCGCTCCCGTTCCAGCGCGCAGTGTCCCAGTCGAAGCAATCGATGTTGCAGCCTCCAAACGAATGACCGAAGGACTCGAAAAGTGCTTAGGTTTTTCTGAAGAGACCCGCAGAATAAAACAGCTCTGTTTTACATGATTACTGTGAAGCCGAAAATCTTAGATGCCTCATCAAACGTGAAAATTGATCATCGGTGGCGGTGTCAACACGCGTCATAAAAAAAAAAAAACATCACGTGATGACGTCATCATGGCGTCGTTTGGTGAAAGGTGTGCCGATCTCGGAGGCAGTGCAAAACCACATAAGGAGCAGTAAACTTTCGGGAGGGTGGGCGGGGGGTCAATACAATAAACTGAGACGAAGATGCATAAGGGGCCGTGGGAATTTTGATATTTTGCTTTCGGGATTGACAGATTTGTCAACATTGCATACACATCCTTTAAAACATGGACGGACAGTTGGTGCAGCTCGTGTATAGAGTCTTTATGGTTTAGGTGTGTGCAGTAAGCACATAAACGCGTGCTTGCCAGTACGCTCGTGTGCAGAGTGCTTATTGATTATGAGCAAATATCTGTGAATGCTTTCTTTGAAATCCGCGTCATGTCTATGTGTTTCCTGTTTATAGCTTTTGGTACAATTACGCTAAAGCTCGGTACCGCGTGCGATCGATGGCGACATGAATTTTTTGGGCATATGTACTGTATACGTACGCTATAGTTACCTCTGCGGCACGAATAAAGCTGGGGAAGTGTGTCCGCTACGGGAAATACTGTCAATAAAAAAAGGCGGGAGCTCCTACGTCGCCTTCTCAACACACATGAATCCAAGGGGAAGAACATAGCAAGGCTCGAGCGCTGATGTTTATCGTTCACGGTTTTGCCACCATCGCGGGATTCTCCAGCGGGTGTATCACTGTTATCGGATGCCTAGTACTTATCTTCACACCCGCCAGCTGACCGCGTACACAAAAAACAACACCACGTGGTCGAGAATTCTTTAAATAGGTGCACACACACACACACGCGTATATATATATATATATATATATATATATATATATATATATATATATATATATATATATATATATATATATATATATATATATATATATATATATATATTGGGGGAGAGAAAGCCGGGTGTAGATAGATAGATTAAAGAAGTTAGTCACTGCAAACAGCAGCTCAGTACATTACCGGCCCTTTTTATTAAGTTAAACGGGGGAAGTGGGCATGCAGTCGACACGTTTTTCGTTCAGCCGAGCAACAGACAAAACAAAACGAAAAAAAAAATCAACAACAGATGTTTATGACTATGTGCTGTTTCCCGAAGCAAAGTCAGTGAACGCAGGAACGGTGGGGTGATGAGCCACCGTGAGGTATTTTGAGTGCAGCAAGTCGAAACGGGATGGCGTGTTTTCAGTTCAGACACGTGCACAAGCACTGAGATCATTTCCGTTGTGCATTTGTCCGGCGACGTAGACAAAGCACTTCGCGTTAACGAATACAGAGCATAATAACGGGTTGTCTACTTCTCGACGCACGTCTTGCACTTCTTGCACATTGTCTAAGTCAGCGGACGGCAATTATCAGACAGCGCGAGCTTTTATGACCGCGCTACTCTTAGAACTGTTTCCTAACATCGCAATATGTCTTGCAACCTTGAGCGTACTCTTTTCTATTGTGTTCCCATATCGTGTATGTTTGTATAGTGACTGTTGCATGCGTCGTCTTAGTTGTTGGGCATCGGAATTCCCTGCAGCGTGTATCCTCGCTGTCGTCTTATCTCCTTCCATGTTTTTTCTACGTTGGCTTGCTTGCTGCTTTCCTTCACCATATGGCGGGAGTGGGTCTTGTGATAAAGAATGAGAAAAGAAACGGTTTCCGTTTTTCGGTCCTTGAGCGCGCCAGCTTGTTTGGCGCGCGCGTCTCCGTTGAATGACGCGCTTTCGATGCTTCAGGCAGCAGTCTTATCTCTTTGTATAGCTTACTCTCCCGCATAGGCGGAAAGCTGGTGAAAGTTTTGCGCCTCTATTTCGTGGCAGAATGTGTGGCGCGAGGAGCTGGTACTTTTTCCCTGCACATAGTTTTCATATTCGTTTCTCTTTTTTTAAATTAAGTAGAAACGTCATCGGTACGCCAGGAAGACGAAAAAAGACTGTTCAGAAAATGGAAGACCTAAATATTTTTATATGAAGTTACGGTATCTCATGCTCGTGCCCACAGTTTACGAGCGTTATGGTTATATCTTACAAATCGCGGATGCGAAGGTGAGAGAATGCACAGTTTTAGTTGCAGCTCGAGCACCTAGTGACACTCTCGTTTCTCTTAAAAGCACTTCCGGTCGAGCTTCCGGTTTCCCGTATATTCAGAAAACGCGTTGAAAAAGAAATTTGTACGACTCTTGAGCTTCACTTTCAAGAGTAGAACGCGATAACGTAATCGGACCGTGTTCGTATCGCCTTCCCAGTCGCTAGCCTGCTTCCTCGGTGGATACCGAAATCGTGCCGCAAGGAAAGCCAAAGTGCGGACGCCCTCTGGCTCCAATATCCATGCATGCGGCTCGACAAAACACTATCACGTGGCGAGGCGATGACGTTTAAAGGCGCGCGCCCGTGGGCCCTGTGCGCCATCTCGCGGGTGATAGAAACTCCGAAATGTGCCACGAACGGCACATCTCGGAGGATATCGGAAATCGTGTATATAAACAGATGGCCGTTATTATGCTATAGGATCTATGCGTGGTGGCCGAGTGGCTAAACGCATCGCACCACGGAGCGAATGGTCGCAGGTTCGAATACCCTGTCTCACTCGAACCGATTATTTTTTTATTATTTCTTTATTCGCATCTACCCCGAATTTTCCCTTACGGGCAACGCTGATTTTTTGCTCACAACCAAAGACGCCGCCGCCGACCCCGACACCGCAATTTCTGCGAAACGAGCTCTTCAACGCGTTTAAAAATAAAATTGGTACGACGCTGATGGTTCTAGTTGAAGTCAAGAGTTATATGAGATGCATATGATACCGGAGCATAAGCTTACTAAAGGTAAGCACCAATTAACTACTACGATAATTAATGAACATTAATTGGATCAGTTTATTGAAAGAGCAGCCGGTTTTCTTGTGAGCAGCTGTGATCGTGCGACACCTAGCGGAGCAGATCTTGAACCACGCGCTTCTTTCTGCGTGGCCTCTGAGATCCGCTTCGGCGGCGCGACGAGACACAAAGTTAAACCAAGGAATACACGGACGCCGACGAGTGAGTGCCTAAGTGAGTTAGTGCACTATATCCTAAGTCGAGGATTAAGGTCGCCTCCAATTTTTCCCCCTACGCACGATGTGAACACCTTCGTACATCATAATTTAGTACGCATATAATTACGATTCTACAGAATATATATTCGAATATGCATTATAGCAATGTTGACGGGGATCAGATGAGCGGGCGGAAGTTGCGGGGCAGTTTCCGGTTCTAGCCTATCTAGTTTCCGTCCAGCGGTTCACCTCGTATGGAGCTCTGTAAGGCACACGAAAAGAAGAGCGCTGTTCAGTTCGCACCATATGGCTCAGGCCGAAGACTGGGTCGCGGAAATGTGGTGGGGAAAGCACAAGGATGTGCGACGCTCATATCTCTCCCTCTGTCTCTCCCTCTCTGGCATTGCCACTTCTTGGGGACTCTGAAACCGATCTGTCGTGTGCGACGCTTGGTGCACTGATAAGACGAAGGAGGCAGATGCGTTGCGACTGTTGTGAGGCGTCGCCGCTTGGTTCGGTCGGTATCAGGTTGCACGCAAGCCTCGGGAAAGCACCCCCCCCCCCCGAATAGACCGCAACTCCCTCCCTTCGCGTCTGTCTGCACCTTTGCTTTGTGCATGTTTGCTTTGAGAGGTGGAGGAGGCTGAAACGGCGGCTTCGTGTACGCCACTTCGTAATTTTTCTTACTTGCCTGACCTTGAGTTGATATGCGATGTTTTGACGAGGGCGCCGGGTGTCCGTGGTCGTAGGCATGACAAATGTGCGATTCTTGTTCTTGACTTCGGTTTGATTTTACTTATTTATTTTCCTGGCCGCAAAGAACCTCACTGCCCTCAGAATCATCACAGGAGACGAAAACATATATGACTGATTTAGTCCCCTGTCATACCAGTTGGCCAGAAACCGTAGTTTATTCAATAATCATTTTTTTTTTTAATTTTGGCCCGTCCTGCGAAGGGTACGATGTTGCCACAACATTACGCCAGAGCCATTATTTGCTGTAGTGCTCACCGTACGTTGCGGAAACTAACGATTTTTTTTTTCAACGTTCACTGATTTTTGCTGGGGTTGTGTTTCGAACAGGAAAACCTGTCTTTGTTCCTGCTTCCTCTATATAACGTTGACAAAAGTATACGTCTATAAACGTGTCCATAAAGACGCATTCATACTCAACTCGCACCCCTAAATAACTATACGTGGCACAAAGTAATAACCGCGACGAAATATCAGGCCTGTTACATTAAGCGCTCGCGTTTATATAGATATATGTCGGCTGGAATATTTATGCGTCGCCTCGGTGTTACGCAGTACGAGCGAAGGAAAATTAATAAAGCGTGGCGGAAGAAACGGCGCCTTGCTCGGTCGACGCTGCATAATCACTCCCTCAGTGTCTTGCTTTATTATTTTTGCCTCTTCATTTTATGTCTTTCTCGTTAAATCCGTTCTCATCGCTCCGTTCCACAGTAGCTACGCAAGGCCGGACAGCGAAGGCCCTCGTTTCGTTCAGATGCCCTCTTCGGTATCAGTGTGCGCGGTCGCCCAACCTCTTCGAGTGCCTTGCCGTTGTTGCCTGGGGTAATCGGACGAAAATAACCGGGGCGGCTGACGGACCCACTTGGCTGAATTGCGCGCTTCGGCTTCGCCGAGCGCGCGCGCGCCTATTATATTATTATATAGAGGCCGTCGAATGGGCGTGTGCCGAAACAGCAGGCAGCGACGTAACAACAATATTCGGGGCGGCCGTCGATGGCACACAGATACGCGTCGACAATCGCCGCGCCTCCCATGGGAACGCATGCATGTTGCGCTGTATAGTTTGTCTTCATCGGAGACAGGCATACCTGCGGGCTTCTGCGGGAGTGCCAGGAGCATGCATGGCGCCCGAAGGAAGTCCCCTATAATGAATGGCTCGGTGTCATTCACGGCGTCACAGCTGAATGAGCGTGAGCGTGGGACATTCTCTTTTTCCCTTTCGTCGAAGCACTTCCTGTTACATATAGCGCGTATGTCATTGGCCTCTGCCGGCCGATATCTGCGTACTATATCGCACGTATGGGTCGCGGGTTCGATCCCGGCCGCGGCGGTCGCATTTCGATGAAGGCGAAATGCCAGGGGCCCGTGTACTGTACGATTCAGTGCACGTTAAAAGAACACCAGGGTTAATTGGTGTATTCATGTGGGAGGTGGTGGCCAAGTACTACACCAGGGTGGCCAATCCTGCTCTGGTGAGGGAGTGCATTGCTGGCTGTGGTCGCCAGTGAGGCTGCACCCCAGGCCTTTTACACAATTCCATCATCACGCGGATTTTTTTTTTTTTTAATCCGGTTGGGAATTATCCGGCACCGGGATTCGAAAATGATAGGTGTAACCGGGAAAGGAAAATGATAGGTGTAACCTTAAGAGACAGGAAGAGAGCAGAGTGGGTCAGGGAACAAACGGGGGTTAAGGATATCATAGTTGAAATTAAGAAGAAGAAATGGATATGGGCCGGCCACGTAGCACGTCGGCAGGATAACCGGTGGTCATTAAGGGTAACTGACTGGATTCCAAGAGATGGCAAACGCGTGAGGGGGAAGACAAAAATTAGGTGGGTAGATGAGATTAAGAAGTTTGCAGGTATAACGTGGCAGCAGAAAGCACAGGACCGAGTTGATTGGCGGAACATGGGAGAGGCCTTTGCCCTGCAGTGGGCGTAGACAGGCTGATGATGATGATGATGATGAAAGAACACCAGATGGTCGAAATTTCCGGAGCCCTCCACTATACGTCGTGCCTCATCGTCATGTCGCGGTTTTGGCACATAAGACCCCAGATATTATTAATATATCATATCGCGTGTGTGTGTCCGCACGCGACACACTTGACCATACGCACTCCACCGTTTCGTGGTGGCTCGGCGTTATGCTACCGAGAAAGTCGCGGGTTCGATTCTCGATAGCGGCTGTATGTAACAATGCTCTCGTAGCATCATTACTTGAGGCGCGTTAAGCAATCCGAGGTAAGCGAAATTGATCCTGATTCAGTGTGAGAATCTTTCCACAAAGTATTCGTACGCAGATTGCCTGTAACCGTCGGAATCGATAGGCTGTTTAAGCGAGTGCCTTTGGAATGTATGCACAAACTCTAATACAATCTGGAATGTAGATGACTTTCGTAATGACCATGCAGATATCTGGACTCTCAGAAGCATTTCTTGTTTGGTGATTGCTTAATTTGTCTAACTTCCAGTGTTGCTCAACCAGATTGACTTCGCTCGAACGTTCGAGACTTTTGACAAGTTTATACGGTATTGTTACGGACTGCAAATAAATCCTACGAAGGCGCTGACAGCTTTCGCCTGATTAGTATACCGCGCCAGAAGCAGTCGGTCCCCTGAGAACTGCATGCGGAAGCATGCACTATATATCCTGTCGTGCCTAACAGGTACACTTTGCTGACGCTGGCAATTTGTTTCCTCGGCGCCTCTGGCCGCCGTTGTCGTCATTTAGTTAATGGAGCGCGCCGCTAACGCGTTTCCCGGTATAGGTCCGCGTGACGTCGTTAACGATGTCCATCTTCTTCCCGTTGCGCTCCGTGCAGGTATGCCTATACGTTGCAACAGCGAGAGCAACTTGCTGGAAGCCGTGGCCGAGGAGCGCGCCATCAACAAGATGACTCACCGTTCCCAGGACGACACCCAGGTCAGTGGCCTATGCTTGCAGAGAAGGCGACGGCGTCGCCTTGGCGACATCGCCCTCTTTCCCCGTACACACCTTCACTTTGTTTAGCTGTTTCTTCCATATACATTGTTGTTCGTGTGCCTGCAAACAAACGTTCACGCACGCGCTCGCTAAATCCATGCAGTGTCGTGAATTAAGAATTGCGTGATGAGAGTGGAATCGGCGCGCACGCTCATATAAGTACAGTGGAGGAGCAAGAAAGGGCGTTGCTGGATCTACAGATAGGTTTCAATAGAAAACCTGCATTGGGGATATGGTGTGCGTGATAGAAAGGAGGATGAGAGAAATGGAGCTCTTGACGGCTGTTATTACACCGGAACAAGACGAACTAGAGGCAACAAACTCATCCTTGCACGAAATTGCCCAGTCTGCTGTCAGCAATGTGCAAGGCTAGGACCCGTATTCTCTAAACAGCATTATCCTTGTATCGCGTTTTCCTCAAGTTTCTGTGCGCTCTGCGCGCGTACGTTATAAGGGGATAAAAATGGCAACAGGGTAAAATAATAATAATAATTGTTGAATGTATTGCGTCCCAAAGCCACGATATGATTATGAGGTATACGCGGTAGTGGAGGGTTCCGGAAATTCAGACCATCTCGTGTTCTTTAACGTGCACAAGTTAGGGCTCAGTAGTGCACATAATTTCGTTTCCACCGTCTTCAGTTCGGGTCATATCAGCGTAATTTGTACTCTAACGCGTAGATCAGAACCAGCATTATCTTTAGAGATCAGATTCGTTGCGACATGACATGGTTATCTCGAGTAATTGCGCATACCAGTCGCTATACTAAAAAAAAAATCATGTCGCGTTTGAATCCGTGAGTACTGTACATGGGCCTCTGACATTTCGCTTCCATCGAAAGGCGGCCGCCGCGGCTGGGATTCAATCCAGTGATCGGCGGATCAGCAGTCGAGCGCGATAACCACTAGACCACCGCGATGGGTGGTAACAGGATAGAAGACAACTACGAGACTGGTTTGGGAATATTGGCCTACTTTGTTTATAAAGCACTGCAAAGGCACAAAACCGACAAGGAAAGCGAGAGATAAGGATAAGGTTGATTTGTGAATACGGGCCTATGCAACGTAACCAAACCCGCCGTTGTGGTTTAGCAGCTGTGGAGCTGCGCTGTTACGAGCGGAGACTTAGGGTTCGATTCCAGGTCACGCTGATTCGTTGTGGCCTTCTATACGGCGTGCTTGACAATCATGTCTCGGTTTCGGTGCGTAAAACCTCAGAAATAATTTTTTGTTTCTTTAAGCATCCAGTTGCGCAATCAAATTAAGTTACCCAACTGGCGAAACGCGCGGGATTATGGAGAAAAGGGGGAAACAACGCTAAAAAAATCGGGGTACACACTCACATCGGCCATGAATCTTATACTGTTACAGCACATTCTTCCTTTTTTTGTGTGTGTTCATTACTGAAAGCACGGCGTTATCCGGTGCTTTTATAACATTACGTTTGTTCAATAGTTCAGACTGTTTCCTTAATAAATGCAACAAGTGTGGTGGGGTCGCGTGGGGACCCAGGGGGCCTGGGAGGTCCTGAATTCCCTTGCAATAAATTTTTTTCGACTCGACTCGACTCGAATGCAACAACTGCGTGTTTCAGTGCAATAGTATACGGCCGACTTATCTCCATAAGACAGCAGCGGGGAAAAAAAAAAATGAAACGCTGAAGGAACTGTATTTCCTTGTCACTGAATTCTCCGCACTTTTCACTATCCCTTTTTGTTATGTTCATTGGCAGAGAACCCCTTTTTAAATATCAGTCCCTCTTTGAGTATCTGAAAGATGTACATAATTTCAACGTTATTTTTCCAGGCGCCCGTAGCGCGGTCTCATGATTGAGGCTGTTGCTGCAGTTTCTACCAAAGGACGCACCTGCCTCCCAGCCTTTGGGCTCAAAGGCCTTCAGGAAGCATCCGTGCTGCTTTCCTGCCTCTCACTTGTAGATACCATGCTCAGTCTTCATTCATCCCACACCCATAGATCGCACCACTTGTCACTGCCATAATTTTATACTGTATACACATCTTTTACACGCTTCTTTATAGCGCGTGATTTTAGGCCTCTATACAGCCACAATACACCCTGTCATCGTAATCATTGGTCATCGCTGACGCCACATAAAAGACATGGCGCTCTTTGGCCACCCATTGCCCTTGCGCCACAAAGCCCCACTAATCATCATCCCTTTTTAGCGTTCCCATGGCGGTTCTTTATTGCGGAGAACGTTGTGTGCGAAGTAAATAGTGGTGTATTTGTGGCGGTTACGTCGGTTAATCCAATTGGCCTGCTCGGCTGCTGGTTGGCTGACAGTGCATCCGTACCTTTCACTTTAGTGCACGCTTTTAGTCGCACAGCCTCTAGGCGAGACGGCACAAGAGGCATGGCTCATGTTATACGACCACGAGACCGCGCCCCTTCCGCGGCCATTGCTATCTCCACCCCGTGCTTTCCTGGTGATGTGGCCTACAGTCGAGAGAGCGCCCCTTTTATCTCGCCGACGTGACAGGCATGTCGCCGCATACAGAGGGCCGCCATTCGCTCCCTTGCGCATGCCTTACTTCTCAGCATTGCGGAACTGTGCTTCCCGGTTGCAGTTCGGTACTCACACACGCACGCACGCACGGCATGCTGGCTTGTGTTATTACTTGTCTGATTCCCGCTGCCGCACCGCATGTACGCCCGCATACAAATCGGGGCTCGCTTGTCCATAGCGGAGCGCCGTGTGATTGTGGTAACTTAATTGCATTGCATGCGGAAATTTGCGCTGCCCCTCAGATTAATCCTGACGGGGTTTTCCCGCAGCTGTATGCGAATCGCGCGAAAGCATTCGCGCTAGCTGTTTGGAAAGAGGCGAGCGTTTCCGACAGCTGTAAAACTCTTGCAAATGGCGCCTGTGTAGACCTTCTCCGGTCTTTCTCTAAAAATGCATTCGATCTAATGACATCACGAGTTTTACCTCTGTCCTGCAGCTCAAAAGCGTCTGGTTGGATACCCCGCACATGGGGAAAGCGGACATATAAAAATGAGATGCGACGATGGAAAGATATAGAGTGGAAGCGTTCTATCTGTTTTACGAACGTCCCTTGTTGGGAATCACGTGGCATGCGATATGCCTTCGCAGACGAGTAGCACTGTACTACGCTTGAAGTTACATGCAGCCCTCGGAAGAAGAACGAGTTGGTTGTGTTAGCTTATTGACACGTGGAAGCAGCCGACTTCCGTAATTCGCGGACGCTGAGCGCACTTACAGAAAGAAAGAAAGAAAGAAAGAAAGAAAGAAAGAAAGAAAGAAAGAAAGAAAGAAGAAAGAAAGAAGAAAGAAAGAATTTTCGCTAGCAGCATTACGAGATGGCTCCTTCGTTTGCTGCGGCTAGATCAAATACACTGCAGCGAGACCCATCGGCTCGCTCACGCGAAAAGACCATCTAGCCCGTCACGACTGGTGACGAAAGCAAGCGTATTTCTTCATTATCCAGACACGACGCAGCAGGAACTTACGCACGTGAGCGAAATACGCTGTAATGCGTTTGGACATTCTTCGAGGCGCATCGCCGGTTTATGAGAAATTCCTCTCGACATCAATGGATGACTCAGCCACTGCTGTTGTTGTTCTTGTTGTTGTCCACCGCACTCGCGGCTCATACTCACCATTGTACGAGGAGGCGGAATTTTTCTCCTTTTTTGAAGAACGCACACACATCAGGCAGAAAAAGAAAAGAGAGCTTCCTAAGCCTACCGTACACAATGAATGGGAGCCGCACACGAAGACTTCGTGCGCTTGACCTTAATGCTCGCGAGAGGCCCGCTTGTGTCCGAGCGAAACGAAATCGAGGTCATGCCTCACAATCGCCGGTGGCGTCATCTGGTGAGGAAGGACTATGCGGCGGCGTTAAATGAATTACGAGTTGCTCAAATGAATGTGCGGATGTCAGCGCATAACAAAACGTCCCTAATTTAAGTTGTGGCCGTTGGATCTGTTCTGATAATGATTGCCTGTAGGCTCGAGTTGCTGCTTCGGAAGCGACTACCGAGGACCCTTTTACAGGTAGCACGATATTCGTAATCGTTCTTTGGCATGTCTCTCGAAGAGGCAGTTGAACTTTCTCGGCATTTTTTTTTTTCTTTCACTCAGGTGTGTCGTAGGTGTCGAAATTCACAGTAATAGCCGAGATTGCTTGCTCCGGAGAATCACCGCTATGAATCGACTTGACCAGTCCTATGGGGCGGTGTGTGTACTGTCCACCCGTGTAGACAGAAACCGGGAAAATACGCAGAATCAGAGGCAACCTTCCGACACTCCGGCATTCCTCGTAACGCGCGAACCATGCGACGCCATCTGCCGTGGCTCGCATACCGGACGCCTTCGACGACGGCAGGTGTGCTTCGGCGCCCGGTGATTTTAATCTTCCTTGTACCGGTCGCAGCGGCGGCGGTCGTAGATGAAACCTTATTACACCGAGCTCTCTTCTCGTGTAACCTTGCCTCGAAAGGCGAGGTGAGGTCTACAAACAGTGGCGCCTAGATGACGGTGCCCCTCCATGGACGGCTCATTCGCAGCCGTACATCCGCGGGGTATCATTGAGGGATCTTCTTCCTTTCTTCTTCTTCTTTTCTTTCTTTCTTTCTTTCTTTCTTTCTTTCTTTCTTTCTTTTCTCTTTCTTCTCTTCTTTCTTTCTTTCTTTCTTTCTTCTTCTTCTTTCTCTCTCTATTCTTTATTCCTCTCAGAACACGTCGTCGAGTACGCAGGCATTGGGCCAGGAGAGACCCGGCACCGCTCACTGCTGCTTGCTTCCTTCTTTGGTGTGGCGAGCAGGCGACGTGTGCCCGTATTCCTCGAAGCCGTTAATGATTTGCAGCTGTCGCCACGACGGGGAGACTCGGTCGAAGCCGGAAGGCGAAGGCTATAGAGGCAACTAGAAATGCACGGCTCTAAAAAAAGAGAGCAAGAGTAAAGAGGGCTGCTAGCAACGCCGCTAAAAGGAGGATGCAGAGATCACCGCGTAGAGAGAGAAAAAAAAAAAAAAAACTTGAGCAGAAAATAGCGAGCTGTCTCGCGTCGCACCGCCAGCGGCAGATGGGAGCTGGACTGCAAGCTGAGGCTCAATGACACCGTCGGCCAAACTACGTTAAATCTTGGCCTCTTGGAATGAAAACCGTGCTACGGTGAATCCGTGCAGTAGGAGTTACGTGTGTTCTACAAGTGCTTGCTTGTATACTCGTTTAGATGTAAGTGTCGTTGTTTCATACAAATGGCACGCTCATCCACGACGGGGGTTAACGCTTTATACTCGGCTTCTTTGTTCTTGTTCGCATCCCCTCCTCTCTCTTGCGTCTGCGTGATCAAGATCGTTTCGACTCGGCTTCTATCTCGGTGTCCTACTCTCGGGCGAGGAGAAGACGGACCGGATTCTTCTCTCAGTCGTTCCTTTCCGGTCTGCAAAGAGCGGCGTAGGCGAGCTGCGAGGTGCCTTCCTTGACTAGCCAGGCGAGCCCTTCTCGCACAGACGGTCATCGGCAGTCACGTGGACCGCCTCAGCTGGTTTCTCATCTGGGAGACCGGATTTCTTGTTCTATCTGGGCAGCTGGGCTGCTCTCGGACAGGGTCATGAGTCAGACGTCGTCGGCCGCCACGCCTGTGACCTTCGCAAGGTCGCCCGCTTGCCGGCGGTTACCGCTGTGCCGTGCTCGTTTTGAAACCTGCTGCGGCGGCTCTTATTCTTGTTTGTGTGTGTGTCTGTCTTCTCCCGGATCTGCATAACATTTTGCTCTAAGCGTACCGCGGTTGCTAGCTGTGCATTACGCCGACCTTGGGTTACGTTCGCTTATCGTCGGCAGCTGCTGTCCAGACGCATAATTGCCGCAATGCTGCAGTGCTCCCGCGTAACGATTGCCTTTAGGTGCTCTCTCTGAGCGCAGGTAATCGGTTTTGGGTTTCTAAAGACTTAACAAATAAAACGAGTAGTCAATGGTAGTTCCCTGTGTGCCTTAGTTTCTGATGTGTAGAATGCGGCCAGACCGCGTACAGTTTTGTGGCCTTGCGCATGTGCAAGTGCTGTCCTGCCCCAACCGACGGCTGTAGCTAGCATCACTACGGAAAGTTCACAAAGTCTGGTTTTCTGAAGGAATGACTTTTCGTGCGGTGCGGTGAGGTGACCACAAGAAGAGTCAAGCATCGCACACATTAGCGCATTCGCGCGACTGGGGTAAGGAGAGAGAGTCTAGAGGATTCACAGTTCACATGTGCGCATGTGAACTATGACATCGCAAAGCTGTAACAGACGAGTACTTAAGACAGTTGTGTTCAAGTATTGCTGAAGGACTCGTATGACTTTCTGATGAGCTAGGCCACGTTCTAAAGGGTCTCTTCCGAAAAAAGTTTGCTCAAGGCACACCGGAACCTGGCGCTGTTTGTCAAAGTGGGAACAGTCGCACAAGGGACGATCAGTGGCCTCTTCAAAATTGCAGTTTGTGCACGAGGCTGAATCAGCCATTGCGATGCGATAAACTGTATGAACTTTGCTATTCAAACCGGATGCTTGTATACCCCGGCGTCGCTGTATATACGATCAAAAAAAAAAAAAAAAAATTATGCGGCACGTCGCGTGTCGGTGTAACAGCTGTGTTCGTGTTGCCGGAAGCAACGTTTATATAATACACATACGCACAAACTTTTTTCCGTATTTGGTGACGTAACCTCGATCCCTGCGATTGGGCGGCCTCGCGCGGCGCCGACGCGTGACATTTTGCCTGCTGTGGCAACGAGCGCCGCAGAGTGATCGAAAAGGATTGCGACACTGCTGCGGTCGCGGTGCTTCTAGAATGGTGCTGGAGGGGTTTCTTGTTTTGCTTGTTTATTTCCCCCGAATTTATCGCGGATCTCGTCTTCGTGCACTTATAAGCAATCTCCGTGCGCTGCTTCGCGTTTTGTTCAACTGGTTATGAGAGTGAGTTAGAGCAAGAGGAGGAGGCGGTTGGAATGAGGGGGAGTAGTCGAGAGTCCCCTCAGAACAGCAGCATCAAAAGTTCCTGATGGCACACCCGAGTATCGCTTGGGCAGAAACGCAAAAGGTGCTCGCTCGATTGCTTTGGATGTACAGGGTCGTACACATCTAAGATGAACACCTGATCAGTATACAAGGACCTCATAGAAGCTGATGTTTAATACATAATTTGTAAACTTCTTATTTCCTTATTGACACCCGTCATATGATTAGTACAATAAACGTTCATGAATAAAGTGACC
This sequence comes from Rhipicephalus sanguineus, assembly GCF_013339695.2. Lineage (NCBI taxonomy): Eukaryota > Metazoa > Arthropoda > Arachnida > Ixodida > Ixodidae > Rhipicephalus > Rhipicephalus sanguineus. The sequence continues at coordinate 129,755,802 of NC_051178.1, forward strand.
TTAGATGTGTTCACACCCTGTACAGTGCACTCACGTGGCACTTTAGTTGAGCAATTGCTTGTGATCATGTCGCTGATGTTGCGAGGCCATGGTTGGCGGGGCTTCGCGATGGCGAGTGGCATGCAGATTCGTGACTTCGCTGCGGGTGGGATTCCGAGTGGCATTTCTCTTTTTACATTCTCTATTGAGAGCTTATTTTCCTTGCTGGCGAGGTTTATAAACATTGTCGAGTTTACTGTACAAAGAGTTGTCGGAAGCGGCAAACGACAGATAATAAAGGCGTCAACGTAATTTCGCGTTATGTTTGCCGGTAGTGTGCCCGTTTGTTTATACGAACACGCTGCTTGTCCGTGCCCGAAACACGGCACTACACCCACTGACGTGCATGTCGTGGAACAGCTCACACCGTCGTATAAGTATCATGGATGAAAGAGATCAGGCTGTCGGTGGTAATGACACTTATCTTCGCATAGAACGCGACCATGTCGCGATTCGGGTTCTTTGACTGCGAAGCGGTCGCAGCGCGTCCCTGAACCTCGTTCGCTAGAAACGTTTGAATTTCACGCCGCGCTCGGCATTTAATCGATATGTCTCGTTTTCGGCTTCTCGCGGTAGATGGCGACGCGTGTCTTTGGGCGCGGTGGTTTAAGCAGTTTCACCGGAAGAGTGTTTCTTCCCTCCCGCGCGTGTTTTGTTTTGTCGATCGCGTACAACCAGGAAATGTGTGGACATCCGTATGCAGTCCCTTGGATATGCACCCGCAATATAAAAAATTTGCGCGGCTGGCAACGAGGAATATCAACGAAAGGCTTTAAGGCTGTCATGAGACAAATTTCGTGCTGCTGTGTAGGTATTCCTCCTGTCCTACAGGAAGCAAAACGAATGGAAGCGACAGTCTTATGTAACCCAATTAAGTTAATCAATAAATGATTATAGACCGATAAATCATTACGCAAGATCTATATCGCCCTTAATTTCGCGATAATAGGTTCATTACTAGACGAGACAACGGAAGATTAATGTTTCACTTCATCGTCTTTTTTTTTTTTACTTATTTTTGTGCCCGAACCCCCATCACGCTTATGTCGTGAATTTGGCCACGTCGGCCCAACAAATATTTTCGAAGCTTGCCATGTTTATTCTCTGGCTTCTTTAGAACACACTCGTAACGCGATGTGTTTAACAAAGTCACTAGCAGACGCCGGGCAGCTTCTATTACGTCACGGCGAGCTATTGCGGGAACTTCTATGTGGCGTCACCACCGATCCTTTTTCGTTGCCGCACCTTTTCTGGCCTGTATACCAAGTAGGGATGAGCGAATATTCGAGTTTCGAATTCGAATCGAATAATACCCTATCGAATAATTCGATTCGACTTTCGATTAGCTAATATTCGAAGTTTCGAATAATTCGATATGACGAATTTCTAAAAGGCGACAAAGGCCAACGGTGCAACTTGGTTAGGGTGGCGTGGCTAAAACTAACGCTAACGCCTTTACAGTGCGCCTTTCGTTAAAACTTTCACCGATATCCTGGTTCAAAGCGACCACATGTTTATTTTAAAGGAGATAATGCCATTTCCGTAAGCAAAAAGAACACGCGAGAGAACTATCAAGCTCTTCACAACTTCGCTTTCGAAAATAAGGCACGTACTTGCGTAGTTCGGTCGCGTATGCCGCAAGCGCCGTGAAACGTCTCGAATTTGGCCCGCGAAACCCTCGGTGATTGGCTAGACATGTGAAAATTTGTTCACACTGTGCAGTCGCCACTGCCGCAATACACCACTCGTTCAGAAACAACTCCCATCGTTCCGGCGCGCAGTTAAAACGCTGCTGTGAACGGGCGGCCGAAGATTTTTGGGTCGTGACGACGAAGCACAGCATTAGCGTTGTTCTTTGTTTCTTTCAATATTCAATAAAATCCTTTGTATTCGATATTCGATTCGATATTCGACATTTTAGTCCACCATTCGGCACTATTCGATTCGAGTTCGATTCGAGATTAAATTTCGCTATTCGCACACCCCTAATACCAAGCTTTTTTCTCGCCGCAACTGTGATATGCGTCTGGTATTACGAAAGGTTACGTACAAATAATTATTATTCGGTGGGGTTTTACGTCCCAGAATCACGACAGGATTATGAGGGACGCTGTAGTGGAGGGCTCCGGAAATTTTAACCATCTGGTGTTCTTTATAACGTACATCTAAACCATAAATGCACGGGCCTCAAGTATATGTCACCGTCATCGAAATGCGGCCGCCGTGGCCGCGAGATTGGATCCCGTGACCTTCGGATCAGAAGTCGAGAAGATTAGTTACTAGTACGAGCTCTGTATGGTTTAAGTGATCTAATACGCTGCATTGAGTGAGCATTCGCTGAAAGCCAGTCATGCATGCGTATACGGGAAGCTTTCTTTCTCGATCCACAAACAGAATGCTTGGTGTGCACTAATTTCCCCGTGACTTTCGCCACGTAGGACGTTAGGAAAACTGGGCGATATGAGGCTAAGTGAGTAGCAGCTATATAAGTGAGTAGCATCGTTTCTAGGTTTTACAACGGGCACTACCCATATGATACTTTCCAAAATCCCGGAACGTCTCATGCGCTCCACACGGCGCTTTCGCTCGCTATACAAGCCGCCGTGTGAGCCCTGTCATAAGGCGAAAGCCTTAGATGCCTCATGAAACGCGAAAATTGACCGTCGGCGTCCCGCGGCGTCGGCGTCAACACGAGTGGTGCAGAAAAAAGATCGCTTGATGACGTCACAGATCGCAAGATTTTGGGACGTCACTATGGCGTCGCATAAAGTGACGTCAGATGATGACGTCGTCACATGATGCCGTCGGTTGGTCAAAGGTGGGCCAATCACGGAGGCAATGCAAAACCAGGTGAGGCGCAGAAAGCTTGCAACGCCTCCAAATCCTGGAGGCAGTGCAAAACCACGTTAGGTGCAGAGAGCTTTCTGAGAGGGCGGGGGAGGATTAATAAATCGACTGAGGAAAAAAACACGAAGACGGCTTTCGCCTTCGAGTCGTCTTAGGCGAATGCATAAGGAAGCCTGATAAATTTCGTGGACGGGGTTGTCACCCCAAAGCTGCATGCTCTCACCTACAGAGTATAAGATCAGCATCAGCTTGCACTCCTGCAAAGATGTTCAAAGCCAGGAAAGCTGTTTCCCATCTTGCGCATCTGGTTCTGCGAGCTCTTCAGTTCTGAAAGAAAAAAAAAAAAAGGCTTCTGGGCGGCATGAGAAAGAAAGTTATAGCCCACGACCGCACTCAAGAGATGGCATTTTCAAAGGGACCGCGGATAAGACGGCGGCTCGCGTTCTTCTCACATTTCTGGTAGAAACAGCTGAATATTATAAGTTACACATGCCGAAACATATGCTGCGCGAAAAGAGACGCTCAGACGAAGCAATTACCTGCCATGTCTGCTGCAGGCTAACCTCGCGCCGTTAGCAACGTTATCACCACTATCACAACCATCAACTATAGTACGAGCGAAGAAAAGCGAAGAAATCATTTCGCTCTTTTGCGCTCCTTTATGACACATCGATATACTTCGAGAGCTGAGGCACAATTATCGCGTTGATCGATCGTGATGCAGTTCGACGCCAGCAGTTTCTTTGTTTCAGCTGCTACTTGGCCGTGACTGCGATTTTTCCGTGCTCGACGGTTTCGTGAGTTGCACGGGCACAATGCTAATCGCAGCGCTGCAAGGTCGCGAACCGTTCCACTTAGTCGTCCGCATTTGTGTACGCTTATAGAGCGAGGTTTTTCTCACGCGCCGCTGCTCGTTACTTGAGATCTGTGGCCGGGAAAGCAGTCATATTGCATTTACATATATTTGTCACACGGCTGTAGCCTTCCCTCACCGAATTATATATATTGGCTCGTCGATGTAATGTCATAGTAGATGTTATAATTCACGTGGCTAAGGAGTCAAATTAGCAGTCACATTATGTAGCTGTGTTATGGATATGCCCGTGGGGTTTCCGTAATGACGCTCTTGCAAATACAGTTCTTAGGCTGCAGTGATGCAGCGCCATTAGGCACATCAACTGACGCAATAGGTCCGACGAATAGGGTGTTCTGCAGGCGAGAACAAGGTCGTGGGTTCGATTGCTGGGTACGGCAGCCGAATTTTTATGCGTTTCAGAGGGAAAAAGCGCTGGTGCGCTATTTGGGTGCGGATTGAAGAACTCCGAGCTCGAAAAAAAAAAAAAAAAAACAGTCCTCGTTTGTTATGGCTGTTCTCATATAGTGTCTGTGTTTCTTTGGGTCGTTCAAATTCGATAAATAAATAAATAAATAAATAAATAAATAAATAAATAAATAAATAAATAAATAAATAAATCCAGCTTTGCGCAGAGGTGGTGTCGTACCCAATGAAGCGTAAATAATTCTTTGGGACATTGAATTCATTCATTCAATCAATCAATCAAGCAAGCAAGCAAGCAAGCAAGCAATTGCACGATGTTTCCTGTGTTTTCAATGTTTGCGGATTCCAACGCACAAGTTTCGTGCGGCTTCCGGTGTGCCGGCGGCTATATACACACGATTTTTGCCCCAGTATACGTCGTACTAAGACGGATCAAGGTTCCGAGTTCAAAGCGTGTTGTCGTGAAGTCGTGCCGAATTCAAGAGGCCTCGGAAGCATACGCATACTTCTACCAACTTGCGCCTCCGAGTCCCCGCTTCGAACCTCGCTTCGGTGGGCTTCTCTGATACCACTTTGCGTCATGTGCGGGGGCGGCCTCGAGCCGCGTGCGGTCTCCCTGCTTTCGACCCGTGCTCTCGCGCAACCCGAAGGAGGCGCAACCCGGTTCGCTTCTCCGAGCGCCGTTTATTTTTCTTGTTCCTATATCGTCGGCCGGTGAAACTACTCGTATAGTTCTTTCTTTGTGTGTGCGCTCAAACTGGGTGCCGTTTTTCTATGGCGCGTGGGGAGAAGCACCGCCCCGCCGCGCACTTGCGCCACAGTGTGTAGCGCAGTACTTGGGCTTCGTTCTGGAAGAGCGTGCCTGGAGCCCTGCGGGCGAGATTGCCTCGTTACTGAGCACGCCGTGTTTGTTCGTTCAGATGCACTCGTTGCTGGGCATCTTTGAGTTCTCAACCGGCTTCTGTGTTGCTCTATATCTCTATTCTTTTATTATGCGTCTTATTTTATTTGAGCTCCCGACGCAAGTGTTTGTAGAAGCAGCTCCAGCTGGTGAGGAGGTATATCTGTGCCGTTTTTGGGAATCAACAAGTGAGCGCTGTTTGTATAGATAGTTTTTTTTTTCCTTGCTTACGCGCCTTCCTACGTACCGAGTACTCGATGCTCTCCAACACTTTCGAGGGGCGTTTTCTTTCGTCCTTGTCGTTAGAGTTGCACCCAGTTTGCTTGAGATTGCGGTCGTAGTTCAAGCGAGACGCGGATGCGCGATTATTTTCTGTCTTGGAAGAAGGGAGTCAGAGAAAGCAAGAAAAAAGAAAGAACTCGGGTAAAAGTAAACGGAGTGACGTGTCCGGTGACCAGTGGGCTTGTTTGGCCAGTGATGCCTGCTTAACGGGGTGAGCGTTTAAATAGCGCTTGCGTTGGCTTTTCCCTGCTGCTTACTCGTTGCTTCTTGCGGAAAACTGGAGAAGAGATAGAAAACTTGGCGAGCTGCACGCGTATCTTCTGTTTAGGCGTTGCTCTTTACAAACGTGCTTGCGGAGGTCGTTGAACTCGGAAGGGAAATGGGTTGTATAGCCAGCGTTTTTAAAAAAGCGCTGCCGGAGTGCTCGGGTGTTACTTCAGATCTCTGGAACCTTTTTTTTCTTCTATTTTCTTTAGCGGCACGAGCAGCGAATGACGCTCATGTTTCTTAAGCAGAGACTTCCGATCGAGCGCCGGACTTCCGGTTCGTGCGAAGTTCACTAAATGTTTCCAAATTCGAAATAAATAATTAAAAGTGAAAACTGTACGAAGGCGATGGCACTGGTTCATGTTAAGAGTTATATTGGGCACATGTGATATTGGAGCTTCAGTTTACAAAGACTTGCGTAAGCTTTTAAAATGACGTAATTTAAGTTTACATAAGCTTTTAGGCTGCCCTCTCTTCCTTTCTACGAATAAAGAAAACCTTCTCCCTCCTCTTTTTTTCTCCTTCTGATATTTCATTTGCTCATCATCGCTTGCCTAATCGAAGTATATTCATGTGAATAAGAGAGAGAGAGCGAGATAATTAAGCTATACAGACAGTTAAAAAAGACGAAAAAAAAAAAAGAAACATACACATCTGTTTTTGAGGGGATGGCTTGATAGCCTACATGAGCATTGGGTAAAAATATCGCCACGCTCATCAGTTCAAAATAGGGAGGCCAGACGGACCACCCACATGTGAGGGAGAATTGAGCCCAACGTGATGCGAGGTTGCTTTCGGCGATCTCTGCAGACAATTTCCCGTCTTTCATTTTGACTTTGACTTGGTCGGGCCCATTGCGCCTATAGCTGGTAATTAGTGCGCAGACGAGCCAGCCTTCAAAAAGCATGATAACCCCGACGTAACGACATGGATAAAACGGATTACGTGACAGAGGCTCCGTTACGCACATAACGTGACATAGGCTCCGATTACGCACATAGGCTCCGTTTGGGCGTCGCCCAAACGGGGCCTATGTGCACATGTTATCTCTCCTGTGACATCATGATGACGTCATGTGGTGACGTCATGTGGTGACGTCATCACGTGATGATGGTTCTGTCTTCTTTTTTTGTATCATTCGTGTTGAAGTCGCCGACGCGAGACGCCGCCGATGGTCAAGTTTGGCTTTTGATAAGGAATATAAGGCTTTCGCTTCTCCTTAATAAGATGTTTGAGAGAAGGTGAATATGTTGTTGGCTACAGGCGGATTTATGCAAGCTACTCTGGCGGTAAACACAGTCGGACACCTCCTATCAGGAAATCTGAGGATAGTCTGTCATAGTTTGGAAGAGCAGTGAGGTCCGCGTGAGCAAGACGATCGGCGCACAGCGAGTCGGAACGCGACCTAAGCCCGCAGCCTATAACCCATGTCCCGACACAACGCCCAGAGACGAGTCTGTGAATGATTATACTAATCACAGGCCCAGATCACCGAAAGCTTCAGCACGAGTCTGGGCACGTTCCTCCTGAATTTTATTTCGGCGAGTGTTCTTGACGAAAACAGGATTTCATAAGGCAACATATTCACGACTACGCCGTTGCTGACTGTTTACACCAGCATCGAAATAACCTATGATTCATTATGACACTAATATCCGTATTTGTCTGCTGGAGCTCTACGCCACCAGATGGCGCAGTGCTAAAATCCGGTGCTGGGTTTTCATGTGGCCACAGTGGCTCGTCGTCGACTTCGTTTGGGAAATGCCAGGCTCAAAAAAATTGTACCATATCCACGAAGTGAATGATATTAGAGGAGCTTGCTCGGAGATAATCGGGTAAACCGTGAATGCTCCGTACAATTCCTTTACTGTCATATAAATACGTGACACGTTGTTGTGGTAGTTATTGTGGTCAGGTTGTTGTCGAACCACAAGCGGTCGCAGACCTTGCAGCTGTGGCCGAACGTGTGGTCGCTACCAACTTCAGATAGCGACCGCTTTCGGCACTTGACCGCTGCATCCCGCGCCCGTACCTCTTCGAGGTTCTCTTGCCGCCGCTTCCGCGCTGCTTCGGCTTCGCGGGCTTGTATCTCGGGGTCCGCACGGTGCTGACGTCTCTCTTCGGTCTCGCGAATCTTCCTCGGCTTGTCTTCTTCATTCATGTTGTTGGTATCGAAGCGCACTGACTGACGACTGTCGAAAGAGAGAGGAAGCGAGCAGCTGTAGCCCTCTAGCGGTCTCCTATCAAACTAGAGCACGCTCCTTAGTGGAGCGAGCGCCGCAGGCTACAGTTGGCTATGCTATATGTGGTTTTGCCTGCGTTAATATCATTATCAAGGCGCTCGAAGAACAAGAGGAAGAAGACTTCTCTTTCGCGCGAGGTGCGCTGAGATGGTTATACTTTACCATGTGTTACGTCCTGCTACTACGGCGATGGACAAGCCCCGAGGATAAGGAGCAAGATCCTAAAAAAATGGAGCGTATTGTGCTCCATGAAAGCACGTGACTCCGTATGTCGCTGAAGGTGCATGAATTAAGTGTCACACTTTAAGAATTGAAAGGTTGAACTCAAGTGCAGGGTAGAGAACCGGATATATCGCAATGTAGTTTACCCCCTGCATTTTTCCTACCCTCTCTCTCTCTCTCTCAGAATTTGGGCAAAAGGGTAATGTGTGCCTTGGCGAAGATGCGCGCACAAACACATGTTCACAAACACATGCTCACAAACATGCGCTCAAACACATGTTCACAAACACACGCTCACAAACACATGCGCACACAGATAGGCGTTGTCTGTCCCTGTGACACAGCGTATCGTTCACTGCTTCGTTCACCGTTATCGCTGTCGTCGTGGGTCCCTTCTTCTCTCGCTTCTGTTCTCGTCTGGCGGGTTTCTAAATGGAGCGTGTTATGTACGCTTCCTTTCCGGCTGATTGAATACGCGCGACGAAGGAGAGACGCCGAGAACCGAAGACCGGGGCGCGTACACGCACGCTCACTGGGGCGGAGTCGCATCCGTTAGGGCGTGCTCTCCGAGCGAGCGGACGCTCACGCTAACGTCCGTGCGTCTTGCGTAGGCAGGACGTGCTGTTGACAACAGTGTCGCGCATGCACAGTCCACCCACCGTGCCCGCGTCTGTCCCATTTTCGTTTTCTTTCTTTCTGTAGAGCGTCCTCACTGCGCGAGCGACCGGCAGGTTATGTCCTGGTGGCTGACGCGTAAAAAAGAAAGATGATGTAGCATGCACAACGGCTCCGTGTTGGCGCCCGCCTCCGCCGCTCGGCGAGGCCTAGAAGAACGACGGACCGTTTCGCGCGCAGTTTCCAGCGCCAGAAGCCGCTGCGTGCTATGGTGATGTATGTGCGTCGCGACGTGTTTATCCTGTCGCGCCTGCAGGGCGACGCTCTTGCGGTGAACAGCGTACGGCTGTGTGATGCTGTTGCCGCTGCTGCTCTTGCTGCTCCGAACGGGGAGGGGGGGGGTGAGGTAGAGAGAAACTGCTTTTGTTACGCCATGTTTTAACGTGACACGATTACGCTGGCGTTGAAAGAAAACGCGCCCTGAACTTCGGCACCGTGTTCATAAGGACCCCTTACGTTAGAAATCTTCCTAAATTCTAATTCAAGCAAATATTGATGCTACGTGCGTATTATGCAGTGAAGAGTGCCGAATAATGTAGAACTGCACCTATACACATGAATGAACCGCTTCGTGAATTTGGTACCCTGAAGTTTTCATCAGCATCGACGTCCGTTCGCACGTTTTACATTTTATAAGCGGCACTGCAATCAGCATGGGTAGGCAGTACTATACTACCGCTACTACAACAAAAACAACAACAACAACTACTACTACTACTACTACTACTACTACTACTACTACTACTACTACTACTACTACTACTACTACTACTACTACGACGACGACGACGACGACTACTACTGCTGAAGGAAAGAAGATGACTTTTCAAGGGCTCATTTTTCTTTGTTAGACACAATATTAATGAGAATTAACAGACAATAATGCCAAGGAAAGTATATGGGATATCATTTGTAGTAATTATGATATAAATGTGAAGAAAGTAAAGTGGACAAAAAGATAACTTGCCGCCGGCAGGGACCGCCGGCAGGACTGCTACTGCTACTACTGCTACTACTACTAATAATGAGAATAATAATAGTTTATTCCCTAAATAAGTATAGGCTATTATGAGGGAAAGGAGGGGAAGAGATCTTCTCATAGGCAGCTTCAGCTCAACTATACCAGAAAATCCAGACATTGGATGCAGCAGCCCACAACCTCAATCTGCAGAAGAATATATCTACAGCTATATACTCCTAAATTAGAAGTTCAATAAGGCTTGCTCGAAGTCCTTTAATGTCCGAATGCCAGCGTATTGCTCACTATTGTTTGATAACGAGCGTGTGGAACCACGGATACTACCGTTTCCATCCGAATAGATCGATCAGTATTAGCAGCTGAATCGCCGAGCCGATGTGCGAATCTCCGACATGCCGTATGCTTCTCATCATCACAGCAGTTCTCGATATTAATTTTTACAGCGGATCGGTTTTTTCGTTAGTATCACGTTGCTTCTTATAATTATTTCTCAGCTCACTACGGGCTACGTTTTAATTAGCCATAAGGGCGCCGTGAGGAAGTGGCGTATAAAGAGCGTAAGAGGTTCGTTCTTCTTTCTTTCATTTCCCGCATGTATCTTTACAAATCGAATGCGCCGAGCCATTTAATTAACTTCCCACGCTCGCGAGAGCTTCTGTGATGCTTATTTTTATGTGCTGAGAGAAATTCAATATTCAGCCGCTAATTCGATTTGTTTGATCAGGGATACGTTAAAAAACTGCAGCGAAGAGGAAAGAGAAACTATAGAATCGAACTTTAAGAGAGCCTCTCCTAAAGAAGCGCGCGACTTTGCGCGGCGTGCTTTTTGAGTGGAGCTTGAGTTTTTAATTAGCGGCCTTGCCGCCGTTTCCGCCGCTATCTCCATCTATTCGTGTACTAGTGATTCGAAAAAAAAAAAAAGATGCGCCAGTGAGATATGCAAATATATGAGGAATCTGGCACTTGTGGCTAAAGTATTTTTCACGACTCCAGAGCGCCTTGTCTTTTGCATTTCACAACTTTCTCATCGGTTTGTCTATACCGTTGGCTGCACATTGTTGCGGTCTATATATCTATTTCTTAATAAAGAGGGCAGGTCGTGTACTGAGACGCTGTTTCCAATGGCCAACCTTGTTGCTATGTGCGAAGCAGACTACTAGTTCAGGCAAAACTGCTTATCTATCTCCGTCTCTCTCTCTCTCTTTCTCTCTCTCTCTCTCTCTCTCTCTCTCTCTCTCTATATATATATATATATATATATATATATATATATATAGAGAGAGAGAGAGAGAGAGAGAGAGAGAGAGAGAGATCCTCCGGACTTTGTTAATAATGTTCTTCCAATCCAATTGCGTGTAACGCATTATACGTACAGCTCTGGTCCGAACATCGTCAAAATAAGGGAAATGCGATATTAGCTCGCTGCCTTTTGCATTTATGCATCACTTTTTCTGTGGTGACACACATATTAAGAAGACTAGAGATACTAATTACGGGAGTAATTACAGAAAGCAAATTAATGAGCTTTATAATTAAGGAGACAGGCGGTCGAGTCAAATAGAATTGAAGTCCTTCCCGCGAAGAGCCCATTGCCGCTTTGAGATTTCCAAAAAGCGGCCTCTGGAATTTTTGGCGAAGTGATAAAATCCGACCCATTCCGCCGGCGAAACCGAAACCGAAGCGCCGAAGAGCGAACTGGCATACTCTACCGAGACGTCCAGAATGCGCGAGCGTAATTATATCAATGATCGAACTACTTCGCTTCGTGGGTGTACGGGCTGCGCTTGTCATGATAGAATGCATGGAGCACGTATAGGTTTACGATTGCAGAAGAACTTACACCACTGCAGTTGTCGTCCGAAACAGTGACGTCGTTCCGATCGTCTACTAGTTGCGTTAATCGGCGCTTCGGCGTCGGTTTCGCCGGGGAATTTGGTCGAATTTCATCACTCCGCAAAAATTACCAGAGGCCGCTTCTCAAATTGCCTTGGGCTTCTCGAAGGAAGGACTTCAATTCTCACATTTGGCATTTGGGTGCATGGAACTTTTGGGTGAACAAAAACATGTGGACTATGCCCAATGGAACTTTAAGTGCTTATTGAAATACCTGGGTGAGACAGGCTCAGGTGCTCGTCTCTAAAGCATACATGTGCTGTGATGTGAAGATTGTTGCGCGGCCTATCCGCGCACAGGACAACATACGAACAGAAACTCATTGTACTATACCATAGTCACCTGTCATCACACGTCCCTCTACCCCTGTCTCTCCTTTTTTCTCTTGCCACGCTCTGTAGTAGCAGGCTAGAGACACGCTCTCCAGGCCGACCTCTTCTTCCTCATCATCAAATATCCTCCTCTTTTTATGGGTACCGACCACCCCCATTGAGCACGCTGTCAAACTAGAACAAATGTTGATTGGCTCAGCCATTCTTCGGTGGCACAGGCTGACAGTTCAGAGTGGGAGGTTCGGCTAGTTGGAATGCTTGCATGATTGATGCTGCGCTAAACAAGAAGACGCAAGAAACACAGAGTGCACAGGACGAGCGCTGTCCTGTGCACTCTGTGTTCCTTTCGTCTTCGTCTTTAGCGCTGCATCAATCGTAAGGAGCTTATCCTTGGAGTCTATAATAGCTTCATGATTATGATGTACAGTGAAACCTCGGTGATACGAATCTCACGGGACCACCAAAAATATTCGTATCATCAGAAATTCGTATCACCAGAAAGCATAAAAAATTAGCATGCGACAAAACAAAGCTGGCGTACATTTTCATTTAATGTTTTTCAGGGCCGCGGCAACGTCAGTAAGAATCCTGAATGATTGTCAGTTAAGTTTTTAGATGTCGGCAATCATACCAGCACTCGTAAATATACGGTCCGTACGCGCGTATTTAATTGGTGAACCAGGTGCGTTGTGACCCGCGACAGCACTAGCCCCTTCCAAATTTTAGTATATTTTTTTTTGCATGACACCGGAGTACTACAGCGAAAGTAACAAAAGAAGCTATTTTGACGCGATGATATCAATGCCACAAAATTACAGAACCACGGTCTTGTGTTCTTATTTTGTTATCGCGTAGGTGTTGGCGATGTTTTTTGGGAGATTTACGACCGTTCCCGCACAAGTGCGACCTCAACGGTCACGCATATTGACGTTGTGAGGCCTGACTCCTTCGCCAAGACTGTCCTCGCCTTCGTTTGGTCCTCGTCCATCTTTACAAAAGTGTTCTTCTTACACCGTTATTCTGACGATTTAGCGGTGGGCGCGCATGGCCACGCTTGCGTTCCCGCGCCCGCACGTGCTTGGCGCGTCTTCCGCGACAGCGCGGACAGCACCTCTTCGTACCGGGCGGTAGCGTACGTTCGTATCAAACGTCGCTGGGTGAAAATCGGTTCGCAGCAACCGTACTCCATTACATTGCAGGCAATGGGCCTTGGCCGGGACCAACGAAAAATTCGTATCACCCCGAAATTCATATGAGCTGTGATCGTGTCACCGAGGTTTCACTGTATGTACTTGCGAACAAGCACTTCTTTATGAACACGATTTTGTCGATGGTTTGCATCAGTGAGTACGAAAAATGGGTACGCGAACATGGAAGTTGTACCAGAATGACTTTACCTACCACAAAGGTAACAAAGGCCAACTCGCTGCAATGCGAAGCGGACGCGTCCACCGGCATTTTCATTGTTTCGAGGTTTACGGCCAGAGTTTGTTGCGAGATGAGACTGCGCGCGTTTGAGCTATCTCGGTCCCAGGACCGTGGTTCGTTACTTACGGTTGATCCTTAGCGGCACGGCGAGGCTGATCAAACGAATTAATCCCAGTCGTGTAGTCGTACTCGCACCTCCTCTACCCCCCTTGTTCGGCCCCTGGGGATCGCAGTGTTCCTGCATTTCTTATCCCTCTTCCCCGCTCCATCCTCATTAGCGGCGGCACAAGGGGTTGTTGTGTCGCACAGGTGCGTGCCTGATCGGGCACCGGGGCGCAATCTGACCCGGTCGTGCTTCGATCCGTTGCTAATCCCGTGACCCTCCCTTGTTCCGGCCTCATTCACGCCTGCGGTAGGAACTGTGCCTGATACAGCGACCCCATCGAGATTAAGCGGCGCTCCTTTCTCCCGATACTCGAGGATTGGACGGAATAGCTAGAGCCGTGATCCTGGGGGCCCGTCTTGCGTGCGCTCTTCTGTGCCTTCCTTTTTCCTATGTGACCTCCCTCTGTGCGAGGCATGCATGGAGGCGGGAGGCGAGCGACGCCGTAACGGGCGTGCTCCAGCCGGAGTCTCGAGGGGGGTTCTGCTCCTTCATTAGACCTGCGATCGTCCGCGCAAAGCGCGTTGGAACACCCTACTTCCGTTCGCTCTGTCGCCTTTCCGAGATGCGCTTGCGATCTCGAGAGTGCCGTCTTTTCTCGTTCCGCTTGGCACCCGGCAAGCGTGAAACCGAGTGCCTGCGTGCTTCTATGTGAGAGCCCTTGTCGCAACGTTTTGTTTTGAAAACATTGCCAGGGCCGCTGGGGTTGCTCATCTCTAGCATGCTGCCTGGGAAAGGAACCCAAGTTAAGGAAGTGTTCCTCTGTTTAACTTTTCACTTTCCAAGAGCGTTCTGATAAAAATTAAGGCAGGTTCGCACTAGTGGTGCTAAGTCTGAAGGATGTACGGAGCTGGGGAGCCTTCTTTGTTTCTCTTCAGTTTTCTCTTTCTTTCTTTTTTCTTTTTCCGTTTTTTTCTGTATTTTTAATTCTCTCTTTATTTCTATTTATTTCTCCTTCTCTCTTTATCTATTTCCTTCTCTTTCTTGCTCTTTCTATTTCTCGCTTGCTTCCTCTTTTTTTCTATTTTTATACGGGGTCTTGCCTGCGTGACGCTATACGACAGCATACGACAGCCCGGGCCCCTAAAGTGCTCCGCACTTATCAGCATCAAGGCGCTCGAAGAACAAGAGGAAGAAGACTTCTCCTAGGCGCGAGCGCGCGCTCAATATACTGACGGCTATGCTATTCGGGGTTGTGCCAGCGTTACGCCAAGCTACGACAGCATACGATGACAGCATACGACAGCATACGTACATACGACAGCCCGGGCCCCTAAAGTGCTCCGCATTTAAAAGAACTGTATGGCTTGAACGGGGACAATGTTTCAACTTGCATTTTTCGTTGGAGAACACACGCACACACGCCCACGCATATACGATTTCTCTCTCTCGTTCTTGTTATTACTTTTTTCTGAATGAGCACTCGTGCGTGTGCCCACGTTTTTTCCCGCGTGTGCCGATTTTGACCCGGATATTCCACCGCCAGGTGCGCGGCATCTCGAAGGAACTGAAGTGACAAAGAACTGGCGTGACAAGGCTGCTATACTCGTTAAGAACATCATTGTCATCGTATACGGTGTATCTTGCATGTATGGCGTAGGTGCTTCTTCGAGCATTAATGCTTCAGCGCATCCATGTTTCCAGCCCAAACGATCGGAGGATGAGACGATGACATTTTTTGAGCTCGGAGACGACGTGCTGTCGTGCACGACCGATCTATACAGAAACGTGGCACCCAAGCGTGAGCTGATCATTCCGAAGAAAGCGTGCCTCGAGGTTACAGTGTACTCGAGGTGGACCCCTGTCGTCTTCGCTGTCGTTACTGCCTGTGCACCCAGTGCCTTCTCGGCGCCTTGTGGCCAGACAGCTTTTCTTCCCGTTGGCGGACGTTTACTCTTTCGTACATTTGTGTTCGTCGGTCGCATGTGTATGTCGTGCGCACACGACTGCTTGAGCACGTAAGGAGGAAAACGAGTTGGGCGGAGTTGAACTGCGGCGTCCCGTCACGATGATTGCTGTCGTTTGGCTGTGCTCCTGCAGGGATAATGTGCAGGCGAACATGTTCGCAACGAGGCCGCGTGGGAGTCGGAAAGCGCACTAATGGGCGCCCATGCTGGGGCAGTAAGCGCTGCGTATACTCATCAGGAGGATATGGTACGTACCCGCTCTCAGTAGCGCGCGTCTCGCAAATGAAGCCTCATAAAGGACTGCATGCTTTGCCCGTTTTTGCTTAAGCTTTGTCTCGCTGCTGGTGCCACCATCTACTGAATGCACTCCCCGCGTTCAGTGTAGGTAGGGACGTGTTTCTTTCATTGTATATTTCACGGTGTAGAAGGGACGTCTTAAAGACCCGTACCTTGAAATTTCCAGCCCCCCGCCATCTCATGAAAGAATGCACGGCACTTAGTGTGCGACTTAGCTCTGTAACCCTATTCTCTTTGAACCTATTTCGTTCGCCTAGCAGTAGGCAGAGATTGTGCTCTTCCCGCATGGTAGCAGTTGTCAACCGGTGCTTCGCGTTTATATCAGCTTCTTTCTTTACGTTCATCTGTCTCTTGTGATTATTTCTCATGTGCGTAGAGCACCGTTGAACAACGAAAAACGATGACGCATGAAGAGGCGCCACGTTATCACTGAAAGCTAGAGTAGTTGGTACTTGTTCGTCTGTGGGACAGCGCTAAAAGATGGGACGTAAAAAAAAATAAAGACGAGGGGGGGGGGGGGCATGACAAGACGGTGCGCTCCGTTGGGTTGTTCCTATTCGAGTGCTGTGTGTTCGCGTTGTTCCAAGGATGAACCGGTAACACATACTCCTCTTTGGGAGCGAGGGAGAGAGTGCAAAAAATGGTTCAGGCCTTGAGGGCAACGTCAAGCGATTCAGTACACCCCATTATACGGCGTTCATTGGCGACACGAAGCACACGTACTGCGGACACACTGCGCGGTTTCATAACACGTGAGCACCCGCGGCGGCCACCGGACATCGACGGCACACGCCCTCTCCCACACCCCTGCAGCCGAGGTACTTTCTTGGCCCCGGGTGGACAGCGCCGCGCCTCGAACGAAGCTGC
Organism: Rhipicephalus sanguineus; assembly: GCF_013339695.2. Taxonomy (NCBI): domain Eukaryota; kingdom Metazoa; phylum Arthropoda; class Arachnida; order Ixodida; family Ixodidae; genus Rhipicephalus; species Rhipicephalus sanguineus. The sequence goes on from NC_051178.1 coordinate 129,772,423, forward strand.
CTGAGCGCAGCCCACCGTTGATCAAGCGAAGACGACGATGGCGTGGCATGCGGCTCACGTCGGCGCCCATGACTGTCGTAAACGTGTCCCTCCAGCAGCCGGTGGGGTTGCCCGAGTTCCGTGGGGTTGATCCCCTTCGATCACTGTCACAGGCGCCGCTGGCGAACCCTTCTCTCTCTCTCTCTCCTTCCTTGAGCAAACTCGTCTCGAGATTAGCCGTATATATCTACGAGGGAGAGAGTGTGCGCGGAGGTGTACGCAGGCGACTTTCCCGAGAGAGCGCCGTCCGCGTGGACCATCGGTCACGACGACGGCCTGCCTCGCAGCTTACGGGCGCGAGGCCGTCATATGCGAGAGGCGAGAGCGCTTCGCAAGCTGGGAAAATCATTGGCGCGAAGGAGCAGGGATTTGTGGATGGCAGTCCCGGAATGGTATATGGGCAACGTGCATGGACCCGAATACCTATATATTTACGGCCGTCTGTCGCGCCGTCACGTTTTTGGCTTCTTTGAAGCCTTTGCTTCGCTGATGCTTGCGCTGGTCTTGGACCTTTGCGCAGATCTTGGACGTCACTGCGTCTCTGGGGATGGGGGGGGGGGGGAGGAGGAGGAGGAGGAGGAGGAGAGGGGGTGGAGCGAAGCGAGACGGAGACGCAGTGTTGGGGATGTGGGATAGTGTCTTGGTGAGGCGAAGCGTCTATCACGAACTTGCCTGAGGCACGAAGCGCCGGTTTTGAGTGCTTCCGACTTTCTGTTCACGGCCGCTCCGATGACATATACAGCGCACGTCTATGGCGCTGTGGCGGTCAGGAGTACGGCCGTATGTGCGCATTAAAGCTCTATGTTGGTGTAGTATAAGAAGCCAACCTTTACTGCTGTTTTATGTAGCGGTGTTTTATGCCTTGCCGAATGGCCCACTTCTTTACTTTCTCTCTTATGGTAGCTTGGCCATGGCTGCGAGAGGCAAGTCTTTAATGGGTGCCGAAAATATTTGCCTGGCCGTTCACCTAGCATGCCACTGACATTGGTGATGCATGAAGTGACCCACTCATACATAACACGCACACGGACAAACGCGCGCAACAGCACCTATGGTAACAGAAACATGATAACCTAAATTAATAGCAAGCAGGCATCTATGTATTTCTGTTATAACTGACTCACGAAGCACAGCCTAAGGGTGTCCTTACAAAATAAATGGGGTAGAATTGAGTCCGAAATGCTGGCATGTTTATCAATAAGCCCATGTGTTTCTCCTCCACCAACTCTCGTGTCTCGTTATCGTTCAACTGTTTCTTTTCTTTTCTTTTTTCATTTCGCCTGCGATCACGTAGCACAGTTTTCTGCCACGCAGCACTGAAACAGCTCTTCCGGCTTCTTTTTTTTTTTGTTTCATTTCTAGGTTGGTGGACTCGGGAATATTTGGAAGCAGTCTTTTGCACCGTACGCATATAGCGTTTCACCGTACGCATATAGCGTTTACGTCCCGCACAGTGAGAAGCAAAAATAGGTTTACTTGATGGAGAGTTTGCAGCCGCATAGATTGCTACTACATGGATGTTACAAAATAAAGAAAATGTGCATCACTATTTGCTTCTTATTGTGCAGCAGAAGCGGGTGGTCTTGCCTGCACCGCTATGTGCGCGCTGCGTATGTGCTGTACTTGTTTATTTCTTTCCACACTGCGTCTACGAAGAGCAAACAGGTCCAGCTGGCTCGAGGACTTGGTACCACCGAAACATACAACAGGCACTGCCGGCCTCTGCATTCGTGCCACCAGGCGCCTACCGTAGGCCGATCGATGAGAGCCGCAGAAGGGCCCGGGTGGCGTTTGGCTGCTTGTTTGCTCCCAGCCCGTGTCGCCTGCTGGTCGACCGGCCGGTTCCGTAGCCGGCTACCTAATTACGCGAGAACAGTGTAATTAAGAACGCGCGCTCGGCCAAGAGAAATCGCTGCCAACCATGTGCCGTACAGGTCCCTCGCTGTACGTGTAGCAGCGCACTTCCCGGGCAGCTCAAGCTGGCACTGTGGTAGCCCTGCACCTTTTCCCGTGCTTCTTTGTATCCCTTGCCTTCCTCGTCGTCCTTCCTCGTCGTCGAAACAGGGTTCGTACAGAAATCCGGCGCCGACTTTGTTTCCTCCCCATGTTTTATCGCTGCATCGCTTAGCGCACAGGTTGCGCGCCAGGCGAAGACAATTTATCCTCAGCAGCGCGTTGGGCTTCGCCGTCTGACTCTGGCGCTGTGCGGCAATGCGGGGTTACGGGATTCGTCCTGGTGAGGGCGGGCGTTCCAGATGCCCGTGTTCGCGGAGGCGGGAATGTGTAATTTGGATAAAGGAATGCCGCTGGTCTTGTTGGCGTACAACATTCTCGGGCCTCTTCTGGAACGTGGCGTAATTTTCTGGCGCGAATTAAATTTAACGAGCATCTGTCTCCCAGATAATCGTACGCTACGGCGCAGGCGTGCGTGGGGCACTATATGCAGTTGTGCTGTATCGCCGCGAGGGGAGATTAGGAAGTATAGGGGTGATTTACCTCGCGCCCCAGATCGTAATTAATTCTCACGGACTAACGGGGTTCCTTATATTGTAGATGGGAGCGTGGTTCATCTATTTCCTCTCGTCGCAGCCTGCATTACGTGTGAGAAAACAGCTGTGCTGATCGATATGAAGGTTTTCTCACAACGTGCAGGGCGCGCACGGTGCAGGCGCGTACACTGTATTGGCCATCGCACTAATGTGCACACTTTCGCGCATTATTTACTGAGAGTCTCGTAGGGGGCGTTCGCGTTATTTGGGTCGTGATTAAGCCTATTGATGTTGTGGACTTATGCGCGGCGGCCGGAATCAACTGGTGGAAGTTTCGAACGTCGAGAGCCGTCTAAGCTGTGAGGCATGTTACAAATAAATTTAGCGGGAAAATGAACACACACACACAATAACACAGACGAGGAGTGGCGCTCGTCCTCGTCTCTGTTCTTGTGCGTGTGTTCATTTTTCGCGCTAAGTTTATTTGCAACAATGGTCGACCCGCTAGCCCAACATACTGTCAGTTTGAAGACGCACGTCGATTGACCTTGCTCAAGATGGTTCATGTCAGGGCACGAGAAACACGTTGGCGTGTTAGGTTGCAAAAAATTTTACCGCCAATAAAGGCGCATGTTTTAAAAAAAATATCATTATGCAAGCTACGAATATGAACTCGAGCGAATTGTGATATGAATGCATAACTACTCAGCTCTCAACTGTAAATACAACGCGACTTGTGTCTCTGTTTTTTTATTTGTATTTTTACCTGCAAACGTAACACCAAAGTAAAAATATATATTGAACAAGAAGAAAAAAGTACAGTCGTGCTTGTTGTACAGAAGCTGAAACCTGTCGGACACGCGTCGTCCGAGCTGCAGCAAAAGAAACCACGAAGAAATCAATGACATAAGAACAACAAGAACGCTAGAGGGCAAACAAAAAGGGAAACAAGTAAAGGAGAGGGAAAACGGGAAAGCAGATTGCGCTCGGCTGTATAGGTACTGGCTTTTCGGGAAAAAAGTCAATGAGTGTCAGGAGCAACACAGCCCGCGGTGGACGGCGCTAAGCCGGCCGACGAGCCATGGCCAGAGCGAGGAACGCAATTCGACAGCGCTGTTTACGTTTCCTGCACTGGCGGGGCCTGCGTGGGTTGGGGAACTGCGGTGACGTTTTGGGAGACATCTGGTGGTTTCCCTTCGCTTCCCGCGCTTGTTTTCCGTGGCAGCGCGGCCGGCTGGGATCTTCCTCCTCTATCGCGGAACTCCCGGGGCCCCTATTGGAAGCGATCGCTGCTTCCAGCGGCAAGGCAGTGAAACCTAACTCGCACGGCGGGGAAAGTGTAGTGGAGGTAAAGGACGCTCGCTGCGTTCGCCTGCACACACCACACACACACACCCATAGCAGTTCAACGCTGCTGCCGGTCGACGCCGGCGGCGGGTGTGTCGCGACGATGTTTGTGTGGCGCGCGCGCACTTGTTTGCCCACTCTCGCTGCCGGCGACAGCGAGCAGTTTGGCAGCGCTGACCCACCCGTGACTGCAGTAGCTTCTATTGAAAGGATCGACTGAAAAAAAAAAAAAGAAAGATAGGAACACCGTGGTTTGCTGTACAGAAAAACAAAGGAGCGAGAAAGTAATGAAAAAGAGAACCTTCGGCATTTCTTCTTTCCTCCTTTCTTTCCCGCTCTGTGGCTATTTTTGGGGAAGCTGAATTGGGGAAGCCGGAGGAAAGCATGTATGAGATGGGGAGGACCGGCCGCAGTTTTGTGAACGCAGCGCAAGCCCTGTTTTTGTGTGCGTGCGCGAGTTGTGTGCGTCCGCATCTCTCCGACCGTCGAGCTCTGATTGCAGCCGCGCCGCTTGATTGGACGTCGCGAAAAGACATTTGCAGTCGCGCGCGCCCGTCCCCTTTTCTGCAGTGACGAGTCTGCGTAGAGGTTTCGCGTGGAACGGGAGCCAGGGTTATGAGGACACGGGTACTGCTTCGACTGCTGCCTCGTCAGCGTCCTTTCTTCCTTGTTTTCCTTTTTCTACGTGTTACTGTGGAATCTGCTTTTGCATGTTTGCTTCGCCCCTATACTTTCGATTGCCGGGTTATTTTTATAAGGACAGACAATGAAGGAGTTCCTTTCGACGGGAGTACTGCGCTCCGTTGTATGAAGCCAGCTGTTTGTGTCCAAGTTTAGTTTCTCTCTCCTGATTTCGCGGTTTCTTCCCGTGGAGAACAGGTCTCGAATCCGAAATGTCCTTTCTGGTGTGTTCCCTGTAATCACTACTTCGGTAGAACGCTACGATGGGTTTATATGCGGATGCAAAGTCCACCGCTCTCAAGGTCTTGTTTTCGTCAGCGTTGTGCTATGTGTACAAGATATTCCTTGTCCTGTTTGTATAAGTACTTAAATCAAGTTAAGCTAAGGGATGTTTCCTGATCATGCAGATACGTATGCGCGCTTGTTTCGTGCGTCGTTTGTTTGCGTCCGTTTGTGGGGTCCTTCCTTGAGTTCGTTATTTTGTTTGGGTATCACTTAATCGTGCGACGTGCTTCCAACGCGAGCCTCTTTTCTGCTTCGGCGCGCGTCGGTTGCGAGAAAGCACACGCGTGCTTTTCGAAAATCCAGCTTACCACCTCTTCGGTGGTGAGCGCTGGCTATTTTTGTGTGATCTCTGTGGCGCCCGTTTCTTCACCATATGGCACCTCACTTATCCTTTTGTGTAAGCGCTGTATGATAAGATAACGCTGACGGGAAAGTGGTCGGTAGATAATTGCAGGCTTTTTCAGGTCGTGTGAGCGTAACTGTACAACGTGCGGCGGCCGCTCATATCACGTGCTAGATGGGAGAATGAGCCTCGGTGTTTCTTTGTCTTTTTTTTCGTCGTGATGTGCGATAACTATCTCCCCAGTAGCCGCGAGGGCTCTGCTGATATGTGGCAGAATAGCGAAATCAGCGTCAGATTTATTCCTCCCACTGCTGAGATGATTAAATTACGCTGTTTTGAAATTCGAATTAGCGTTCTACCGCCTTGGAAATCAATCCTTCAGGAGAAGCGCGAAAATTCGAAGCGGGCTGCTAATGTCGCTTCCCCGAAGAGGCTGTCTCTCAATTTACTTCGTGCCTTCGACATAATTATCGAGCTTTTATGTTCAACGCAAGTTTCTTAGAGCATTATAGATTGCGCTGACGACGTCTGTTATGTGATATAGGTGATTTATTGAGCACTCCTTTACGTTTACGCTCTTATTATAATAAGAGGAGGGGCTACCCGTTCCGCGCGATATCTTGAGGTGAATGGAGAGCGATTTTTCAGAGCTAACTTCGTTAGGTTGCTTGCAGCAGTTTGACGGTGCAGACTCCCGGCTTGGGTCCCTTATGAAGCGTGTTAATCAAATTGCTCAATAAAATTTCTCACTTCGCTGACACCGGCGCCGGCATTTCTCGGTGGGTCGTTTAATCAACCGTCTCTTCGCAGTCGTGATTTCAGGACCCGGGCTCTTTCGGCGCGTCTGGCTCTTTTATTTTTGGCCCCGCGGGCCCTCATCTGTTTTCGCACAGTCATTGATATCTTCATTTTGTGGCGCTTGTCTTCTTTCCTCTGTCGTTTAGTGCTATACAGTACTCCTACCGCTCTTGTTAATTGGAAGACGCGCATAATAGACAGCTATGGACTTTCAGTCTTCTCGAACATGCCCAGTTCCTTCACGCCCGTTGCTCTTACAACGACTGGCACGCTAACAAAAAACCGGATAAGTAAAAGTAAAGCTTAAGTGTATTCCTATATATTAGGCGAAGTTGGTTTGTTTGCCTGCTGTATTCTTAGCGAAAAGTTATTGTCTCTAACCCTGCTATACGTTCCATGGTGCTGTTCGCATCCTCCGCGCTATACCCGTCAAGTTCCAGCTACGATAATGGATTGGTCTGGCTCGCTCCATAACCTAGAGTAACTATATTCTCCTTTAAGTACATGTTGAGTGAGGATCGGCGTAGACGACGAACCACAGCTATAGACATGGGATGCCAGACACGCTATTTCTTTCTTCTATAGACCAGCATTTGCAACACTTCTTGGAGGCAGTTATATGATTTTCCGGGAGCGCGCGAACTGGCACGAAGGATGACAGAAACAACCGCGATAACTTTGAGACTCTTCTTGTTCCTTGCTTGACGCGAGCGAACTGACGCGAGCGTTCGCTCGCCATTAATGTGTCGTTGTATTCCTCGTCATCGATTTGGCAGTCCAGCGCGGACGCCGCCGGCAGCTGGCGTGGCTGTATAGTCGAGACTAAGGTATTCCGGTCTATAATTTACTGTCTACTTCCGTGCACTTTTACATTATGTTTATTCATGCTTGCCAAGTGTTGCTGCGTTAGCATACCTGCCAACTCTTTCAATTTGTCCCCGGGACTCCCGAATTTCGAGCAATACTCCCGACTGCGCGGGCAGGGACATTCGTAAATCTCCCAAAAAGATCAGCCCTAGACACACCGGGTAAAGAGAATAATAACGACAAAGGACGCGTAAGAAGCACTTGTTAAGTGACTTTCGCCGCTGCACAAATGTGTAATGCGGAAAAGCCTGCTCAGTGTGGGGCGGGCTACTACTTGGTTGTCACGGGACACAGCGTATGTCGTCTCTTAATTATATACGCGTGCATGCGTCGTATAATTACAAGTACTAGTGTATCAGTATGATTGCTGACGTCAAAGGAACTTTACTGGCAGTCATTTAGAGCTGTACATGATATTTAGAGCTGTATATGATATTTATGTATATATTGCTACGTGGCGCCACAGATAACTCGAAACTCGATAGGGAAGAAGACGATGTCTGAGCTCTCGTGCAGACTGGGTTCCATCTTGTATCTTTTTTAACCATCCTTTTTTAACCAGCAGTGGTCTAGATTAAGGTGCCCACAAGTGATTGTCGCACAAAAGCTCTTGGAAAAAATACAAGTAAACTTTCGTGAAGTACTTGTACTTAACAGATCTCCTCAAACAATTAGAATAGAGTTCGACAATATATTTCCTAAAGAATGCAAACATTTACCCAATAGGTACCTGAATGCCGTTTGGAAGACCACCTGTCACATTTAGAAACAAACATCGTTATAGCGACTGACGCTTCAGTTTGTGAAGAAAAGGCAGGAGTGGGAATTGCATCCTCAGCTTTGGATTGGTCTTTTTCAATTCGATTACCCGACTTTACGCCTATTTATCAAGCGGAATTGCTTGCCATTGTCCTAGCCTTACGTAAATTGCCCCTATCAATAACAGAAGCTGTCATTCTGTCAGATTGTTTATCTATCTGCTCTGCATTAACTGCACCTAATTTCTCGAATGCCTTAGAAGTATTTTATTCCCTTGTCCCAAGACATTATCGCCTTATTCGCTTAGTGTGGGTACCAGGGCACAAGGGTCTAACCCTCAATGAATATGCAGATGCACTTGCGGTGGCATCACATAATGGTCCCATAATCTCGATATTGCCGACGGTGGCGTTCGTGTCAGCAGCACGATTTGAAAAGTTTGCAACGTCGGATACCTTTGCCAAATCGGCTTTGGCAACATCTGAGTTTCCACACCTTAAGTATCCATGGAGAAATCGTTGGTGCTGCACTAGAAGGGAAGAAGTATCAATTACCAGGATAAGATGCCGCGTTCCCCCACTGAACTTCTACCTACACAGGTCGGGTCTGGTACAGTCACCCTTATGCCTCCACTGCAACGAGAGTGAATCTCTGCATCATTTCTTTTTAACATGCAGATTGTTCACTAATCAAAGAAAACGATTGCTAGATCAACCTCTCCGAAGGATGGGCTTAAATTTATCCCTTCCGGTGATTCTTTCCTTTGGTGCAACTGAAATGGGCTTTAGCCACAGGAACGTTTGCGCAGCCGTGTGCGAGTTTTTACGGGAAACAAAAAGAATAGAATGTTAAGTTTATGCACCATTTCACTGTTTCAACCTATTCAACTGTTTTTTTTCTTTTTTTTTCCTTTTTAACATCTGGATTGTGCCAGTGAATCTAATTTTTTTAAAACATTCATTCCTAAACTTGTTCGTATTGTCAGTGATTCCACTCCTGCGCCAATTGCGCCAAAGTGCGCCAAATTGTATTTACTGCGCCATCCCGATAATATCGACGAAAATTGCGCCAAACTGCGCCAGAGTCTCGGGTTTGGGGGCGTCTATCACTGGCAGTCGCACCGCCGGCGCGTGAAAACATGTGCAGTTTGATCTTGGGGCTGTCAAAGTTACAACCACGGACCAAGAATTATTACGCTGAATAAACAGCGCTCGCGCATGCGTGCCGAGTAAGGCATGATGCCATGCACGGTGCCGACGCAGCTTCTGTTCTGCAAGTCGGCTTGACAGCAAAACGCGCTCTCCGCTGACGCTCGTGACGTCTATGCCAATCGGCATCGTGAAAGTATGGCGGCGGTTCATCGGCGGACGTCATCAGTTCCAGAAACGCCGCTGATAGCTCGTTTCAAGCGTCGCATGGCACGTAATGAAAGCAATGTTCAGTAATAACTACACGCGTGCCGCTAAAATGTCTGTCACTTCTGTTGTCTCGACGGCAAAAACCCGTCGAGAGTGTCGTGTTCTCGAGGAGCACGAAAGAAAGCGACTCTCCACACGGCTAGCTGGTAACAAAAAGCGTTTATTTCAGAGGCGCCCGGACGCGCCTGCTCTCGGGGTGTAAACCGATCCGCGCACCGGGAGGGCGCGCTGGGCTGTCCGTCGTTTACACCACGCGGCGCGTGCGTGTTACAGTAGGCGAGGCGCCATGCCACAGAGAGTGTCCACAACAACAAAAATTTTTAAAAATCAGGAGCCATTCCACTCTGTGAAGTGAATGATAAGCGAAGCTGTTTCGCGCACGGCACAGAGGTGACATGATAGAGGACAGTATGTAAGGCCAGATTGTTAACGGCCAGGCTATTAACATTCAATACGCAATATAAATGCGAAAACCTTAGATCTATGCTTCATCAAACACGGAAATTGACCGTCGGCAGCGTGAAACGATTTATGCAAAAAATAATCATCACGTGATGACGTCATCATGACGTCATAGATCGTCAAAACTTGTGACGTCATCATGGCGTCACATATTGTAATGTCACGTGATGACGTCATGCTTCCGTGATCGGTGCGCCGATCATGGAGGTAGTGCAAAACCAGGTGATGTGCAGAAAGCTTGCAGAGAGAGAGGGGGGGGGGGATCAACACATCGATCGAGAAGAAAAAGAACCTGGCTTTCACCTTGGAGTCGTCTTAGGGGAATGCATTAGAAATAGTGTGACTTTGGCTTTGAGGCACTGTTGTATGTCATGGCGTTTGTCTACCACGTCAGCTGACAACCACATAGATGTATTTAGAGTATTATTTCATAAAGTACAATTTTATTGATCCGGTATTCTGTTTGTTTGCTACTGTTGAAGATAACCACTGAAGTGGTTAATCCAGAACACTCAACTGCATGAGCCCTTATTTTTGCATTATCGAGTGAAATATGGAGTTCTCCTGAGATGATTTTTTCCATGAGGTTTGCAATGAATCGAAATACTTCTTGCTCTTCATAAGAGCCCTGTAATATTTATTCAGGTGCTTGAATGTTAATGTAATTTGCTTCTCTAGTGCACTCCAATATGTAAAATTAGCTGCTCGAGAGTGCTCCCAGACGCAAAATTATCTGCTCCAAAGTGCTCCAAGACGGAAATTCTTGCTGCTATAAAGTGCTCCAAAGTGGAAATTTTGCTGCTCCAAAAATTGCTCCAAATCAGAAGTCCTCAGTAGCATCACTGTATTGTAAAACAATTTAATTTCTAAAATAAGGTACCGCCTGTTTCATGGCCGATCCCCCGTGGTGGGTTGCGCCAAGTAACTGAGGACCAACCAACCAACCAACCAACCAACCTGCCTGTTTTATCGATAGTAAACATATTTCTCAGACGCCTTTTCCCCGTAACATTTTGGTGGAGAGTGCGGGTCCTCCCAGAATCAACATCCACGACGATTCTACGCAGCGGATGTTCCTTGGCTGCCTCTACGATGGCTGATCACGACGAGAACGAGGGTTCGTCGGTACCTTCCCCAACCGTGCCTCGTCCAACCGCGCAGCGTCCGACAGCGTCGCATCCAGCCGTCACGTACCGCACCGTCATTCTGACGACGCCACATGACCCAGGCACCTTTTCCGGCAACGACGACAAGGATATCGAAAAATGGCTTCAGCTATACGAACGGGTGAGCGCACTATACAACTGGGACCCGACGCTCATGTTGGCCAATATTCTATTTTACCTTGAGGGCACGGCCAAAGTCTGGTTTTCCAACCACGAGGAAGAAATCACGAGTTGGGATATTTGCAAACACAAACTCATCGACCTCTTTGGCAAGCCCATTGGACGTCGTCGTTCGGCGCAGAAAGAACTCGCGTGCCGACTGCAGTCCTGCACCGAGTCATACGTGACATACATTCAGGATGTGCTCGCCCTCTGCCGCACGGTTGACGACAAAATGCCGGAATCCGAAAAGGTCGCGCACATCCTCAAAGGAATCGCGGATGATGCCTTCACTCTTCCTCGTGTTCCGCAACTCTTCAACAGTGGACGACGTCATTAACGAATGCCGACGCTTTGAAGAAGCGAAAAGTCGTCGTATTACTCCCCAATTTTCGCGTCTTCCCCCAACACGGCTGCCACATCTACCTGCGAAGACGCCCGTCTTCCCTTCAGCCCGCTGCTACTTCCGACAAATATTGTGCGCATCGTCCGCCGTGAAATCGAGGCAGCATCTCCTATTGTTGATCATGCCCGCGCCACTGACGATTCTCGTGCAACGATTTCTTTAATACAGACCGTTGTGCGCCAGGGAACTAGCCAACGCCGGACTACAGACGCACTGCCCAATTAACAGACCCGACCAAATTACCTAGTGTATCTGATGTGTCCCGCGGTCCGTACAACCGTCCACGTTACCGGAACTCGGCTGAATGGCGAACCTCCGATGACAGACCTATCTGCTTCTGCTGCGGACGAGTCGGCCACATTTCACGTCATTGCCGTAATTCCTGGAATTGGCAGCCATGGCGCACTACGCCAACACCCGGCGCCCACCTACTGGTTCCCGCATGCCAATACACGTTGACCACGACAATGCTTCGCTACCCATGCCCGCTCGACCAAACCGCTC
>NC_051178.1:129784245-129950829 GCF_013339695.2 Rhipicephalus sanguineus
CGCCCACCACGGTTCTGCTGCGCGCTTTGGTCTCGCCGGTTACGTGCTTGATGGAAAATACCGAGCAGCTGCTTTGAGCTTGTTGCTGAACGTTGGTACTCTTTCTAGCTTGCGCTCTCACGTCATTCGTCGTGCTTGCTCCGAGACGAATTCTTTACTCCCGTAGAACAATCATTAATACGGTATGAATCGAAGGCAGCGCCCTGCATAGCCGTTGGAGGAGTACACTAACGAAAAAAACAAAATAAACTGACAGCACTGCCGCTGGCAGTCTTTCTTCATTGTTTGCGTAAGCTTACAGGCCCGCCGTTTCAGGGGCGGTTGGCCCGGTAACGTGTGGAAAACATGGCAATTGAAGAGTTCAGGAAACGAGCATAATCCTAATACACGTATACGTGTATATCGCAGTTGCTGCTCAAGCACCCTCCCCTCCCCCTCCCCCGCATCCCTCCATGCTCGTTCAAGACGGGCGGGGCGTTTCGTTTCTGCTTGGGCAGCATTTGACGGCTGGTCTAACACGCGGGGGGATGTTATCGCATGCGCCCTCCGAGCGACGCAGATAGGCCGGCTCGTTTGATCTCTGCTTCAGTCGCGATCGTCGCCCCTGCTCGCGAGCTTTTACCCGCGGGTAGAACCTACGATGCGCGGCGGGATGTTATCAATTTGGACTTTATACGGAACATGACGGCGACGGTGACGCCGACGGCAAAAACCCGTCGAGAGTGCCCATATAATTGCTATCGCAATAAAAGTAGCCCTGTGACGGTCTTTGGTTGGAAAATACCTTAACAGCGCAGTCAACTTTAGGACTTTTCAACTTTAGGACCTTTAGAACTTTCTTTTTTGTTTGGACTTTAGAACACTCTCTCCCTAACTAAAAAGAAAGCAATATGTCCGTTGAAGTTACGAACATGTACTCCCTATTTCCATATAATGAGAGCCATCTGTAAGTTCTACGTAGGTCTTGTTCGTGGATCTGAAGGAATCTGAAGGACAGTTTTTGCAGTGTAGTGGAGGTGTGCCTGATACCCCACTTCGCCAGACTCAAACATATTAAACACGGATCTGTGAGCTGGAAGACACAGCTGTGCAACTCGGACTATCAGGATGAGAAGGCGATGGATTATTAAAAGCATAGAGTTTCCTACAATACTTACTAGAGGGAACTGTGGCGCTAGTGTCTATGGGAGCTGCAATGCATCGCGCTTCAGCCAGCATGGGAATCATGGGTAGTACACGGATTTGTCTAAACTTCGTTCTTTCGGCTCCGTTTGGCTCCGCGTCGCCTGCATCCGCTTTGTCGCAAAACGAAGTTCAGCAAAAATCAGCAGTTTCACTTCACCACTTTAACTTCTTTAGGCTCACCGATTCAAATATGGTCACGGAGTTCACAACGATCCATTCTTTTATCCGAAAGAAAGCCAAAACATAGCAATAAACAAAGCCACAAGTGCGTTCGAAGCCCACAAGCACGAAGACGAGGCAAATCCGTGTACTACCCATCATTCCCATGGTGGCTGAACGATCGCAGCGCCAGAGTTCCCTCTAGGTCATTTTAGGAAACTCTATGATTAAAAGGGTCGGGAGTACAGCCGAGGCCAGCGGAGTCTCGTACTGAGCATCTCTTTCCAGCTTTTTCCCGGGTTACTTTTAAAGAAGTTCTCCTTGTTCATTGTATGCGAGGTTTTCGCATTGTTTTGGTGGATAGACGGACGGACTGACAGATGAACAGACGGTATTAACCGTCATAAAAAGGAACACTGTAGCCCAATTGTTTGAATCATCTGATATCAGGCGGAGGATGACTCCAGTTCACGTGCGCAGAAACTGCCGATATACATGTAAGTACATGCGGACGAAGACGGAATACAAAATAGCGAAGATATCGCGATCACCGTCACGGGCGGTCGTCCTTGAGCGGTCGTTGGAAGCTAGCGCCCTCTGTGTCTACATGTGCCTACATTCGTCCTGATGGATGGAAAAACTTTATTTCGTCAGAAAACAGTTGGGGACGATTCCGTGTTAGATGGCCATCAACCCAAGGTTGACGGCGACCTGTGTGGCCCACTCCACGACCCTTATCTGGACGACTGGGTCTGAGCTGGTCAACACGGCCTCCCACTGCTCGAGAGAGGGATCACGCATAATATCCGCCGGTGGCGGCACCATGCTACATTCCCACAGTATATGGTCATAACTTGCCACTGCCTGGCACCATTTGCATTGTGGCTTAATCTCCTCCGGGTATATTTTGCTCAACACGTATGGGTTGGGAAAAGATCGCGTCTGCAGTTTTCTCCAGACGCATTCCTGCGCCTTGGTCAACCGCTTTTGCGGGGGCGGATAAAGCCTACGCTCTAGTTTATAATGATTGTCCTGTCTTTAACGTGAACTATGTACAAGGAAACCTATACTGAATATGTGTTACCAACAAGCCCGCATCGCATCCCTCGTGTCCTTGAGAAAAGCGTTAATTTTAAATAATACAAGCAACCAATTGCGGCGTTGGCGATGCAAATTCTGTTGAACGCGATCGACTGGCACCGACTGGGTTCGCTGTGATTGGGGAGCGTAAAGACTGAGGGGCGAAAACCTTGAGGGCGTGCGCGTTTGTAAATTACTCTGCGGTGCTCCGATTTCGGCGAGCCTCTCTTCTATCGCTCCTCGAACGCTGCGACCGAGCAGCTGGGACAGACAGCCTCTTATCTACGACAGGCTTCCCTTCCCTTTCCTTTCGCTCTCTATGTATTCGCGCGCACAAGGCAGGTCATATTCGGAAGACAAGGCGATAGCAGCTGGGGTTCCCGCCTCGAGTTGCGCCCTTCGCGCCATCCTCGCCATTTCCTACCCACGTCGCGAGTTGGGCCAAGCACAAAACAAAATGGCAAAAGCGCTGTCAAGTACGTTGGACGTAAAAAAAAAGAAAAGAAAAAGAAAGAAGCACGAAAAAAGGGCAAATGGCGGCGGCGGCGGCGGCGTCTTCATTAAGACGACACCGCTTTATCGCCGCCTCCGACTTCTTAACCTCCGCTCGCGCGCTCTTCAATGACGCTTTTTGTCCGTGCACGCGTGGGCGATGGAATTCCCTTCATTTCGTCGACCTTTTTCACGCACGTATTACAGAGTGAAGAAGCTAGAAGCCGGGGAGCAGAACGTGGCGTGACGAGGGCGCGAGCTCATCCTACCTCTTTCTGTGTGTTTCAGTCTTCGCTTGCATGGGGCCCCCCTTAGAGAGGGCACGCACATATTCGTATTTTCCATTATCTGCTGCCGCTGAATTCGCTTATTTTTCGCGCGGCTCTTCGACCTGCGGAGCGATAAAAGCTAAGGGAGTGTATACGGTTCTTCGCGCGATATAATGAAACAGAAAGAAAGAAAGAAAGAAAGAAAGAAAGAAAGAAAGAAAGAAAGAAAGAAAGAAAGAAAGAAAGAAAGAAAGAAAGAAAGAAAGAAAGAAAGAAAGAAAGAAAGAAAGAAAGAAGAAAGAAAGAGTGGGTAGCGAGAGTTCGAACAAAATTATCTCCTTCATGCACAGCAGGCGACAAAAAATAAAAAGCGAAGAAGCTGTCTCGAAGAGATAAGAGTGCGTGCGAATGGCTCAAGAGGGCGTAATGTAACACCGAACTCGGTGAAGCGTTATGGTGTGTTCGTTCCCTCAAGGAGTATAAAACAACAGAGATAGGGAAGGATGTGTCTTGGTCGTCGTCGTCGGTGATTGGTTCTCTCAGCGGTTCGTGTGCGGGTAGTCGTCGTGTGGGCGGTTAAGGTGCGTTGTGGTTAAAAAAAAAAAAAATGTTGATGAAATTTCGCCGCTGTCGGAAGTGTGTCACTGCTATGGTACTGTAGTATGTACACTGTGTCGAGTTCACGTCTACGCATCGGCGGTATTCAGTTTCCATGCAGCCGACAGTCGTTATCTCCCCGCGAGACACCGGCGAATTCACTTCCCTCGCTTTCGCTTCTCTCGGTCTCCTCTTTCCGCTTCAGTGTCTTGCTTTAAGTGCTGCGTTTTGCTTTTGTATCGCTCAAAAAAAAAAAGTAAAGCGTTCGCCTCCTCTATATTTTGCGATGGTCAAATTAACGCGCCTAGTGGTTTTCTTAGTGTAATTGTGTGTCTGGAATTGAACCGTTCGGGTACAGAGGTGGCGCCTCGTTCCATGCAACCCCTCCCCATACACATACACACCTTCTTCTTTCTGCGTTCAATACTTCAGTAACGTAAGCGTCCGCTTTTTTTTTTTTTCTACTTTGAACCCGCTCATCGCGAGTAAAAGTAGGTGGCCCGGCTCTGACGTGTCTCAATTTGGTTCATCGAAGAACTTCCCGCCGTCATAATACAGGCGCCGTAAACGGAGCCATCGCCGCAATTTAAGCGGTTTCTCGCCTAAAAGCAAAGAACGACGCAGCAAAGAGCCAAACACGCAGACACCGAGCAGATGGTGTCTGGAGGATGAACGGCGTGCGCCGCGCAGCGCTACACTTGCGCGTATATACGCACACACATACATCTCTGCGCAAGGCACGCGCAAGTGTGCCGGTATACGCGACACTCTGCAGCAGTCCGCGAGGCAATTTCGGGTAACAATTAGCCGAGGCGGCCGAACCTGGCGCTGCCCTTAAATGCCCATCCCATTAGGGTCGAGCCCGTCGAAAGGCCGTCAATTAAGGGGCGCCCGCCTGATAACGGGACCCGTCTGCCGCGCACCACAACCGGTACGCGCAGCATGGCCCCGTGCGCTGGAGAGGCACCGCGCATAGGCCTTCCGTGGCATAGCGCCTAGGCCACACCGCTCGAAGAAGGCGGTCGGGCGGGCACGTTCCACGGGCTGTCGCCGCCTCGCGCGTTGGCCCCGGGTGCCTGCTTCTTTTAGCGCCCCCTTGGCGCATTCTAGGAGGCCTTATTACACCCAATCTTCGACGCTTTTTCTTGCAGAGATTTGTTTGCTTTTAAAGGCTGTATCTCCTATAGGTGATACTTCGGCGCTGCTTGTCCTCTGATAAAATGTGGCTTTCGGGAGTCGCCGTTAATGAGCGGTGGTCTCTGCATTGAATTAGCGCTGATGATGGTCTCTTTTCGACAGTGGCGGCTATCACGCGTGGCACGGCCCTCAGAAGGGTGCGGAACGTATACCAGCTGGACTGTGCTTACTGCTTGCAAGTTTTCAAAATTAACGAGGAAGAGCTGTGATTAACGCGGATATCACCGTGCTTTATATGGGAGCTGGCGTGTCCACAGCGAGTGGGTCTCCTTGTTAGCTTTTTGCAGACCAGAAAGAAACAATGGGAGGAATAAGTGGGAGTTGCGCTGACTCTGTAATATCTGATATATAATACCTGGGCACTCCGAAGAGATATGACTCGAGTAGGTCTTCGGCCGAGAACTTATTCGCAACAATGTTTATCAGCCACCAGCCTAGATAACGAGCCAGTACCTCTTTCTTCTGTCGAGTCTTTACCTAACCTTCGGCTATTCCATTTATCGCTGAAAATGCGTACGTCTCTATCACCACCGAACCATTAATTTGTTCCGAGTGCATATATCTCATATTGAGATGTTGTCATTACCTCCTTTCACTTCGCCACTATACACGATCATTCCTACAAACCGTTCAGCAATACTGAACTGATGCTAGTGGATCAACGAAAGAGCGACTCGGTACATTGATCTGCAGACTCGTATACGGCTCTTCGTTAATACTTTCGCGGCTGGAACCGCTTCTTTCAGCGAAAACGAACCTGGCCGACTTGTTTCGCGAGACTAGCATGTATACTTAGCCCGTCGTCGTTTCTATTTCTTTATCTCTATGTTTATTTCTTTGTCGGTGGGTCTTCTAGATGTACCGGAGTGTACATTTCTTGCTATATATCTGCGCTGCTGCTCGCCCGTGCGTATACCTGTGTGTCTTTCGCATGACCAACGCCCGTTTGCTCACGCTCGCTTGCGCTGCCATCGCTATAGGAAGCAACACAGCCAGGCAGCAACTCGGGACGCGAAGATCCGAAGCAACTGCAGACTTCCTCCCGGCCTGTATCGAGCGACCAAGACGCTCTTACTTGCAACCCCGGGGCACGGAAAGGAGAAACGAAAGAATGGGTTTCCCATCAAAATGAGGCAAAAGATGAAAGAGGTAGACGCGAGATGCCAGGAGAAAAAAAAAATGACTAGCCTCAGAGGCTGAAAGACGGTGGGCCTTCTAAGAAGGACAGTCACTGGCGCTTGCAGTTGGAGCTGCGCGTAAAAGGAGGGGTTCTCGACCTCGAACCCTGGGCTCCTGCACGCAGCGCGATTACATAAGCCATGCGCGCGCACGCTTGCCTGCTTACGCAAACAACTGGGCCGTCTTCTGCACGCACGGATGCCCGTTTGCTCCTGCCGCTGCGTTCTCTCGTTGCATTCGGTTGTATGTGAGGCACGGCAAGGGGCCGCGACGCGGGACGGAAGGGAGATGATGTAGGGGACGTACGCGGACGCACACTTATATATACGAAGCGGCTCGCATTGTCCGCATATAGGGGCAGTGTCTATCTCTGCTGGAGCAGGCGCGCCTGTCCCTTTGACTCGCTCGCCGTGCATGCGGAGTAAACGTATCCCCACGCACGTAATACGAGCATGAGAGCGCCATCTCACCGGCTTAGCTTCTCGCAACGGTCGAGGGATTGTGGAGTTGCACGTTTCAGCAACAATTCCTGCTGGTCCGGCGTTCCCTCCTATATATATATAAGGTTTGTGCAAGCGCGGTATTCCAGGATATACAGGCGGTTCAAACCTGTAGTTTCTGGAATAGACGTGAGGGGAGCTGCATTCTCTTTTACACGTGAGGTGACAAGCGAGATGGAGCCCTTTTTTCCATTTATACAACCTGATGTACAAGCGGGACGATACAACCCTATATAGCATTTGTCGTCGGACGCCTTATGGGAAGCCAGCTTTAGCTCCTTGGGCAGCGTGGAAAGCGACGCGCGTTTCGTTCATGGACCTGCATACTTGCACTCTCGTTGAGAGCGATTTATCCGAGACAGGAGCGGTGACTTTAGACACTCATCTCTACGAATGGAGATTACGGCCCTTTGAAGAAGGCACTCAGTGCCTCGAGGGCTGGAATGAAGGAATGTCTTCGAGTGAGTTGAGTAGAGAGAGAGAGAGATCCACGTGCTTCGAAACTCCACTCGACAACCACTCGCAAAAGTTCACCCTGGTCTCGTTTCACCCTCCTTCGCCAGCCCAACCCCCTTTTTTTTTTCGCTCGTACCTTTCTGCGCCTTGATGGATATAGGTGGATGAATACTGGCATCATTTCTCTTGCTTCTTTTTTCGCGTCGCAATTCGAGGGGCTGTCTTATTTGCATCTGCTGCTCCTCCCCGTTTATTTTTGCTGTTTCCGTTATCACCTTCCTGTCGCCACGCGTTTCTTACCGTTATGGTCTAGATTTGTTTCTTTCTTGTTTTCAATCGGCTCCAGTCGTTGGCACGCCTTTTCCCCCTCCATTGAATGAATGGGTAACGCTCGATGCTTTACGGATGTTTCCTCCATTGTACTTCGTACAGGCTGAGAGCGCGCGCGCCCGCCCGAATGAATAGCGGCGCGTGTCGTGCAAATCGGGCCGCGTGCGTATGCGCGTGTGGGAGCTTGGCCTGAGGGCTTTCGAAGCCGAGCCAGCCCGCCCGGGGTCGAATAGCTGTGCTGTATACGCGTGCCTGCAGGCATCGTTGCGTTGTGCACTCGCCTGCAACCCAAGCTTTGCGTACGTATACTTGGTGCGGGCGCCTTGCTTAAATCCCTCCCACGCTCGCTGCTGTGGGCTTGAGCACGCATTGGGTTAAAGTGCGCGTGGGTTGCCATATAGACGCAGTTCTGGGGGGCTCGTTGCAAATGCGAGGTTTGTGGGCAAAAAGCAGCGGCTTTCAAATGAGGAGAGAAGTGTGCATGTAGACGAAACGCCAGATATTCGTCGTTCGAATCGGGGTCGGATTTGAATAGATTAGGCAAGACCAGCGGCGTCCGAAGTCGTCGGCCTTCGCATGCTGTAGGCAAGTGTGACAGACATGTGAAATGTCACAGCATATATATGACTCTGTCGAACCGTGTGGCATTAAGTTTGTGTTCCGCGAACGCCGTAAGCTGCATGTAGCGACGCTCTTTGGCGACGATGAAAAGATTTTGACGTTCAGGAACAACTGCGACATCCATGCTCTGCATGTTGTCTTGATTTCTCTATCTCTTCTTTTGTGGAGGTCGGGGGGGAGTGGAGGAGAGGGGGGGGGTGTTTCCCAGGGCTTTCTTCACGGCGAATAAGTAAGTTGCACTGACATTGAGGAACCCGCTGTCGCAACTGATATTGTAGTTGCGTTTTGTTTCATTTTAGCGTGTCATAATGATGACAATGTATAGCTATCGTAGGCGGTATGTAGTAGAGCGTGTAATGAAATCAGTTGATAAGCTAACATAATATCAAACCATAAATGTCGCAATGACAAAATCTGATTGTCTCAAGTAGACGCCATCGCGTATAGTGAATGGGAGTTTGCTCACAGAGATCCCAGTCCCTTCTTGCAATCATTGCAATGAAAACGTAGCAGCGGCGTCGAAGAAACTGATACTTGCAGGGCATTCATCACGCTTGCAGTGTTGCCATTGTGTTCCGTCGCGGCGCTTGAATACAGGCAACATTTCCACTGAGGATGTGCGATTGCTGCAGCATTCCTTCTGCAGTGGTACATCGCCATCCACTGTGTATATGAGAATGCGGCAGTTTCGAAGCGTGCGAACGATGGCTTGCTTCTAAAGTGTTCGTGGAACGTACGGCGTGTCAGTAAAAACTATTAATATTCATGAAATATTTGTACCATTTGTCATTTTTAACGCAGCTCAAGCTCTGCGAAGGTAAAAAAAAAAAAGTTCCGGAAAATGGCTCCCACAGGGGCCATATATACGACTTGCCTCGTGCGTTAAAACTGCATCTTCTTGTAATGGTTTCGCGGCGTGTGCAGCTGTAATGATGGCGCTGCAGACATTAGTGACTCTTGATGGCGACATCTTCTTCTTCTTTTCTGAGAAGGGAGAGGAGGACCAATGGCGTCTGCATGCAGAAAGAGGACAACTGCTTGTGGAATGGAAACGAGAAATTAAGCGATCACGATTAATGCCGCGTTGCACGTCCGTGCATATCAATTAAGGGGCCCGCTCTCTCGGTTTGTTTTGGCTCGCGTTATGATTATGAATGACTTTCTCGGTATCGTTGACTGCACCCAGGTGGATCGTTGACGAAAAATTGTAGCGAACTTTCTGTAGTTTTTTTTTTTTGTAATCGTTTTTAGCTTTCTCTTTCTGTCCTTAATCTGTTAGTCCTTTTTTTTTTTTTTCGGTATCAATTGCACTTAGCTGGAGTTGTACATTTTGGTGTTTTATATTTGGATATATTGTTGTCATGAGGCTCTTACGGCGTAATTACCTTCTTGAAAGGCGTGAAGGTTGCTTATAGTCTGAGAGTGCCTTTTTTTTTTATTGCGAATGTATACTTCTAATTTTCCTTTTTGAAACAACTAAAGCGAAGCACACGTGACGAGCGCATTTGGTAATTAAGCCTCCAAACCTTTGCCAATTTCAAAAAGTTTCTGAGCAGCTCGCTTTCATGGGAGTAGTCGGCCCGCCGACTGAAATCGGAGTAGTCCATAGAGGTGGAACGCAGCTGAGTCCGTTGACGAAGCAAAATAATTAGGCCTAGTAAAGGTCTATGCGAGGCGTTAGTATGATGACAGGAAGTCGATGCGTAACTGGCAGGGTTAACAGTGGGAGGCGTACGTCATTCGATTGCACCTGCGATACACGACGTGTCAACTGTAAATCGCCACAAACAGCCGTATCCAGCAAATCTTCATTGTGTTCGCACACGTAGCGGCAGTCGGAGCAGTATACCTTTCAGAAGCTATGCAGCCGAGAACTCATCATGTTCACTGTGGTCCCGTGCTTAAGTCTTACCCAGCTAGCGTTCGTGTTTCGCGACATAGCTGAAAAAAAAATGACATGTGGGTTTTCTTTCATTCTCCCTTGCCATCACTTGCTCAACCCATTGCGACGCTCGTTGGTTACGATACTTCGCGAAAAGAAATTATCTTGGCCCAGCTGTGCGGACGCTTGGTGCCCTTTGCTTATAGGTCTCGCGTCATTCGCTGCCCTGCTGTGGGCGTTCAGGTGGTATGTTTTGCAGTGGGGGGTATCTATGGCTGGCTTACATTGGGCAGCTGTGCAAACTGTAACAAGCGGGTGCATAAGTTTACGGTACGTCACCACCCTTTGAAATGATGCTTTTTTTTTACTTTAAAACTCGCTGTACACTCAGAACTGTGGTGCAGAAAAAATTACGTCTCTATCCCATTCTGTTCAGGAGATACGGTCGTTTTCATAACTGCCCGCGGACGTCGCTGAATCCAAAAATGACATGTTCGGAAAACTTAATTCTTGTTTTACTGCAAACTTTATTTCCAGCTGCCTTTTTGTAGCAAAAGCTCGTAACTTTGAATAAAACAATGTTTTTAAATGAACCTTACACTTTTCATGCTTCTTTCCAATACATTAAGCTATCAAATAAACTAGGATAATTGAAAACTATGAATAAGTTCGGATGCTATATGGTTTCATTTGATATGCAAAACCCTGAAAGGACACAATTTCTTTTATATTTTGGACTATAAGATAATCAATATTGATGACAGCGCAATGATTCTAGCGCATTGCACCGCCTACATACACACCTGAAATGCTGCCAAGCCATTTTCTTTTGCTGTTGGCGTGATGGACGTATTTGGGGCAGTTTTAGCAATTTTGCTATAATTCGTTAAACTTTTTTTATATAACACAATTGAAGTGTTTTTTTAGATTGCCTTTCTGATGGCAGAAACAAAGCAATCAATGTAGGGTCAAAATCTAGAAAGGTATCCGAAGAAATGGCGCCACACTTGAAAGAAAGTTCATCTTAAGACTGTTGCTTTCCTTTTTCCTTTCGTCTTTATGTTACTTTTTTTTTTCGCGCTTACTTATTTTTAACTAGAGTACGAAGTTCTTTCACTCGGTCTTTTGTCTCCTTTGATGTATGAAGCTGAATCATTCTTTTTTGGGTGGGTGTGCGTAGTTACTCAAAATTTTTGACAAATGTAAGTAGAACATGAATCGCCGCGCTTTAGTTCGGTCGCCGTATCCATCGTAATCAAGAGAAATGAGTGCTTCTTTCTTTCTTTCTTTCTTTCTTTCTTTCGTTCTTTCTTGCGTTGAGTTTCTCTTTTATTACGTCAGTATTAGCACGGCGTTTCGAGTAACAGCATTTCTGGATTGAGGATTTAGCGAATAAATCTGCTCGCGAGCAGCGTTTGCCGAGGAGTGCATAATTAAGTAGAACGAGAAAGATGGAAAGAATAAAAACAAAAAAAAGCACACGAGAAGATGGAGGAGAGCAAGAAAGAAGAGACTGGCTTGAGATATTTCGCAACCACGTTGTAGTGAAGAACGTGAAAACCATTGAAACGTTCCTCAAGACAAAAAAGCACAAATTATTGGGAGGTTGAGGCAGGTCATTTGTCGTTGAGTTCTTGGGCAGCATGCTTATTTTTTTTCCCCCTTTTTTTTCTTCAAGGACACGAGAACTAAGCCGTCAGACGTGACAGTGCGCTACGCAGTTGAATGCCGTGTGTACACGGTTAAACACTGTATTCTTGTTCGCACTAAGTGCGTTGCGTACGTTACATTTACGTCTATACGTTTTTGTGTGACGACTGTGCCTTGAATGCTGGGCGTCCGGTGAAATGCAACAGGGTGTACTCCTGCATCACTGTGTGCTGAACGCAATTGCCTTCTTTCTTTTATGTGTCCTATGTGGCTATAGTTGACCAACAAGTTAACATAAGTTCGGGGGGTTTCAGTTAGCGTTGCTGTAACTTCCGAGTCTGCACGGAATGTGCGATTCGTGAGTAATGAACAGATCAGTCGGCGCGATAGGAATGGGCGCTTCGATAGCTTCCGGCGTCAGATCCAATTTGTTGGAAAGGCGCAGTGGCTGCAACTTTATGCGGGGCTTTCATTTCCTTCAGGACGGCGGCGGCAGCTATGATCGCGACTGCGTTTTGGCGTTGTTCCAATTCCTCCATTGCACGACTCGAGATAGCTTCCGCGCTGCAGTTGCAACCGCAACGTATAAAAAAAAAGTGTGAAAAATAGCTTGCGCTCGTATTTCTAGACGTGCTCTTTCTTTATTTCTTTTTTTTTATCAGCGTCTGCTGGAACAAGTGAACGATGTTATCTACACAGTGTATGGCGAGTGGTTATGCTGTCATTTGTTGTTTTGAATTCGCCTTTCGGTTAAGAATTGTACCCACTGGCCCGGTTTTGGGACATTGTTTTGATTTATTGAAATCCAGAGATTGAGCATGCACGGAGTATCGATGTTCTCTTTATTTTTTTCCCCTTCGAAAGTTTATGCTTTTACAAGTGAGTTTTCGCTATAGTTTCGATTTCCGTACTGATATGTTTCGCGCAACGCGAGATTGTATATGACTAACTAACTATAAAAGAGTTATTTGACCGAATCCGACTTGGACGTGGTTTGTTGCGCCTATCTGCGTTCGCATCGAAATAAAGAAAAACAAGAAAGCTTCGTGCTCCATAATCTTGACTGTTCTCAATTTTGGAAGCGCAGCCGATCGTTGTTGGATCCGGCAGTATACGAGTGCAGGGACGCCTCGGCGTTTTTTTTCCCGAGGCTTTCTGCCGTGAAAAATCGCGCTGGCCAGCCATAGTATACAGCAAAGGCTGTAGGGGATCGCGAAGGGCGCAGGTGCAAGTGGCTGCCATATTTCCTTCGAGAGCTCTTCTTTGTTTCTCTTTGTTTGCGCCCGAAAATTTCCGAGCTCGCTGTGGCTGTAGCGAGGCGAAAGAAAGTGCGATCTAGACTGAAATGGAGAGCTGGGGTTCGAAGCTCCGAATAAAGGACGTAGGCACAAAAAGCAAATGACTTCGAAAGCCGTTGTTATACCGATGCCGTGATGCCGTCTTTCACAGTGTTTGAAGGGAAAACTGGTGCAAGCGCATGAACCGTGAAGGCAGGAGGCGTACAGCGATCGAGTGTAGAAGCGCACACTTTGATAAATAGCGGCGTGTTCGAGCGCGACGCAAGTTCAGCTATATTTCCCGTATAGTCACCCCATGTTTATTTGTTTTTGTTTTTTGGACAATGGACGTGCCCTGCCGTATAGCGGTGTTTTGTTCTCGGCCTATCGAACAAGTCCATTACAAAGAAAATCAGGATTGAAGGAAGGAAAGCGGAGAAGTATAAAAGATAACCGTGGCCGAACGAATGTTGCGAGAAATTAAATACACCTCCAGGGAACGCTCAATAAAGGAGACTTCGTTTTTCTCGCTATATTGGTGCAGTAGCCAGCTTCGTCCCGTGGCTGTGTTTTCGTTTCAGTTCGGCGAACACCCAGGGATAAAAATGTCTGATTCTAAAGCGCGTGGGTGTTTATAGGGTTAGTGCCATTCCGAAACAATTTCTTTCCAGATATACAGTGACTTAGGTAATGTTCAGTCCACATTAAGCTATGGCGCTCGCTGTAGGGATTGAGTAGCACCTCGCTTCCTTCTTTTTGCATTCTTTGGAGTGACTCGGAAGGCGCTAATAAATTGCCGATCTTTTAAGGTTCCTGGTTATATCGGTGGCTCGGCTGATGGCACGAACGGAGGACTATTTTAACTTCACTCATTCTCGACAAGCAAGCACCTTTACCCGCAGTAAAATATGTAAGCTATATTTAGTGACGTCACAGCACACGTCTTCGTCACTGGAGGATTCGTGCGTGTGCGTCTGATAGGCGAGAAGTCTGGAAGGTATATAACTTTCGTATTTGCCGCATTGCGGTAAACTGTGACGCATAACGTGCCCACAACATATACGCCCGCGCGCACCTGCGTGCATAGCGTTACGCAATTGCGACAACAGGCCGAACCGCCCTCCCCCCCCCCTCCCCCCGCGCGATGCCGTGCCTCGTCAATGTGTGACGCAGCATTTGCGTTACCTTTCGCGTCAGGCAGCGCGTGTCGCGAAGCAACGATGGAGAAATAAAAACTATAACAGTAATGATCCAACGAAGAATGCGAGGGTCTCGAAGGGGCCATCAGACGACGCGACGTGCTTCTTTCGACTCGGGAAATTTCTTCACAGCGGCCTGGCGAGAACTGCGCCACTCAAAACGCGTTATACTGCGTCGTCTCTAGCGAACAGAAACGTAAGTGTATCGCGTTATACTACGTCGCGTGGCGCTTGTGAGCCTTCCTGGAGGAAGGAAAGAGACGCCGGACCGAAATGGCCCGAGGACAACTCCTAAAAGCCCATCCTCCTTTCCATACCTATCTCGGCGTGCAGAGCGCCCCTTGGGACGGGTCTTATGCCTGCCATCCTTCATTTGACGTCTACTGGCCGCTGTAGTGCGTGCCGGATAGCGGGGGATGGGCGCATGATTTTTAGGGCTTCTGCGTCGCTGCGTTGGATCGCCGGTAGCTGCTTCTACTTTTCCTTTTTTTCTTCTTCTTCTTGACACTCAGGGAGGCGCATCGCGGTCCCGGCTACTGAGAGTGCGTGCGTGCCAAGGCGTCGTGTGTCACGCGGAGTTTGCCTTTGAGTTTGTTTCTCCTTTGGGATGAGTGCGCAGCCTCGCCCCTTTTTAAGGGCGTCGTGGTCAAGGAATTTGCTGTCGTTCGCGGACGGTTCTGTCCTTTTTTGCCTCGCCCTTGGGAAGCTTTATGGGTCGTAAACCGGAAACTGCTCGCGAAAGTGCTTTCTCGTGGTGTCACACTTGCCTCTTGTCGTCCTGCTCTTGCGCATCCTCTAGCGTTTTCGCGGAGAAAGAAAGAAGGATCGTGTTGGTAAAAAAACAAAAACAATGTGGAGCGTTCTCGCAAAGAAAAACGAACAAACAATCAAACAAACGAAGTGCTTGTTGAAATTCTTTGCATGTTTTCTCTTTCTTATGTATTTCACTTTTGGAAACCTTTGTTGACATTCTTTGTAGATGACGTTGGGACGTCGTGATTTGTTTATCTTCACGACACGTGAAGATCGCCCTCTTGGTGTCTGTTGGCAAACGCCTTTTTGTATGAGCCCCTTTCGGCGAAAGTGTTGCGATTGCCCCGATTCGTTTACATTGGGTAATGGCTGTCTTGTGCATTCGCTTTGCGCTACACGTAGACAAATCAGCATGTGTTGTCATCCAGATTAAAGTACGAGGTGGTATCAAAATGGTTATGAAAATGTTGTTATTGCGGCGTAATTGTGGAAAAAAATAAAAACAAAGTAAATAATAGGTGCTTGACTTTCATTGCCGAAAAAATCAATCAATCAATCAATCAATCAATCAATCAATCAATCAATCAATCAATCAATCAATCAATCCTTTATTTCGACCACTAGCTGAAGCGCCGTTAGCCTAAAAGCAGTTTTGCAGGGAACCTGGAGGTGACCGAGTGCTTGCGTATAGGCTCTTCGCCCCGCGCTCTGGCTCTGCCTTCTTACCATCTTCTAGCACAGGCCACAGTGTACCATCATTTTCTAATGTTTTATTTATTCTTGTGAATTCATAGGTAGCTCAGTACAGCAGCTTACAAGGTTAGCCCATATAAAACCTAAGTGTTCACGTTACTGTCTCGTTACTAGATGTTTCTCCAGAGCAGTTAGTTGCGTATCACAATGCCCATGTTAGCATCCCTTGATGTCACCCTTCGCCAAGGTGATGCCCATTGCGCGCTGCAAGCGGGCTTGGCGCGGACGCTGAAGGCCTCACACAAAGGCGTCGCTCGTTGTTCACATCTCATTCACGCCGAGATTTAAAAAAAATAATAAGAAAGAGCGATCTCGTACACACTATAAGAGAAGTTCAGCTCTTCATTCCCGATAAGAGCCTGTGTCCCTCCGAACTCGAGCCCGAACTCTACGTCGGAGTGGTCAGCGAGGAGACGCCTGGGTGGAGGCGGTGCGATAGCGAGTGGTACTGCGAGCGTCGAAAGCAAGAGTTCTCCGAAATACCCGAGCCGACAAAAGGAAAAACGTTGCCGCCACAAAAGGGAAGTGGTATAGAAGCACACAGACGAATTGTAGGGAGTACAAAAGGGTCGCAAAGGAGAGAGATAAGAGGGGAGGCCCCGGGTGCGCGGCAACAGCGTCCCGCGCGATGGCGACGCTAGGATGAGGGATTGGGCGCCGGCGCGTTGCTTGCTCCCGTATATATGTGTGCGCGCCGTGCGATTCTGCGCCGCGGAGGAAGAAGTAGAGGAGGAATCGGCTGGTTCTCCGATCCATTTGTCACTGCTGATTCGGCCCCTTTGCGCCGCTAAAGGAGGAGCGCTGCCAGCAATAACAATGGTGCCGGCGACGACGGAGACCAACGAAATGTGCGTGTTGCAGACACGGTTGGGCAGAAGAACAAGAAAACGAGAACTAGAGAGAGGAGAGAAAGAAGCACTAGAGGGAGCGCGTGCTCCTGCCGCGGTGCTTGCTTCGCCCCTGCCAAGCACAATTCTGGGATCGGAAAACGACGCATTACATCGGTTCGCTTGAAGCCCGCAGATGCGCGTTCTGACAGGAGGTATCGTGCGGAGCTCTTCTCGGCAACCCTCGCTGAACGCAGAGAAATAGCGCACGGTTACGAGCCAGGGTTGTCGGGGAAGCGGAGGATGGGAGAGGGAGGAAGTCGAGGGTAGTGCGGTTGGGACTCGGCGATGTGAGATCTATACTGCTCTCTGATACACTGATTAATTTCTGCGCGGTGTTCGCGTTTGAGGAAACGGCGCCCACTGCTGCGGCTGACGTCCGCTGGTATCGCTCGTTTTGAGTGAACTTATGCGGCGCCGCCGGTGATTTGTGGCTGATGACCCAAAACTACTGCTCCTGGGGAACTTCGTGTGCGAAGTGTTGAGGTACACCTGCACGTGATTGGCAGCGCCTGGTACGAGAACACGTTGGAGCTTTGCGAAAGTTCTGACGGTATCTTCAATGGCACTGTCAGCCGGTACTCGAGTTCACATGGTCGCTGTGTTTACAACGTGCGTGCTCAGAGCCCAAACATAGACGAGGGGCTAAGGTCCGGGGAGCGCTGGCTGCCGCTCGAATTCACCGGGAGCATTTCGGCCCCGCACAAGAAACAACAAAAGTGAGACTGCGAGCCGGGAGCGCGTAGCAACGCCTCGCCGGAGAGAGAGCCGAGACACGAGCGGCGTCGGACGCAATTCTGAACGAGCTCCAGCACCGAATCCCGTTTTCTTCTTTCGCATGTAACCCCGCCGATTCACTTGTAACTTCAGTTCAATACAGTTTTCTTTAAATCGAACCTTGCCTTAAATCCATCATTTGGTCACCGCTGACAGCACCGTTGATGAATCGTGGTCAGAGAGCTTTCGAAATGTTGAAAAGCTGTTTGAAAACCATATTATATATATAATATATATAGATATTATATATATATATATATATATATAGTATATATATATATCTATATATATAATTATATCTATATATATATATATATATATAGAGAGAGAGAGAGAGAGAGAGAGAGAGAGAGAGAGAGAGAGAGAGAGAACGTAGGGATTACACCATAGGGAGTGCCATTTCACACACACAACACATACAGCCACATAAATCTATCTATCTATCTATCTACTATCTATCTATCTCTCTCTGTCTTTTTATATATATATTATATATATATATATTATATAATATATAGATAAGAGAGGAGAGAAGAGAGAGAGAGAGAGAGAGGAGAGAGAGCCCACCACGTTCTCGTTTTGAACTGACAGGGAGCCATGGGGCTCAAGCAGCTTCCGCAGGATGCGCGTTATATGATAAATAAGAAGGTGCTCAAACGAGAGGTGTCGACTTTCGCACGTTGCGGGCACGCCAGTGTCAGTGAATCGCCCGCACATCCTCTTCCTCCGACTGTCCATTGCTCGGGGCCGATCCTCAATGTCCGCCCGGACGAGCCTGTCACGGGTTGCATGCGCCCGTGGGAGAGAACACCCGAGGGGGCTGCGCTAGATGCCGCGAGGCACGGTCTGCGTGAGTGTCGCGCACTTCCGTATCAATAAAATGAGTGGATGAAGATAGGGGGGAGGAGGGATGCACTCATCCAGAGCGTATGGCTCGGACCGCGACGACCGCCGCGTGTCTGTGTCAAGCGACCGCAAGAGGCGGACGGCCTATGGGGGAGAGAGAAAAGAAGTGGCAAAGCCGGTGAAGCACTGGATGGTAGGAGCGGAGATGCGGGAAACAGCGCGCAATCAAGCTGAGTAATGCAGGCAGGCCATCATCCTCCCTTCGCGGCTAGCGAGACGCCGCGGGATGATGGAAGATTCCAAGCGGCGAGGAAAGAAGGCGAGGGATCGCGGCTCGACGCTTCTCTCGAAGTTCCCCTGACGGGTCCGCCTGTCTGAGCGCATAGTATGCCTGTCTGTCTGTCGGAACAGCTATGGCGTTCACAGTACTCACCCTCTCCCCTCCCCCACCGCTACTCTACCACCATTCCTGTCTTCCCTCCACCCATTCGACAGTGCATGGAGCGGTTCGCTCTTACTGCCATAGTCTGACCGAGGAAATTACAAAGAAAAAGAAATGCACGTTCGAATATCTTCGTCATGGCTGCTGGTGGCTCTCGCTGAGAACGGAGGCACGCCGGGACGTTCGTGATTCGGTCGTTAATTAAAGCGCTGTGCCCGATTTTTACGCGTTGGTGCTGCGCTGTGCGCGCCGACTCTGCTGCGCGTGCTGTGCCGAGCTCGTGGCATGCTGGGCACGATCCGTTTGGACGGCCGCCCCCTTGTTTTGACGGCAGCCGGCGGTGGTCGTCGAAGCGACAAAGACCGTTCGCCAAGCGTTCGCGCGGAAATTGTTTTGGGATGCAGAGACGCCTCCGGTGGCGTGTTATTACCGAGAGCGTATCTAAGTGGCGGCTGCAGTGCGTGACGCTGCCGTGCTTGTGTACACGGCAGAATGCACACTGCAGATTCTCCTCTTTCTCTCGTCCACCGCGTCAATTGGGAGCGCGCTGCGTTGTGACAAATTGTTACGCTGGCGACGCTGCATGGTTGCTCACGACGTTGGTAGAACGGGTGCGCATTTTTTTTTTTTTTTATCGTAAGCACCAGTTTCGGTGGACGCCGAAAATAGCTTTTCTGTTTGTTCTTCGAAAGGCAATCGTTGCTGGCGAGTGCTTATCTTTCACTGAACATCTTGTTCCCTAATTGCGGTGCGTGGGGTTGTATTGTGCACTGGCGTTTGGGCCATTTGTGTTTGTTGCTGCTGATCTCGACTGTACATGCGGGTATCGGGAAATGTTATCTGGTGAGGTGAGGAACGCGCATAACTTCACGTATAAAGAAAATGAGATCTATACGTACAAGGATCCTAATACGTAAAGCTTAAGCTAAAAGTAAGGATAAAAAGGAGAAGCGAACTCTGAGCACATCGATTCGTACAGATTTTAAGCAAATGAGTTTACACACATGCCAACTCTTCGTAAGATCACGTGTCTCCTGTGTTAAAGGCTATCCGATGAAACTTATTCTTCTCGTACTCGCATTTTCGTGCCCGATGCAGTTGGTGCTTGTGCCAGACTATTGCGACCCCGCCGACCTGAAGGAGCAGTTCCGCAAGGAGATCGGCGCTCGGCGTCGGGCGGCCGCTCTCGCCACCGCGGCGGCCGGAGTCGTCGGCACCCTGGACGACGACTTCTACTCCACGCCCTACGAGACGCAGAGCCGACCCTCGGCGTCCGCCAAAGGTGCGTGTGCCTCTTCGCAAAAGCACGTCTCCGCAAAGGCAGCTCGTCTTTGCAGAGAAAACGTGTGACGATTCAACCTTTGAATTCATGTGTGTACGGCTGGCTGGTCACTACAAGCGAACGCTAAGCGACAGCATGTGGGTTTCTTCTTGAAACCATCGTTCTCTACGGATTAAGAGCAGGATCGCTTGTTGTGCGTGGCCCACCGAGTGGAGTGAAGTTGGCGATATAGAGTACTTGCTGTGGTCGTGCAAAAAAACAATAAAAAAGATAGAGAGAGAGAGAGAAAGTAAGAAAATAGAAAAAAAGAGTTCAACTTAAGAGGGTGTTGAGGCGAGCTCGTTGGTACGGATCCATTAGAATGCAGCGCTTAAAGAACACAAACACTTAGAACGAAAACGAGGACGGGCGCTGACTGTTCAACTTAAATTGAGGACGATTAAGCGAGCCATGGAAGGAAAAATGATAGGTGTAACCTTAAGGGACAAAAAGAGTGTAGAGTGGGTCAGGGAACAAGCGTGTGTTAATAACATCTTAGTCGAAATCAAGAAGGAATGGACATGGACAGGGCATGTAGCGGGAAGGCAAGGTAACCGCTGGTCATTAAGAGTAACGGAATGGATTCCAAGAGTAGGCAAGGGCCCAACGGAGAGGCACAAAGTTGGGTGGGCAGACGATATTAAGAAGTTTGCAAGGATAACGTAGCCGCAGCAAGCACGGGACCGTGTTAATTGGAGAAACGTGCGAGAGGCATTTGCCCTGAAGTGGGGCGTAGTCGGTCTGATCATGATGCTGATAAGGATGACGATGATGATGATGTGGTGCTGCTAGTGCTTCTGCTCTGAAAGGAGGACGCTTATAAATAACAGGATGAAAAGAGTGCCTAGCAGATCGCCTTACTTGAAGGACTGCGGATGGTGCGAAAGGTTCAGTGTCTCGCATGCTTGTGACTTCTGCGATATCAGCTGGAGTAACTTCCGGCCAGGGCCCCGTCTATATAGCAGTGTCACCGCCACCGCCGCCGCCGGATGTTGTTGCTACCTGCAGCCATTTGTACCCCCCCCCCCCCGGTAATAGTGTGCCTAGGACTGACGTTGTTCTCTAACGAATATTGTAAAATAATAACAAACATAAAATACCACAGCTACTAGAATGTATACGCCTTCAAGAGCGTAACATTTTATTAAAGCCAAGCATTGTTTGCGTTCATTTGGAGGATTTGACCTGTTCGCTTGGTGTCAATCGGTTTGGTTTTTCGCCTAGTAAGGTGTGCCTGTTCCTGTGATAACAGGGAGTTTTCGAATAGGGGCCCCAAAGAAATAGCGTCGAGGCCACTGCGCATGCGCGAGACCCAAACAGCGTTTGGGTTTTGCGTCGGGGGCGCTATTTCTCAAATTTAGCGGGAGCCCCCAAAGCCTGCCCCTAAAGCTTAGCGTCAAACAGACATTACGGCACCCATTGAAGCGACGGCTTTTGGCCAAGAGTAGGGAGTGTCCAAAGCACCGCAGACCCTATTCGAAAACTCTTAGCTCCTGTTTAACCCAAAGCGAGCACACGCAAGAGGCTTTGGGGCCCCAAACTTATGGGGCCCCTATTCGAAAACTCCCTAATATAAGCCGCGGACGATTGGATTACACGATGGGTCATGCGACGAGTTCGTTGTGTATGGACGAGTTCGCTGTGTAGGGGAGAGTACACCATACGTACGCGACTCTCCTAGCGTGTGTGTGGTGTACTCGCCCTTATTTCGCCGCCGTTTAAGTGATTTATGTAATGTGCCCCTCAACGGATTAGGCCGGAAACAGCCAATCATGAGCGGTCGATGACACGAAGGAATCATAATCACACGAAGGGGATTGTTTCATGTTACCCGCTTTTGTTTTGTTTCGGTTAATGTTTCTCCTCGCTCGCTGCGGTAAATGTCACTGACCTGTGCTTTGTGCACTCTTATTAACGGAAATTATGCAGGCGCTGCAGCGACAAAGAAAGGATTGAGAGAGAAAAGTAAAAGAAAGACACGATAGTTAACCAGAGCATCTATACGGCTTGCTACCCTGTACTTGGCAAAGAAAAGTGGGTGTAAAATAACGAAATAGAAGAAAAGCTTGCAACGAGATTACAAAGTCATGACTATAGGACCGTCGTATAGGAGAATAAGGAAGCGTGCATGGTGAACTCATTCTTGTAGAATGCATTACCAATAGTGGTCCTGACAGAAAACTAATAGAAAATTCAAAGTAGAAGTGAATTTCTACGTACCTGAGGGAGGGCCGGTCCGATGATTAAGATACATTTGCGTAACTTGAAGCTCGGGGGACTTCCGTATGAAGTTTTCCGTTGCGTAAATTCTTGTCGATTTCTTCCCGCCGACAGCCACTTTTGTGCCGTAATGCGTGCTCTCCGTCCTTCTCTATGCAGACAATGCGTGTAAAGAAATTTGGCTTTATCATAATGTAACCGAAATCGTAGCAAAAAGTAAACGGCAAGCTCTTGTGACATTTAGCTGATGCGTGTTTGGGAAAGAAGAGAAGAAAAAAACGCTCTTTCTCTTTATTTATTTATTTCAAGCTCCGTCCCCTTGCGATGCATTATGCAGCCCTTTGGGAACATCTGGCTTCTCTTTCCTCGCTCAGATTAGGGATTTTCTCTCTCGGTTTAGTCTCCCTCGAAGTTCTTCGGTAAACTCCAACCCTGAAATTAAAGTTTTGACGTGGAGTGATGAATGAGACCTCCCGATGCATATGAGTATGAGGAAAAGGGCTTTTGTGTCGCATGCATGAAAAATGCTCTGTTTAGGATCACTAGCGATGATGCGGGGATCCCTGTTCTAACCCTTTTCGTGTTGTTTTCGTCTATTGAACGACGCCCAACTTTTGCATAATAAGTCGAATTTTGGTTGATGTCTTATACATTTGCTGTTGCTTACTCGAAAACGACGTTCTTTACTTGTTTCTACTTTGTTTTTTTTTTCCTCGTCTCCCTTTTTTGTGTTTTCTTTCGCATAGCCGTCGCAATGTGCCTATTTAGTTCCGCGATAGCCTTAGGAGAATCTGCGCCTAAAATATTCGTCAATTCACGAGTCACTGAATCTGTTGCTGAGATTATTGACCCGCATTTTGACCGCGTGATCCAGTCATTCGTGAGGTCAAGACTTCCATCGCGGCCCTTACACTTCTTGTCTCTTGCTGCACTCACCACTGCAACATATGGTAATCAATTCAACGTTGTCATCCATGTTTCGTTCACTTTCCTAATAATTTAGTATATTTACAATTTTTATATTTTAGCGTTAAATGGACTGGATACGACACGAGTGCGCTATACATACTGAGAATGTTTAATTAGATTGCATTTATGAAGGACATACTGAATCTAAAGTTTAGTACGTGTGGTTTCTATTTAAACAGCGGGGCTATTCGTTCTTTCTTTCACTTTCTTCTTTTCGAAGTTATCGTCATGAAGTCCAAACTAAAACAATTAAGGCAGCATCGCACAAGTGGTGCCGAGCCTGAAGGAAGTGCAGAGCTGGGCAGCCTTCTTTGTTTCTCATCGGCTTTCTCTTTCTTTCTTTTCTTCTTTTTTCGTTTTTTCTGTCTTTTTTGCTCTCTTTATTTCGATTTATTTCTTCCCCTCTCTTTATCTATTTCTTTCTCTTTCTTGCTCTTTCTATTTTTCTTCCTATTTTTTCTCTTTCTTTTCTCTCTATCTATTTCTCGCTTGCTTCCTCCTTTTTTTTCTATTTTTATACGTGGTTTTGCCTGCGTTACGCCAAGCGACGACAGCATACGACGGCATACGACAGCCTGGGCCCCTAAAGTGCTCCGCACTTGATATGATCACCAAGGCGCTCGAAGAGCAAGAGGAAGAAGATTTCTTGGCGCGAGCGAACGCTCAATATGCTACAGATGGCTACGCTATACGTGGTTTTACCAGCTCTACGCCAAGCTACATGAGACGACGACAGCATACGACAGCGTACGACAGTCCGGGCCCCTAAAGTGCTCCGCACTTGAAAATAAGCGCTTGTGTATAGCGACAGTCTTGCGTTCTCACACTCCTACTTTGTCACTTGAATTACAGCGCTGTTTCCACTGCAGTGTTAGTGCGTATGAGCTGCAAGTCAATTAAACATCTCGATTTTTGCGAATCTCGATTTTTGCTTCACGTAAAATATGCGCCCGCGCATAGAACCATCTAGTGGTTTTTACGGACCATCCATGTCAATCTGCTTTAGCAAGGGTGCTTTTCCTGCGAGAGGGTCTGCATGCAGGGAAGCCAGAGTTTCAGTGCGCTTCCCGTTATACATCGGGCCGGTCATTTTTCAGGTTCGTGCAGTGGGTGGTTACTTGTTTCGTATATAACTGGAGCAGTTAAATGTGCCAAGTGCGCTACTAAGCGCTATAAACAAGACTGTTAACGCATGGCTAGCCAGAGTAACCAGTTCCTTGACAGCATGTCATTGTCAACACCATTCTTTACGCAGCCGCACCGGGTGTACTCCGTCGACACTGTTCTATATGACTTTGTAGTTAGTGCTGAAGTTTGCCTAGCCCCACATTCATCCATTCCGAATGTACATGGTGACACAACTATGACTGCTCGCCTTTCTCCTACACGGCAGCTGTGAAGCTAGATATGCGGGCTGGCTGCTCGCATCGTCCCCTCTACCACGCTGTTGGGCTCGGCGCGTCCCATCCACTGCTTGGCTGGGGCCATTAGCCAGTGGGAGACAGACCTGCGTTTAAAAGAACGAGTTGGAATGCGAGACAGCCTAGCGGGGAACGTGAAATTGGAGGGGTTGTTGGCGGAGGTCCGGGGAAAGCAGACGCTACGAGCGCGCCGTTTAGACGGAGCAGTGCGCTTTTGCGCGACCTTCCTCTCTGACTGTGCCTGCGCGGTCTTCGCTTCCTGCAGGGGGCCATGGTTCTTCACTAATGGCGGCCACGAACGCTCTCGCATCTCTCGTGCTTCCACACTTTCGGCCAATTCCCTCTCTCCCGCCGCTCCCGTTCCTTAGAGAGCAATATAAACGCTCTCTTGCGGCAGCCTCAAGAGCTCTGGAAAACGACCCGGTTGTTGAAATGTCTTGTGCCTAGCAGAAACTACTTCCATTTTTCTTTTCCTTCGTTCCCCTGGAATGCGAATGCCGCGGTTCTTCGTTTTAATTAGGGCTCTCTTCGTTTGGCTTGTTTCCCATTCTCTGACTCACTGTTTGCTTCTATCTATGTTACTCGCACTCGACCTCGTGAGTGCTTCAGTGTAGCCATTGTTTTGCTCTTTTAGTACGTTCCTGTCTCCAAGTTGTCCCGTAAGGTTTTTATTACGCGATTGTTTTGTTTTTTTAATACTCCGTGCTGTTTCGGGTTTTTCTTGTCATTAATGTATGGCTAAGAGGGCAATGCCTCAGTTGAACTTTGAAGTTTGTCAAGCATTCAGTACTTTCTTCGTAGCATTTCGTAGGACGAGATAGCCAGACAGTTGCGCCAACTTTCTTTTCTTTTTCAGTACATAGATTGTTTTTTTTTTTTTAAGCGGAGCTGTTTGAGTGTTCTATCTCTCTTTGCGTGCGTGCACATGCGTTCTGTGTGCATAAAAGAGGGAAGTGAGCGCTGAGAAATGAATTCAGTTTACATGGATATGCTCAGATACTCAGGTTAATCGGCTGCATACTCAATAAATACCATGCAAAGCAACGAGTAGTAACTTCACATATTGTGTCTTGAAAGTTGCGCTCTGAAAGTTCGTGCGGGGACGAAGTTTCCGTGCGTATGCGAACGAACGCTTCGCACGTACCATTAAGCTTATTAATCGTCTTGTTTGCACATGCTCGCAAGAGTGCGCTCGGGTCTCACTGTTTTTTGCAGCTTCCGGGTTTTGCGTTGCGTGCATATTAAGTTAACGAGTAACCTTGCGTGTGCCTCTGTGCACGCCCGGATTGTATTGCTTATATTTAATTTGAAAAGTCGCCTTTTTTGAATTATTAACCGGTGCATCGTTTGGAAAGAAAAAAAAGATTTAGGGAAGGAATTTTCCACTGATGTATCGCCATATGGTACGTCGCATTCTTTGGTGTCACTAAGGCTTACAGAACGTATGATACCGTGAAGAACGTTCACAACCACATCGGTTTCGTGCCTGTCAGGAATGACGGCTAGACGCAGAGGCTCCAATCAAGTGACCCACTTGACACATGTTACAAGCGTTGCCGCGATCGGTCCGCTTTGCTGTTACACTCTAAGGTGGGTGGGTGCGCAGATTAGAGCGGGTCAGTTCTGGAGATAGTGCATTAATAAAAGGCACTTTAATGGTGAGAGACCCCGACTCAAGCAGGTACATCAGATGACAAGCTTGAGGAGGAAGGCATAGGAAGATTCGTTTCATGAAAGGAGTTTGGCTCTTTATAACGTACATTTGTCGCGTTGAGAATATCCAGATGTCGTTTTGTAATTTTACTGCGCCATTACGTAAAGAAAAGAGCCATCAGCCAGCGCACCTTACATTTTGAGGTTGGCGTCACATATAAGGTGACTCGAGGGACATGGATGGCGCTACGTGTTATTTTCCATTATACGAAACACGAAGATCTCAGTCGATCCGGACCGTCTTCACCAAAGATCCTCAGGATACGGTGTAAAGAATGCTAGGCTATTACAAACGAGCACTCGCTCGTATCATCGATCGTTCGTTGATCGTTTCCCTTGCGAAGTTACAGCTTGCAATTCAATCCGATCATTCCTTTCCTAGAAACGGAATGGTTTTATGATAACAGCGTGGCGGGTGTACCATTTCACGTACTCCATCTTGCGCCCGCCGCTCCGCCCTACGTACGCACGCTATAAGAAGTACAACGTCGGCAGTGGAATCAGTGCCTGTAGCTGACGCTGCGTGGCGCGCCCGTAACTGTTTCTCGTGCTTACGAGAGAGCACGCTTGTTTGCACGGTGCTTCGTGCCGTTTCTATCCTTTAAGAAACTAAGCAAAAGAATGGGGCTCAGCGTACCGAGAGTAACGGAAAGGAAACGGAGAGGCACGCGCAGTCGCTCATTAATTGTTCTCTTGCCTCGTTTTCTTTCTCTCTCTCTCTTTTTTTTTTTTTTTTGCTTCCAGACTCGCTCCCCTGCGAGTCTAGACACGTCGACAGCTGCGTGCTCGTTAATTCGCGCTTCCTATGGCGAATACTCGCGAAGCGCTAGGATGGAAAGAAACTTCGCGCTCGCTTTGTCGGGCTTGGTACAGCTTCGGCTGAGCCCGAGCAAACTCACGCAAATCGCCTTTATCGACCAGTCTTCGTTTTGTTTTCTTCGTGTCTGTTTCACTTTCTTTCCTCGACATCCTCCGCGTAGTTTTTTTTCTGTATGTGCGGTTTGCGTGCTCCGCACTCGGCGCGCTCGGGCTCCGCTGCTTTGTTGCCGCACGCGAGCAACGAGGCGCGCGCTGCGTGAAGCCACAGTGCTGTAAGCTTTGTTGCGCCCTTGCTAGTGCAGTGGAACTGCGTTGTGTATTATGCAGCACGTATACCATTGTTTCCCCCCCCCCCCCCCTCGTTTCGACGTCTAGTGCTGCGTTTTGTTTTCTGTAGGATGTCACCGAGGGTATAAAAGCGCACTGGCGTGTTTCGGGCTTTCGTTTACTTTCCGTCAAACGTGCGCCTGTGGCCAGAATAATGGGTGACGCCTTCGAAAATGCGCGTTCACAGCGTGATTTGATTTTTTTTTTTTTTTCATCTCACGTCGTGCGCTACTACTTAAAAGTTCGCGAAATGTTTTTCCACTCCGCGAGACTACGTCTGTCTTTGTTATCGCAGAACGTTTAAAGTATTCTACTTCAAGAAATATAGTTGCTCTTGTGGGCGTTGTACATGTTCGGAAAGGCGGTCACGAAAACAGCGCTTGTGTGTAAAATTTTAAAACTGATTTTCTGCTCTTTACTTCGCAAGTGTATGCCGTGATTGCAACAGAAAGGAAACTTAATCTTGCATAAGCGCTCAGCTTGAGTTTGGTGCTCAACTGATGATAGTAATACTGGATCAGTGGTCAGGAATTACTAACTTTGATGTTAGTTTGACGTTTCTAAACCGTTGCACGCTGCTACGCCGTGTCTTGAGCACGCTCTATGTTCGCATGCCAGACACGTTCCTCATCTCGTGCGCATATGTCTAACGACTTCTGGCCACGTTTTATCATTAGCCGTGTGCTATTAATGTATAAGGTGTGTTTATTTGTCTTCGCAGGCTTCGAGGATCTAGTCTCTTGTTCAAGGCAATCTTCGTCAGATGATATTGCTCACCTTACACACAATAACTTTTCATAACGCTCTCCCAGCTTCATATAGGTTGCGTTGTACACCAATATGCTACACGACGAAGTTGTAAGTGATCGCGCTTGGAGCCGAGCCCTGTTCAAATGAGCTTATGAACCGTCCAGGGCGCTGAACATTTCTTCTTCAGCAGAAACGGATAATAATAAGACAACTTAGCTCTGCGGAAGACACGGGAAAAGTATGCGAAGAGCGCGAAAAGCTGCCGGCCATTGCAATGTACCATATTACACGTGATAGTTGAGGGTGCTTTGAGACGTGAAAGTTATATTGCAACCTGTTACCGTGAGCTATATTTGATTTTGTATCCCGTCCAACCTATCACGACAATGTT
Source organism: Rhipicephalus sanguineus (assembly GCF_013339695.2). Lineage (NCBI taxonomy): Eukaryota > Metazoa > Arthropoda > Arachnida > Ixodida > Ixodidae > Rhipicephalus > Rhipicephalus sanguineus. The sequence goes on from NC_051178.1 coordinate 129,812,708, forward strand.
GGTGCGTAGTACTTGGACAGTGTCATGACTTAGGAGTGTTGTCATACGCTCTCTTTCTCGCGGCTCCCTTTCTCGCCCCTAGTACAGCGTTGTCAACTGGCGATTTTCTCTGGTTAACATCCCTGTCTTCCCTTTACCTTTCTCTCTCTCTTTCTGGCCTAAGGCAAGCGGATGAGAGAGAGAGAGAGAGAGTAATTGATTTTTCTGAGAAAAATAAGGTTTAAAAGCGATGTTAATAAAAGCATGCTAATAATTACGGAAATGGAGTTAAAGCACGCCGTAAGCTATGATAGATGCATATCGGGGCGGGTGTAGAAAGAGGTTGGGGGCTGTCATTCATAAAAGGACTGCGGAAAGGAGTAAGAAGGCAGCGAAGGATCAGTCAATATTTGTGCTTTTGATCGGCCACTAACGCAAGCAAGTCATCGGTTTTCTTTTCTTTCTTGTGAGCTTCATAATCGTAAACGTCCACGTTAGCTAGGCTATACCGCTCGACACTGTTAGGCCATTTTCTATGCACCGTGTGCCGTTTGCATGCTGCGGGCATTTCATCGTTAGCGCGGAGTCAACGTAGAAGTGGGTAAGTCATTTTTATGGGGCACCATTTCATTTTCCCGCGAGCCGTGATCCGCCAAGAAATCTCCGAACTCCCGGTAACGTAAAACTAGCTGTCTAATTCAATAAGGCTTCCCTGGCTTTTTACCCGATGAGGCGGAGAAAAAAAAAATACAACGCAGCCAGTTAGGGCGATTGATTTGCGCTGTACTGCGCCCCGGGGGCCATAACGTTTCCTGAATTTCAAATTAACTGCGGAGGCGACGTTTTTTACTGAACCTCGGAGAGGATCGGAACCCTTAAGCACGAAAGAACTTCGCGAAGAACAAAGCTATTCACTTACTGGCTTAGGTTTCGCGGCTTCATATTCTGTGAGTATGGTCAGGCCCGAACTGCTAAAGAAGAAACGGAAACAAAGGTTCATCATCCGGAATATAAAGCTAAACAAGAGCAACAGATTAAAAAATAATAATGTAATGGGGGGTATAGTTGTTTGCGCACACAGGATCGATATAGCCGCACTACTCTGGTGCAGTCACGTACCAAGAACCCCGTATCATTTAATGAAATGCAGAAACAATACCAAAGCAGCACCGATGCTTTTAGTAGGTGGCTTCTTTGAAGCACCTCCGAGATTTAAAAAAGCAACAATTAAACGAACTAAACGAATATGACAGACCCCATCTCATGGTGGCTGTCGACGGTAATGCGATTAGCGTTGAAACATTGTAGGTATAGAACGTATTGGCAGCGCACAAGGCGTGTATGTACAGACGGAATCACACTTGTCTAGAGCTGTGGAGCGCGTGGCTGTGGAGGCTGTTGTTGTCCGCTGCTGCTACCTCACGTTAGCTACAATCTTCGGTTCATGCTTGAATTATAGCACTAGGACCTAGCATGCAGTTTGACAATGTTAGGCATCATTACGGCGTCGGTCTTTTGCATATATCTGCAGGAAACGGCAGCTGAAGCGGCCGGCTGGGTGCTCTAGACAAGTCTGATTCCGTCTGTAAGAGCAGTCTACTGCAGCGGGGCTCCTCTCTCGTGCTTCTTTTTGGGCGTGCTGCGCCATCTACTGGCGCTACCAAGGAAATGCGCGCGTGGCCTTAAAGATGTGGCGTCGCGCCAGTGCGTGCCAACGCTGAGAATTTTTTCACCGCTCGCCGCATACCCAGTGGTCGTGTACCCGCTGATCATGTGTTGTTTAAAGGGGTCCTTTGAAGAGCGGCATATGCTCGGGGCTTTTATGGCATTGCTCATCCTTGAATGGGAGGTATCTGATGACGCCCAGGGGAAGCAAGAAATCTTTTTTATGGTATTTCGACAGTCATCCTAAAATAAAACTTTATCCCAGCAGTGCATTAAACAAAAACGGAGTGCGATGCGATTTAGTCGGGACTTTTGGTCTCCGTACTATATGGCGGAGTAGAATGAAAATGTGTCATGCTGATCTTGATGCGTGTGCTGGGAGTGAATGTTTTAAAATCTAATGAAGCGCATGTAGAAACTGCTAGATTACAGAACACTGTACACTGTTACAGAACACTGTTACAGAACTTGGCGGCAAGTTATTTTTTCGTCCACTTTGCTTTCTCTACATTTATATCCCAGTTACTACATATAACGTCCCCTATACTTTCCTTGGCATTATTGTCTCTTAGTTCTCATTAATGTTGTGTCTGACAAAAAAAAAAAACAAGTCCTTGAAAGTCGTCTTTTTTCCTTCGAACACTGCACTGGGCTTTTGAGGGATACTAGTTACGACATTGACATTGAATATCCATCTGATGAGGTTTTATCATTTCCTGGCTTTTTGTATGAGCTGCTGACATGTATACTGCACCATCGTGAATGTTGTATTCTCGGCCTCCCGTTGACAAATAAGAGAATTAAAGACAGAAAAAGAATTCGTGGCAAAGCTCGCTAGCGTCTGGGCTGATGTGCTTGAGAGGCTCGTTTGATGTGACTTCGATTCCACCCAGCACAAGAAAAGCTTTAGCTGTTTTAATTTTATTGAATAGGTAACGGAAAAGCTGTTAGACACCCAGACAGTGGCAGGAACGAAATAGTTGCGATAGGTAGCCGACGAACGCTAGCTGCATTAAAATTAGAGGTTGCCATGAGTACAGCAGTGCAGGAGCTGAGCTTTACTCTAAAGCTCCATCTGATCACAGAATAATTTTAGAATTCTCGAAGAAATACATTTTCAAAATTTTCCAGCCTTCGCGGTTTATAGCCTTCGAAAATCAAACACGTAACCAGAAGCTTCCTTTCGTTCTCTGCTATTTTATTGCGCTGTCAGTTTCCACGAATTGCGTCCTAGAAAAGATCCTACCTGTGTCATATTTCGGCTGTTTGCTGGATTATAGGATTCACAACTGACAAAGAGGCTTCCGTTCCCTTCATTTGCATATTTGTGTTATTTCTGCGGCACGAGAATTTTCGACTTAGGCGTCGCTGAAAACAACGTGTCGTCGCAGTATAGGCGTTGAAAATTTACTTTTTTTATCCCCAAGAGAAAAACCCACCTGTCTCGAACTGGAAGTGTGGGATAAATGGAAACTGGGATTGGCGGACGCCGTCGGAAAGTAAACCCCCTCCAATACTCGATTCAAGCCTGGCGTTAGAAACGAGTTCCCAGACGCCGAGCTCTTGTTTTCCCGCCCCTATGTACGTCTGAAGACGAGGAATCCAACGTTCGCACCAGAATAGCAGAATTCGCCGGCGATTTCCCAACTGGATACTCCGAAGGCACCCTTGTTTCGTGGGCTATAGCGCCGAGAAGAAGACGTCCTCGCTACGACTATTCTGCGCTTTCGGGAAAGGCGTGTTGCTACGGCCGTCTTTTTCCGACGCTCGAAAATTCAATTTTGATCTCCTCGCGGCTTTTCTATAGGCTGCCGACAAGTCCGTGCCTTTGCTGTGAGGCAGCTTGTTCTGTACATTCCACAGGATGACTGCTCTTGTTTCCTTTTTTTTCCTCTCGTTTACTGTTTTTTCGTTTTAATTCCGACAAACGCGCCTTTGACATGTTTTTGTTGTGCGTAGGGCTTTAGAATATATTCTGAGGAGAAAACATGGCTTGTAAGGGACCGGAGTGGCTAAGTAGCGATTCGTAGTGAAAATGTGCTGCTTCTCTGCGAAACGTTGTTGATGAAAATTCTAAATTAATCGGGAGCCATTCACTACCGTGTGACTCATAATCGTATCGTGGTTTCAGCACGTAAAAAAACTCAGAGTTTAACTGTAACATTTCTGAAATTACAGGCATAGCTACAGTGCTATAAAATGCCTGTGATCTTACGCAGCATCATAGCAGGAAAAGAAGCATTCCGGAAAGAAGGCATGGTGCAGGACGCACCGTTCCCTACACCGAAGCTAATCTGTCCGGCAATTTACTGAAGGGACGCCGTTGCAGGAACTAACGATAACGCTGCAGCACTTTTCTTCTCTGAGTCTGCCCCGAAAATTGCGCCCAATTTCGACGTCCTTTGAAAGACGTTCTCTTGCAATGCGCGACGAGTGACTTCTAGCTGCTCCCTCTGATGCGCGGCGCGAACTGGACGCACGCGTACTTTAATTGCGGTGTCTCCTTAGAATCTCCGAGAAGGACTTTCGACGGAAGGCCCGTGCTCTCTCGTAATGAGGACTGGGGAGTCCTCGTCGCTCGCAATTTAGAAGTCGTTATACGCCGGCCGAAAGACGGGCCGGCACCGCGGCTTGCCCATGGCTTCAAGCGCGCCGCCCTCGATCGAAAATTGCTCTTGAAGCGGCTCAAGTCGTATTGTAGCTCTCATTCTCATTAACAACCTGCTATTGAATAGGTGGGGCGGTGATGATTTATCACGATTTTCACGCACTTGGAGGAAGAGTTGGGCCGGGCTGCTTTTTAAAATGCGTGGTTATGTCGCTGCGAAAAGGTCCTGGAATACTTTTGTAACTTCGCTGACGGTGTGGTAACGATTCTTTACTGTATGTGCGTCGCCAACTTTCTTGAAACCGTCGGAAACTGTGTGATTCTGCTGGTTTTTGGAACTAAAGTTTCCAGCGACACCTTTTCTCTCATACACATCTGTGGAAAGGCAGGGGACTGCTCGCTTTCTCTCTCTAAAGGTACCATAGTTTGCCCTGGAGCGATGGAATTCGCCGGCAGGAAGGGAAAGCACGCTTGTGCGTGACAAGGAATTACGCATAGCCCGCGGCAGGAAGCGCGCGGAGCGAAGTGAGGCGCCCCGGGCGTGCCGCTGTCGTATAGTAGCAATGAAGCGACGTCGGTGTATCGTCGAAGAGTAGCGACGAGAATGACGAAGCAGGAGAAAGGAAGGGCGGCAGCGAACAGGAAAGAAGATACGGGACTGGAATCCAGACAAAGATGAGGGCGAGGGTGGTGGCGGCGACGGCGACCTCATATGGCGCACTGCAGCGGCAGTCGTCCGCATTGATCCCGCGTGCAGCATCTTCCTCCAGTCCTCATATTTTGTTCCCGTCTCCCCCATTCATTCGCACGCCTTCGCCGACGACGCCGCTGCCGCCGCAACCGGCGAACTGTCCTCCTCTCTTTCTCTGCTCACGTCTTCTCTTTCTCCCTTTCCTTCTAAGGTACACGTATACTGGAGCAGGTGGTACGGGTACTTTCTCTTGCGCGCTCTCTCTCTCTCTCCATCCCTTAGCGACAACTCCTTCTCCTCCGCTTTTAGCGGCGGCGTGGTTTGGGTGACGTGTCGCGGCTCCCACACAGCCTGTTTTCGGCCCCGCGGTGCCTGTGAGGCAGGTCCCTAGATGTCTCTGAGGGACAGGAAGAAAAGAAAAGATAAAGTGACCGGGATGTAACGTAACGATTTTGGGAGGGCCCTGTCGGTCCCTGAATGTGGTCCCTTTTTTATTATTTTATTCGTTCTTTCGTAACGTTCCCTCACTCTCCTCCCTTTTTTCTTGCACCAGCAGCCGCGGGCCTCCCAAATTGGTTTCGACCTCGCTCAATAGGTCCGCGGGTGGTAGCAGCGGAGGGAGGACAATGGCATCCCTGATTTTCACTTTGCGGTGGGCCACGCGGAGACTTGGGGCCGTCCTTCCCTTGGAGATGCGGGAACGACTTGAAGAGAGCGAGCGCAGGCAGGCAGGCAGGCAGGCAGGCAGGCCGCAGGCTTCTTGGTGCGCGATGCACGGCGAGGAGAGAAAGTGGCAGGGAGATTGGTCAACCGACTGCGCCTGATGACCTGCCTGCTCGCGGTGTATAAGGCGAGAAGTCGGCGCATGGGAAGATGCGGAGTGGCTCGACAATTTCTGGCGGTTCGCGCTGCATAACATATGGGAATCATTGGTGGAGCTTTACCAGCGTGAATAACCGTGGAAGTGAGCCGAAACTTGCATACTTGCGTTCCTTGGATTAAAAGTGATGAGCGTTTTTGCTACTCAGTTGCTTCCACTACTGTCCGCATCTCGACAGCCAAGCATTTTCTATCATGAATCTGTACCAACTAACTTCTATGTCGACAATCGGGCTACGCACTGATTGTACTTTCCTACTCTGGAGAGCTGGAAACCGTGGACGGAAATTTTAGTGATTCGCCAACGTGAATAGCTTTGGCGACAAGTGGCGCACCGTCACCAGCAGGCATAGGTTTCATAGCATGAATAAAAGGCTACCATATTTCTTTTTTCTCCTTGAATTAGAATACGTACTGTTATAAGTACCTATAGCGACTTGTGGTATTTCAATTTCCTGCGTCGATTTCTGTTTTGAAATCAATTTATTTTCATCTCCTTACCTCTTTGAATCCATTTTCTTTTCTATCTCGTGCAGCGTAACAAACCAATCTTTTCCCGCTAACCTTCCTGCCTTTCCGTTGCATCTATTTCGTTCTCTCTCTACCCATAGCTTAGAGTCATCTTTAGTGAGAAACCTGAGGAGAAATGCGAATGCTTTGTACAGTGCTTACGGAATGAAACGCGATTATTTATGCCTAACTATTGTACATACTATTGTTTCCAACGTCTTCATTTCGTGTTGCATCGGTGTATTAATGTATAGGGCACTTGCAAAAAAAAAAAAATTACGGCACGTACAAACGGAAAATTTGTCCGAGAATGTTTATGCCAGAGAGGCGCTTATACCGAAATGTGTGCATCATTCATATCAACATCTGGTGTATACCAGTTTTCTTTTGTTAGCATGCATTAAGTATCGAAAATTTCATTGCTGGGTTTTGGGCAGGTGCTCATTGATGACCTCTCGCTGTAAGGACAGCTTGCTAAAGGAAAATGAGAAACAACCATGACGTTGAATGAAGTTGTGTTGGCTGACCAGTGGGGAACAGCTATCTAATGTTTAACGAAAGGCTTTGTGGATTCAACCCGTGGTGCAAAGTTAAAAAGAGCTTTCTCATTTTTTTACAGTTGTGTGTATGCAACCCATTATATACTTTCACCTGCGCATTTCATACGCGCGGCGCACATCGTGACGCTACTAAACAGCGGATTACTTGTTCGTCTCGGTCAGAAAGTTACTGCAAAGCAAAACTCAAACTTCGCGATGGCGTTTCATTCGGTAACTCGCAAGATAAAGCGTGTCGCTGGGAAGAAAGTGGCTCGGACGCCTTTCACGTTGTGTCTGACTTAACTCTTCCCCGCAAAACAGTCGCCCTTTACAAAGACTTGAGGGCGCGCCTATATAGGAAGCTTGGGAGTATAGAAACGAGGCGTGCTTAGGAGCGCGATGGAGAGTTCTCAATGAAATTAGACCGGGGCCTCCGCTAATTGTTTTAAATTTGCATCGCGCCTCCCTGGAAGCAAGGAGCGCGGCACCAATCGAGTTCTATGCGGGGAAAGAAAAGAGCAAAGGCGGACTTCAGTTCAGGATGTTCGGGGAACCGAAGCCGTTCTTCTTCAGGCAAGAAGCGCACTACTGCATGCATGTGCTTTCAAAGGGCTCATTTAGTATGCACGAGTTCGGCGATTGGTTTGTATTGTGTTTCAGTTCCGGAATGTTTCTTTTCTTTTCTCTCTCTCTCTTCACTTCCATTCTCATTTTGAACCTGCGCTCCTTTATATCTACGCGGGAACGTTTCTCGATCAATGTGTAGCCGGTGTGTTACGTTTTTCTTTTTTTTTTTTGCTTTACGACAATCTTGGTGCCCTTTTCAGTTATAGCCTGCTGCTTCCAGTTCTTCGAGAGGGGGAAGCCATATTGGTTAATCTCATTAATGTTGCTTTGAAAGGCAATTTAGGAAACAGCGACTCTTTCATGAGCCTCGTTTGCATTCCTGATTACGCATTTAGAGTTATACCGTGGCCCGTTTCGGCGCATTCTTCCCGCTAATTCGCGCTATTGACCTTTCCGATATCGAGGATTCTTCGTCGTACGTTTTATCTTATAAATCAGTGGTGCGCTTTTATTGATGTTGCTGCCTAGACTTGATATAGTGCGAGGACATTTATAATCTGGTTAGTCAGTATAAGGTAATATTGTTTAGTTTCCGCCTCCGAATTTTAGTTACTGCCTAACTTTTTTGTTTGACAACTGTACGAGTTATAGATACTAATGTGAAAATATTCTTCTTCTTTACAGATAACAAAGTGAAGGGTGAGTGTTTTATACTTTTGCACGCATCGTCGATGATTACGCCGTTTCGCTTGGTGTGACGCATGATTCCTTTATTGTATCTTGCATTGTGCATCGCGCTTAGTGGACAGGCTGTGCAATTTCTGCTGTTCCAGAATAGCTTTTCAAGGTTGCCCCTTTCAGATGCGGCGGGTGTTTGTACTGGTAAATAATCTCACTAACGAAATTTATTTCAACGGTACTTGAGCCCTACATCTTCTGAAGTTGAGTGCTTCATTGGAACCGTTTATGACTATATTGAGTTGTTGAGTGGCAAATAACTGACCGGAACCTAGAATTATCACTATCTGAAGCTACATCGTTTTCTTCTTAAGCGGCAGTTCCTTACTTCATGTACGCGATATCGCAAATTCATTTATCAAAGACGATAGTGGCTGTCACGCTTTTCAGCCACTGAGAATTATGCCCCCTTGACACGCCCGCTCTGTGCTACCAAAGAGTACTTGCACCTTCTGCACGCAATTTCTTTCCCGACAAACGAGAAACGTTTTCTACCCAGCTTCATTGCACAGGCACGGCCGCACAGGTATCCGATATGCGCAATGCACCCAACTATATGCGATATTGTTAGGCTATTTCTTATGCCTACATTGCGGATGTGTTCGCCGAGAGATTCCTGTCTAAAGTATCAGTTCCAAATCTTTACTGCCCTAATTGTAACAGTGTTTGCAACTAATTCCACCTCTTAAGGTCTTGGGCGTTTGTGGTCACCAATGTAATTTTCTTTTTCCAAATTTCTTTTGTTTCTTTTGCTCGCCTTATTCTTGGAGCATGTTAGCGTAGATATGTCTTTTGGTTTTGTAGCTCTTGCTCCGCAGCGTTAGCAGCGTCGCTGTGAACATAAGAAAAATAATTAATACCGGCCACCTGCTGCGTTTATACTTACTGCGTTTTGCTTGCGCGTACCTTACCATCACCTGAATGGAACGCGAGAGTAATTAGGTTGTCACGCGTCATCGCGGACGCCCGACGTTCTGTGGAAACTGTCCCGCTGTTTTAATTCACGTTGCGCTGTGCACAGATTCAGTCTTACCGAAGCGTAAAAATGATAATGCCCTTGTGCTTCGCTACGTGGTGTTACGTTGTTCTTGACTAATTACGATGCGTGCAGCGCAACACACACGTATACGCACACAAAATGGGGAAGAGGGCGAGAAATTAACTTTCACAGGCGCGTACCCGCAACAGAATGTTTGCGTAAGGAAGAAGTCGCAATGGCACACGGCCGCCCCGTGCAGACACGCGCACAGCAGCGCGCCTGGCGTCTCGGTTGAGAGAACAAGGTTTAGGCTTGATGTGCTTAGCGGTGATGGCGGTCTCTCACTGACACGAAAGCTCCTCAGCACCTGTCTCCCCCGATGGCCATATTTGTATTACAGAGACGAAGGCGCACTCAGGGGCAAATAAGCCCTTCCTTGGTCCACCCTGTGTTTTTTTTTTTTCTTTGCCTTCCCGTCGAGGCGGTGCGTAACATAGCACCGCTGTTTAGAGGAGGCTAGTGGTGAGTTGGCTGTCAGGGCCGAGATTGTGTGACGCCAGTCGCCAACGTGCGCTCTATACAGGCAGCTCTTGCTGCTACCGCTGCTACTGCCACCGGCGCCGTTGCCATGGCGAAAGCTGACCGCGGGATATTTGATATAGCCGACAGCAACAAAGTGCCGTGTGACGCGGTACAGCACTCACGCTGTCTATCGCAGCGCGCTCAGCCTGTCGCCCACGTCAAGGTGAATGGGAGAAGGAGGCGACAGTGTATTCGCTGCGCCAGCCATACAACAAGAGTCTCGGATTGCGACGAGCCACAGGTCTTGCTTCGTGGTGACAAGCACTCTTCTTGGCGCCACCCCCCTCCCCACTCCTACCCGAATCTCACCCATTTTGCCTAGCTAAGCAGAAGTGCGCATAAGTAAAAGAAGTCTGGAACCAGGCGAAGCACTTAGCCCGTCCGTCGGTCCGCCACTGATATCGAAGACGTGCAATTTGTCTGTTGCCCTTTGTATTTGTTTTCTGCGCTATACAACCTGAAGACCATGAAACAACAAGCATTTCCACTATTTTGACGCAGTACGAAGCCCATTTTCGTCGTTACCGAGGGTCGGCTTTCAGACGGGAGCGACGAATAAAAGGGAGCGCGCCGACGAATACAACCCCCGAACTCTGGGGAAACCGCGCCGCTTGTCTCTTTATACGGATCATGTATACTGTATGTAAGTTAGGAATTTGTTGTCGACTCTGGTTGCGAAGCTGCTCGGATCAGTAACCGCCGAACCGTACTCTTTGTTCGAAGGTGGCACGTGGCTTCGAAAATAACGTGCTGTCCCACTGTGTGCTAACCCGCCATTGCAATGACGGGGTTGTCTCAGCTAACCCAGTGACTGGATTGTCTCAGCTAATGGGATCGTCGGAAAACCTGCACAAACTCTTACGTGCGTGTACAGTATACAGCGTTTGGTGTAACGCACTTATTTGCCTGCGTATTTATGACACTTGGGACACGTAGGTTGCAGGCTGTAAAACTATTTTGCCTGAAAAATGATAAGAATAAGAAAAGTGTTTAAAAAAAAAGGACAGCGTCGCTCGAACAATCTAACAAGTTAACCATCTTACAATCGACAGATTTTAAACGCAGCATATCGTAAATTACCCTATGCGCATGGCTGAAAACTTCTGCTTGAAGAAGCGTCGTTGAGTGACATTCTGTATTACTTTTATTTATTCCTTTTTGTCGTGCGTGCGCCCGAAGGCACGAGAAAATAGATTCGTGCGTGCGTACGTGCGCACGTATGTATGTATATATGTATGTATGTATGTATGTATGTATGTATGTATGTATGTATGTATGTATGTATGTATGTATGTATGTATGTATGTATGTATGTATGTATGTATTTTACATACGGTATGGTTATAATAGGGCTCGCTCCGAAAGTGGGTGCACATAAAAATTCAAATCAACGCAACTTCAGCGCTTTCTGAATATCATGGCAGAAGAAAGAGGTACTCAATATGCCGCGAAGTATATACCTATATCGGTAAAAAAAATCATTGCCGAGGTTTTTTTTATCAAAACTGAGCTTTAATAGGTGACAAAGTACCAATTTTCTCTTGTTGTCTTTTATACAAATTCACGATACTATACGTATACGTGCATGCGTAACGATATGCACCTATATGTTGCGTACGTCCATACGAAATGCTACGCTATAGAGACGCAAGCTCTCGTCGCATGGCATATTGACTCGTTGCCGGGAAATGTAACGCAAAGCGAACCAAGCCCTTCCTCTCGTATTCCTTCTCCCCTTCAACGTTTCCTGTTATCCTCTTTCAAGATCGGAATCTTCCAACATCAGCTTCTCGAGCGACGGCATAGTTTTTCCCTTACGCTGTCTTCTCCGTCTTCAACTGCTTTCGACTTACGTTTTCTGGAGCAGCTGTCGCTGGATTGCTGTATAAGACTGCTCCGTGTGGCTATTTCTCTTTATTTTTGTCTTTAAATTTGTCTGTTTGTCCTATGCTTTCTGAATTCCGTGCTCCTTCGGTCAAAACAAACGGGAGCCTTTCGTCAGCGTTCCGACTTCTCAAATCCCCTAGCTTTGATGCACAACACAAGACGTATTGAAGTCCTTTGCCTTCTGGTATCCTTCATTGATTTGTCTTATGTTACTCTATTCTTCGTACCCTTGCTTCTTTTTCCCCCCATTCGCCTTCCTCTTCGTCAGCGCTCGAATCGAAAATGGTTGCTGTGGTATGCTTCTTTTTTTTTTAGATGTATTATGCCTATCTTCCTTACCTTTCTTTTGCATTCATCCATGGCATTGCCTGACGTTTTCAATAACAAATCCTTCGCGATCGAACTTTTGTCCCCCAGCGCGAAGTCGCGACGTGGAATCGAGGGCGTCTTCGCGTCGAATGTGCTGACTGGGATGGCGGCGCCGCCCAAAAGCTGCGATCTCGAAATGCACTTCCTTTCTTCTACGTCTGTTCGTTTCCTTCGCTTCTTTCGCTACCGCGGCTCTACCGGGCGTTGAGATGAAAAGTGCCGTGGTGGCCGTCGCGACTTTTGGAATCTTTTTCTTCTGTAGGTTTTCTAGATTGTGCGCTTCTTTTTAGCTACAAGAAAGAAAAAAAAGATGCCCTGGACTCTCAGAGAGCATACACGGAGTGGTGAACAGCCGGACGGCGTCAGCGGAGATCTGTTGCTCGTTGTCACCACGTCCGCGCACTCTGGCTATTCTCACCGCTGCTTCTGTTGCTTGTTGCTATTGGCGAACGATGCTTTTTGTGTTCTTATCTCTGCGCAGAGTCCTACTGACTGTGTGCTTCTTTTGTTGCCTTGTTTTGTCCTGGACAGAACAAATTCGTCTTTTATTTCGCCGTTCTTACGTTCCGTCTTTTACGTTTCGACGACAGCTACAGCCGCCTGAATAATAATAATATTCAGGCCTGGAAGGCAGCGCTCGACGAAGTCTAAGCACACCCTCGTTCCTGGCAGATAACGACAGAACTTGCTATCAAAACTTTTAATTTAGTAAAACAGTTACAATAAACGGATTACACTTTTTCTTCAGTTACATATTTTGGTGATATAGTTCGATTACATAGTTCTAGCCGTAAAAGGCAGTGGCGTGCGACCAGCCGCTGCACTCAGCTCCGCTCAACTCCAGATCTTGCCACACCCCCCCTCGTGACGTAGCTGCCCAGTGTTCTGAGACGATGATCCGCGTTGGGCCAGATGACGGCGAAGGGCACAGTTTCGTTTTCAGAACTTGGGGCAGCGGATGAGCAGCACACTCCCCGTCTGGCGATTCACATTGTGGGCGCCACCATCATTTCATGGAGTCATCAGATGCACAAGGTCTGATATGGGACGAACAAACGTCTTAACAGATCCATTCTTTGCCGTCTTCACTTCAGCCTTCCGGACGCTGCCGTCTGCACTAGGCAGGCATTGCACGATCACGCCGACTGGCCACTCAAAACGAACGGCTTGCTTATCTTTGAGCAACACCAAGTCGCCGACTTTGAGGTTTGGTCGGTTGATTTGCCACTTTCTTCGTTGTTGGAGTGTGGTCAAATAGGCGGTGCGCCATCTCTTCCAGAACTGGCTCGCTAGATTCTGAACCTTACGCCATTCGCTTTTGTAGAGGTCGCCAATTGCAACGTCCTCCAAACCTGACGTCGTGCATCCCAACTTCTGTGTCAGGATTGCCGCTGGGGTCAAAATTACGGGCGTTTCCGGATCAGAAGACACCGGAATGAGGGGCCTAGCATTTATGATTGCGGAAACCTCGGCCATGAACGTTGTGAGGATATCGTGGGTCAGTCGATGAGTGTGGGATTGCAGCAGCATCGAGTCGAGGATCCGACGTGCGATTCCTATCATCCTTTCCCACACTCCACCCATGTGAGAGCTGTGTGGTGGGTTGAAGACCCAAGTACAGCCCCTTTCAGATAGGAACTTCGCCAGTAGCGAACGATCCATGTTTTGTGGGCTGATGTTTAGCTCCCTGCAAGCTCCCACAAAGTTTGTGCCGCGGTCAGAGCGAATTTGCTTGATAGGCCCTCGTATCGCGAGAAAACGCCGCAATGCGTTTATGAAACTGGATGTGTCCAAGCTGTCAATGACTTCGATGTGCACTGCACGAATGCTCAGACATGTGAATAACACTGCCCAACGCTTGTTGTTAGACACTCCGCCTCTTGTGCGGCGGGCAGCGACCATCCATGGACCAAAAACGTCGACTGCAACATTGGTGAATGGGGGATCGGCGGTCAGTCGGTCCTTTGGCAGATCAGCCATCTTCTGTTCCTGTTGTCGACCTCTAAGTTTCTTGCACAAGATGCATTTTCCTATTATGGATGTGATGCGTCCCTTGCCAGCGATAATCCACAACCCGGCTGACCTTACTGCTCCTTCCGTGAAATGTCTGCCCTGATGTTGTACTTGTTCATGGTAGTGACGTATGAGAAGTGTGGTAACGTGGTGCCGGCCTGGAATGATGAAAGGATGCTTTTCGTCTTCCGGCAGATCACTTCTGCGCAAGCGGCCACCAACGCGTAGAAGGCCCTTCTCATCAAGAAATGGATCCAGCTTCCGAAGTGGACTTCTCCTGGAAACAGGTCGTTTGTCTTCAAGAGCGCTTATCTCTTCAGAAAAGGAATCTTGCTGAACGGCGCGAAACACAGTCTCTCTTGCTGTAGAAAGATCTTCGACCGCATTCGTTCGCTCAACGTCACCCTTAACACGATGAACAATTCTCAAAAGAAATGCTAAAGCGTGGACGAGTTTCTCCCAGCTCGAAAACCTGCTGAATCGCTCAGCCCCAAGCCCCTGTTTTGTCACAACCGATGTTGTCAAGGTGTTAACTTCTGGGCGCACATCTTTATCTTCATCTGGAGACACCAAGCAGAAAGTCGATGGCTGCAACACAGTTTCTTCACCCTGTCGAAGAAAGTCAGGACCTTTCAACCACGATGTGTGTCCGAGTTTCGTCGCCGAGACCATTCTTGTGCCATGGTCTGCAGGATTCTGATTAGTGTGAATGTAGTTCCACTGCTCTGGCGTCGTCGTTTTGCGAATGCGATGCACCCTATTTGCCACATACACGTAGAATCTCCTTTTTTCATTGTGTATGTAGCCTAATACGACCTTGCTGTCGATGTAGAACTTCAGCATGTCTGGTTGCAGATCCAGTTCTCGCTGGATAAGTTCAGCCAATTCGACTGCGAGTACCGCCCCACACAGTTCCAATCTCGGAATGGTAAGCTCAGCTAGGGGGGCCAACTTGACTTTCCCCATTAGGAATCCGACGTGGTGTCTTCCTGTATTGTCGGTGACCTTTAGGTACGCCACGGCTGCGACAGCTTGTGTTGATGCATCGCAGAAAATGTGGATCTCCTTGCGCTCAGCTTCTGAAACCGATATCGGTGCATACGGTCTTCTGATTTCAAGACTCTCCAGCGCTTGAATAGAGCTTTTCCAGTCTTCCCATTCTTGCTCTCTGTGAAGTGGTAACGGTTTGTCCCAGTCATATCCGTCGGCTGTTATCTCGCGTAGAAAGTGCTTGGCTCGTGCAGTCACCGGAGCCACGAACCCCAATGGGTCATACAAGCCGTTGACCGTTGCGAGAACACCACGACGTGTGCATGGTTTGTCTTCAGGTGGAGTGCGAAAAAGGAACGTGTCGTCGCGCACGTTCCACAGTAGCCCTAGGCTACGTTGCGCAGGCAATGTGTCTTTGGTGAAGTCAATCTCCCGGAGGTCTGCCGCGCGGTCGCGAACGGGAAAAGCCTCAAGTACCTTCTCATTATTTGAGACAATTTTATGTAGCCGTATGTTGGCCGTTTCCAGCAATTTCTGCGCCTTCTGCAGTAGCTCGACCGCCTCTTCCTCCGTGGGAACGGACTTCAGTGCGTCGTCGACATAGAAATCGTTCTCCACAAACTTCGCTGCCCTCTATCCGAACACACGTGAGCCCTCTCGGGCTGTTCGTCGAAGCCCATACATTGCTACGGCTGGGGATGGGCTATTTCCAAAGACATGCACTTTCATTCGGCATTCCACAATATCTTCCGATATGTCATTGTTCTTGAACCACAACAACCTGAGGAAATCGCGATGATCTTCTCGGACAAGGAAGTTGTAGTACATTTGCTGTATGTCCGCCATCACCGCTACCTGCTCCTTTCTGAAGCGTATTAGCACTCCGATGAGGCTGTTAGTGAAGTCCGGTCCCGTTAGAAGGACATTGTTCAACGAAGCTCCCTTGTACTCCGCGCTGGAGTCAAACACAACCCTGATCTTCCCAGGCTTCTGCGGGTGGTAGACACCGAAGATGGGCAAATACCAGCATTCCCTCAAGTCAGCGAGCGGTGAAACTACCTCAGCGTAGTCATTCGAGAACAAGTCCTTCATGAAAGCTACGAAATGTTCCCTCATTTCGGGGTTCTTGCACAATGTGCGACGCAGACCCAGGAGGCGAGACCAAGCTTGCTGCCTATTGTTCGGGAGGCGGCACCTTGGCGTGCGGAATGGAAGAGGACCTACCCAGCTGTTCGAACGATCTCTAACGAACTCTTTATCCATGATCTCAAGAAACTTTCTATCTTCTATGGACAGTGCAAGTTCGTTGTCTTCTTTGGTTGTTTCGAACAGCGTTTCGGCAAACCTGTCTCTGACTTCCGCTACCGATAAGGCACTCGACCCAGACCATGGCCCACCTTTAGGCTGAAGAACTCTGCTCTTCTTTACAGTAAAGTGAGATTCACAAGGCTCTAGGATGGATGGTCGACCACCACTCAACACATGAGTCTTTAGAACACTTGCAGTGCTTGGCCTCCGTGCACGGCCGATGCAAATGTTCCCAACGATCACCCAGCCGAGGTCATGTTTCTGAGCGAACGGAGCATTCCGTGGCCCGTTGCGTGTCTCACGCACCTTGTGTGCTGCAATAACGTCCCGACCGAGAAGAAGCCATATCTGTGCTCGAGGATCCACTGGAGGAATATTGTCTGCTATGGGACTCAGGTGTGGGTAACATTTGGCAGCTTGAGGAGTTGGTATTTCAGTTCTGTTGTCAGGAATGTCGTTGCACTCCAGCAATGGCGGAAGCTCAAGGCTGATTTCTTCTGTAACGCCCCGCACTGAGAATCCCTCGGCCTGTCTTGCGGTGACTTCGGTAATTCCTGAGCACGTTGTCAAGGTGTAGTTGGTCGGAGACCCCTCTACACGGAAGACGTCCAGGAGCTCAGATCTGACCAGTGACCGATTACTTTGGTCGTCCAAAATGGCATAGACATTGACCGTTCTCAGTGGCTGAGACTTGTGAGTTACCTTCACAAGGCAGATCTTTGCGCACGATTTGCTCTCATCACCACTTTTGCATACTTCAGTACGTGTGGTGGTGACGTTCCCTGAAGATTTTTGAGCGTTGGCCTCGTCTTCCGCGGCTCCCGATGGATCACAGGTGCTCGTGTCTGAGGGATGAAGCGCTGTGTGGTGCTTAGCCGAATTACATATCCAGCACCTCAGAGGGATGTCACATTGCCTTGAAATGTGGCTTGTCGACTTGCAACAACGGAAGCAAATTCCTTGCTTCTTGAGGAAATCCTTCCTCTCATCGAAGCTTTTCTTGGCGAACGCACGACAACTTTCGAAGGAATGGAGTTTCTTGTGGAATGGACACCACTTGTTTAAGCTCCCTGATTCCTTAGCACTGTTGACGCTCAACGGCCCCGTATCATTCTTTTCTGGAATGACGTCTGCTTCGGTTTTCCTCGCTGACACTGCTCCACCGCAGGAGTTTCTCGGAATTTGTTTTCCTTTTTTCGGATGGTGATCCGGCAAGGCATCGTTTGTACGTATAAAGAAACTAGGGTCGTTCCTCACCTCAGCCTCGTTTCTCACGAACTTCGAGAAGAAAGAAAATGGTGGGAACGCCGTTTCGTTCTCTTTCTTGTACCTTGAGCCTGCGGTCATCCATTTCTCCTGGAGGCCCGGTGGGAGCTTTAAGACGATGCTGTTCACGCCTCGCGCAGTATCAAAGTACTTCAGTCCTGCCAAGTACGGGTCCGCCTTCGCTGCCTCCAATTCAAGTAGCAAGTCACCGAGTTCTCGAAGCTTCACATTGTCTTTTCCCGATAACCGTGGGAAAGCTTCTAAGCGTTTCATCAGCGCATCCTCCACGACTTCAGGGCTTCCGAAGGTGTCGTTCAATCTTTTCCAGACAGCCTTCAGCCCTGCTTCGAAGTCATGTATGTAAACTGACTTTAGCCTATTAGCTTGCATTGATGACTCCGGGCCTAACCAAGCAATGAGTAAGTCAAGCTCTTCCTGAGCAGAAAGTTCAAGGCAACGCGTTGTTGCTCTAAATGACAATTTCCATGCTCGAAAGTTGGCCGGACAGTCATCAAATTTAGTGAGGCTCGTAGAGAGAAGGTCTCTTCGGCTGAGGAACTTCAGTATTCCGGTCAGATCGGAACTTGCGTCACTTGAGGTCGTAGTGTTCACGGACAGCTGGTTACCCTGCTGGACAGTCTGGTGGTCATGAACATGTGCACCGTCGTTCCGCCTGCTGTTGAGGTCATCACGCGGAGCGTTTTCTTCTGTATGAAGCTCAGAATGTCGATGCGTTGGCGCGTGCGCGGCCTCTTGGCTCTGTACGTAATCCGCAGTGCGCTGATGGGGATGCAGCAGCGGTAGTGCGTGCAAGCTCTCCCCGCCATCCTGGACCACGGCTGCTTCGAGAGCACCAGCATGCGCCTCTGCCGCAGCTGCCTCCTTTTCATGACGAAGGATTTCGAGCTCGGCGTCGACCTTGGCCCTCTCTAGCTTCATAGCTGCCTCCTTGCGACCGAAGTGAGCCCTCGTTTTGGCGGCCTCGGCTTCCGCACGAGCTTGTACGGCAGCCAGGCTGATAGTTGACGAACTGGTGAGCCGTGATGACGAAGAGCGTGTGGAGTGGACCGAGAATGAACGTCTCGATGGTGTCTCGTCTCTAACGCCTAAATCGTCACTCCTCTCCCATAGGCTCCCCGTGACGAGAACGCGACGCTCCTCCTCAATTTGGTTTCGTTGATCCAGCTCTTGTCGACTTTCGGGGCAGTTCGTCTTGACCAAGAAGGCTTCGTATCTGGCGAACACGTCCTTGTACTGCTCGAAACAATCGCGCAGTGTGTTCTTGGCCGTCTGAACATCTTTCTTATTCGTGGCCGAAAGCTCCCGCGTACCGTGCTCCACTCTCTTCCATGCTGCGTCTAGTTCTGTGCAGTATTTCTCACGGTTGGCCTCGTAGTTCTCTTTGGCCCTTAAAGAAAGAGGAGCAGCTCGCCGCGGTCGAGCGCCGGTCTCCGTGTTTACAACATCACCGGCGCCCGCTGCCTCGAGCGTTGGTTTCGTGTTCATGCTGGCGTCGACTGTTTATACAGCGTGCTCTTCTTCCCGCTCAGCGCGCGTGCTCGAAAGCGCGTTTTCACCCGGGGATCGTAATGTGAGCCCACCTTGCGTTGCTTGTGCGTCGGGAGCTCGGACGTCTGTTGCGTGCACCGTGCTTGCTGATGGCGATTGTCGTGGACAAGTAGAAATATCTTGCCGTTGTGACGTATCCCTCAGCTGGCGTGCGTTGCGTAGGCGTCCGACAGGCTCTGTTGACGTCCACAAGCGTGCAATGGCATTCGGAGCGTAGAAGTCTTGCCTTTTGTGCGTTGGCGTCCGAAGCGTAGAAGCCGTGCCTTTTACTGTTCAGGCCTGGAAGGCAGCGCTCGACGAAGTCTAAGCACACCCTCGTTCCTGGCAGATAACGACAGAACTTGCTATCAAAACTTTTAATTTAGTAAAACAGTTACAATAAACGGATTACACTTTTTCTTCAGTTACATATTTTGGTGATATAGTTCGATTACATAGTTCTAGCCGTAAAAGGCAGTGGCGTGCGACCAGCCGCTGCACTCAGCTCCGCTCAACTCCAGATCTTGCCACACCCCCCCTCGTGACGTAGCTGCCCAGTGTTCTGAGACGATGATCCGCGTTGGGCCAGATGACGGCGAAGGGCACAGTTTCGTTTTCAGAACTTGGGGCAGCGGATGAGCAGCACAAATAATAATAATAATAATAATAATAATAATAATAATAATAATAATAATAATAATAATAATAATAATAATAATAATAATAATAATAATAATAATAATAATAATAATAATAATGCGGTATCGCAGCTTCGCCCGAGAAAAAAAAGAGAGCGACAGCAATGCATTAGACAACTACGTCAAGTAAGTTCTGTAGTTGCTGTGAACGTTCCCTTACTATTTAATGCAGCGGGAATGGTTTTACGCAGCTTAAAGCGAGCATGGGAAGACCTTACCCGATGACCGCTTGAACACTCGCTGTCACAGCGTGAGAGTGGTGAAGCGCTTGCTCCTCGGGGAGTGAGTGCCTCCTGACGCGTCTCCGAAGCTTGTGCTTACGCGACCTTCAACTCCGACGTTACACCTTCAACTCTGACTTGACGCCTTCGACTTTAAACCTTAAACTCCGACTTTACGCGACCTTCGTGGAATGCTGCGACAACTCGAACTGTCCTGCAACTGCTGGAGGTTCTTAATCCATCGTTTCCGGCGCTTCATTATCGAATGCCAGAGCACTGAAGTCGGGTCGGAAGCACTGAAAGAGAAAATTCGACCTCAGTGACCGATTGTACTCCTGTGTGAGTGCAGTGCTGGTCTTCTCTCTCCTTCTCATTTTTTTGCTCTTTCTGTTCGTCATTTCCTTATCCCCAGTGCAGGGCAGCAAACCGGACGCTTGCTGCTTTCTCCTCCCAGTTTACGCGGCTAGCTGTACGTCTCAATCACGGCAGATTGATATAGCTTCATGTAACAGTTTGTCGAAACGCCCTTACCCTAGCTCACCGAATTGTCCTTTCGTTCCAGGGTTGTTCGCTTCACTAAGTGAATGAAAAGGTAAACATACATTCATCTGCAAGTCAATACACGGCCGATACCCTTTCGTGAATGACACGTTGTACCTCGTAATGGTGATTGCGGGCGGCACCCGAAAGTACAACCGCGCAGGCCTGAAACAGCTCGCGGAACCTCATTGTTATGGCCCGCACGCTTGCTGCGGACGGGCGTGCCGTGATTCTCTGCCGAGAGTTCGCGCCAGTCATTAGCATAACAGCGATACGCACGCGCGCGAATGATTCGGTTGTGTGTATACAAGCGAACGCGTTGTTTGTTTCCGGATGGAAGCTTTCTAAGGAGGCGCCGGCGGAGAAGCTGCGGCGTCTGGCGTGTGCCGCGTATCTCTAGTGGAGGGGACCTAAAATAGCCACGCTAAATGGCGGAAACGGCTCCGGGAAATTACCTCGCCACCGCATCTCCGGCGTAAAACGGCTCCGCAAAACTCGATCTTCGTTTGTGACGACACTGCTTCGCCTGGCCTGCATGGTCCTACGTATCCACATTTCCCCGACGTTTCCGCCGTACAGTGCACATTACATCTTTGAAGTATCGCTTCTGTTTCGGTTCCTCTCCGCCTTGATCCCTTCTTCGCTTCTTCAGTTCCCCCCCTCCTATACCCCCAACTCTCTCACACGCCCTCTCGAAAAAGCCCGAGTTCAAACGCAGCCTCTCGGGGAATCTGATCGAAACTGAAATTAAATTTATCATCGCCCGAGCGCGAACCGACGCTCTCCAAACTATAAGGGCCGCAGGGAGGAAGTGTGGGAGGCGGGGCAAAAGAGAGGGGGCTAATGCTGGCAGACAGCGGCGCGGCGGCTCTTGGTGGTACGGAGGACGATCACGAGAGTTTCGAAATGGTGGTGACGGGGCCGAAGTTCGAGGAGGAACACCGGGTGCAAGCCGAACGAAACGGGGCACAAGCGTGACGGAGCGCCATTACCTGAGAAGTGCCCGTGTGGGGTGACGTGTAGCTCTAATGCTGCTAGGAGGCCCTGCGCAGGCAAGGGCTGCTGTTGCACGGAGCGAATGGGCGACGCGGTATTTACGAAGGGTTACGTTCCCCGTCTTGTTTACAGGCGGTAGGTACTGGAGACAGTTGTGGTAGCTAAGCGTTGTGTATGTGTGGATTGATGGAGGAAGGCGTAGGTAGGAAGCGATGGATGTGGTGGAATACAAGTTGCTAATGCTGCGGGGATATAGAGAAAGCGGCAAGGAGAACATATGAGAAAAGGGATAATGTATGTTGTGAAACGATGATTTTACACTGTAGCCTTTCATCGCCCACGGAAGCGGTTTCACGCATATATATTGATAGAGAGAGAAAGACCGAACTTCGAAGAAGGAAGGAAACAACGCAGAAAGAGAGCAAAAATCAACCCACTTTGCGGAGAACAGTGTGTCTCCTCCGGTATGCCGGGAAGGGCAGTCCTTTCATAAAGGGTGAAGGAATGGAGAGGGTCCCAACATCGCGGGAAAGGGTCGGGAGGAGCGGGAAAATCGCGAAGGCGTGTAGGCGATGGAGAGTTCGCTGCTGGCCGGCTGCAGCGGCGGCGCTGGCGAGGGAAGCATTCCCGCACACACACCGCCGCATCAATGCGACACGCAGGCGCAGAGAGCCTCGGCCCACCGCTGCGCTCGCCGGCGCTCCCGCGCGCCCCCGGCTTCATCCGGGAAGCAGCATCGTCATCGCGGGAGGACGGCGGCACTGTGTGTGTGTGCTTCTGTCGCTCTCTCTTCCCCCCCCCCTCTCTCTCTCTAATTCATAGCCCGCCATCCCGCGCTGCAGTTCCTCGAGAGCTCCTGACCGTGGTGGCGGTCGAATTGGAGCGCCGTTTTCGGAAGAGGGGCTCGAGCCGCGGTGATCTCTTCGGGAATCAGTCGGTGACTTTGATCACTCTTTGCGTCGGCGTCGAGTCCGCGGCTGACGCGCTCCCAACAGCGGGTCGCCGGACGAGCTGATTTTTCTCCCTTTCCGGTCGCTAGATGCGACAGATGAACGTGACTGTAGTGCGATTCCGCGCGCGTCAGCTGTCGTCGGCGAAGTTTTCACTGTCCGGGTGCTCGGCTCGTCGTCGTGCGATGTGCTCCGCCGAAGACGAAACTGGTTGAGGAGACTGTCTTGGCACCGCAGACTGCCTCGCGCCGTCGTCAACATGTAGACCCCTGCCTCTGCCTGGTGCTGCGGGCTTCGCCGCTGTCACAGACTTTTTTTCCGGCCCGTTTCGAAGTGCGCCGCGTTCGACGTGGCATGAAGGGGTGCTGAGGTGAGCCATCCCGTTAGAGTTGGCAGAAGTTACTTGTACAACAACGGCGTCCTTTTGCCGCCTTCTATAGTCGTGTCCCATGTGTTCCGTTATTGGCAGGGTTAGTGTCACTTTGGCTACAGGTGTCGCTAGGTCTGGCTGGTACCGGTGAAAACATATTTTATATAGTCTTGTACTAATTGTGCTCCTATATACGCGTATTTGAAAAAAATCACCGAGACTTAGAGCGGCAAGTTGCATTGTATTACAAGTACTTTATAATTTCCTCGGGGGATACCTTTAAATGTATCCCGTTGTTGTTGATCAGAAAGGGCTGCTGATGCCTCTGAAGCTTGACATCATTAATGGACGCTCGCTCATGTGAACGTTCTTTACTTCACGACTTCGTGTCTACGAAAGTTATGAATGGTGATAAGCTGGGAGAGATTATTCTGCGTCTACTACCTTCGACCTTCTACACTCATGTTTAAACAGCAAATGCGTTCATCGTACTATACTTAAATTAAGTTAGTAAAATGCGTGCCGTGCACTTTGCGAATACGTCGACAAGGAAACTAAGAAAGACTGTGTGGGAGCTTTTTTCTGACTGAGCGCTTACATTTAATGTTAACTGCCCCGCTTACGAGTATTAAAGCGTGGGGAGATAACCGAGGCTGAATAAATGATGACGGCGTTACAAATCCTTCTCTCCTCACGTGGAACAAGTGTTACAATCGTTCCCATGTTCCTCTGTGAGCGCGCTTGATAACTTCGTTTTTTTTTCTTTCTTTTACACGCACGGGGAATTAGTGTTAGGATACGCCCTTACTCGCTGAATATATGATGTTCACGACTCCGCGCAGCTTTGCAAAGACTCGGACATGTCGAGCGGTGTGAGGGATGGCGGTGCTTATATAGTCTAGGAAATGAGCAGAAGTGTGAGGATTATCCACTGAAATAGGGGAGCGCTCGGGATGCGCCCGTCTGCATTAACAACTCTCCCCGTGCGAAATTTCACGCTGTAAGTACGGCGGCCGGGATTTAAACGTCGTTAACTAAGGACGGTGACGGTCTTTATGATTTCGTGTTTTTGGGTTAAGGAACGGAGCGGCCCCTTCTTGCATTGAACTTGCGTTTAAGATGAAGCTCAGAGCGTCAGGGGAATTTACGCGTACTGAGCTTGTTTCCCTTCACGCTTCTCTATGACGTGGATTCCGCAGGCGTACTTAACTACAGGCTCTTAATTGACTGTTTTTTTTTTCTAATTTATCGGTTTTGGCCTGGGATATCTTAGGTGGTGCAGGCAGGGCATAGTTTTTCTAATTTAAATTTCATTTATTTTCGCTCAACTCCACTTTAATGTAATGTAAATGTTGCACCGTTCGTTATATAAGCACTTTACCTTGCGTATTACAGCGAAAGCCGTTTTCGGTGCCGTAGTTGTCCGTAACCGCTGTCGCGCGAAATACGAAAAAATGAAATGAGAAAAAAAAAATGCCCAGGATCGGATGGGATTTGAACCCGGGCCGTCTGCGTGGCAGTCGAGTATTCTACAACAGAGCTACGCCGGTTTTTTTTTTCTTCTTTATTGCAGAATGTAACATTCAAACAAAAACAAATACATCCCCACTAAGCTTCAAGCTTAGTGTTATAGCTTAAGCATAGTATGGCACGTACCACACACGCCTAAAATTGTTTCAGATGACACAGGTCGTCCATAACATTCAGTAGTTCATCATGGTAGCAAAGTTTTGCGAATACTTCTCGCAACTTGCACATTTGTTCAATAAAATAAATACGAACTGGCCGAGCATCTAAATCGCAATGCCTAACTGCCGTGCGGCATCGCCATATAGCTACTGTGCAAGCCAAGGAGAAATAACATATCGTATTGCTGGGACGCTTTTTTATTTTGGGATGTTCTCCATAAAACACTTAAGAAGGAATTCCCACTTACACCACGCGGGATTCGGTTCTTAGCGATAGAACAGAGCTATGCCGGTGCTTGAAGCTCCTTCGCAAAAAGACCCTGTACGGCGTCATGTCAGGCAAGGAATCGCGTTTTGAAGAAAATCGGCGCAACTTGGCATTCACTCGAAACACGCTCACATTCACACACCCATCCACTCAGGAACACACCCCACACACAGCGCTCACTACCAACTGTTTATTGTGCGTGACCGATCATCCCATATATCTGCAGTATGATGCGCAAGAGCAATGGACGACAACGATGCGCATGTGCAATGATCTACCAAGTGAAGCAAGATCCAGCCACCCCTAACAAAACAACAAAGAAAACAGTAAAAAGAAAAAGTAAGCGGAAAAGTCCATCTAGGAGGACTTTAA
The DNA here is from genome assembly GCF_013339695.2 of Rhipicephalus sanguineus. NCBI lineage: Eukaryota > Metazoa > Arthropoda > Arachnida > Ixodida > Ixodidae > Rhipicephalus > Rhipicephalus sanguineus. The sequence continues at coordinate 129,837,929 of NC_051178.1, forward strand.
ATTCTAGCCTCGAGAAAAGAAATTTCCTTCTGAAACAAAGCCACGGACGGCTCGCTAACACACCGATCCTTATTTTTTTTCTATTACGGATGCTTCCAAGGAAAGGCGTGCTGATGTTTTCGCACTTCTTCCGAGAGCCTGCGTGTTTGAAAACCGTGGTTCACAAGTTGCGCCGATTTTCTTCAAAATGACAAGTGACCAACTAGCCCAACAACAAGTCCTTTTAAGGAATCGCGTTAACATATGTAATATAGCGTGGTAGAAGAGTAAAATAACAACCAGACGTCACCCAACGCGAATTGCGCAACGAGTGGCTAGTTCAATTGTTCCAACCCATTACAAAAGGATCAGCCATAATTCTTCGTCGTCATCGGCCACAACACAAGCAAAGCGCACATAATGTCCCACTGATGTGTAGCGGGTACCGCGCTTCTCCGCAAAATGACGAATAATGTCGTAGTGGGCGCTTCCCTACTACACAAAAGTTGTGATGATTTATGGCGCAGTGGGTACTTTGCAAGAGTACTTGTATTAGTTGGCCCAAGAGGGTTTACAACGGCTGTCGAACGGACGCTCTTCCAGCTTTCGCTGGGACTTTTCAGTTTCGCATGTGTTCAGTAAACAACCGGCTCCTTCCTCAGCGACATGTTTATATTGAAGTCGCTTCCACTCGTGGACAGAATAATGGTTATTTTTTGTTTGCTGTGCCGACACTTTTTATTAGGAGGACAAATTTTTATTAGGAGTACACATCGAGCTTATTCCTTATCGCATAAGTTGCGACGTTTGATACGTATGATAAAACGCGGATGCGCGAGGTACAGAAACTGCGCGTAGGAGAGAGGGAAGGAAGGATAACCAGACGCACGTCCGGTTTGCTACCCCGCACTGGGGAAAGGGATAGAGGGGCGAAAAGATGTTGATAGACAGAAGCGCACGCACACTTGGGGAAGCACATCAAGCGTACACAGGCGATCACACAGACCTCTTCACTTTAAGTACACCAGTAAACGCGTTCGTTGCCTTCTGCGCCATCAAGGCACATACATGTCCATGGTCCACGACACGGTGTCTCCGGGTGTCACTGCGAGCGTAGCTGTACAGCACGTATTAGATGCGAAGTATCTTATGGCGGAGTTCAATCCGGTGGTGGTGGTGGTGGTGGTGTGCGGCGTGACCGCCCTTACTGCGCATGCGCATACCCTCTCCAATCACCCTAACCACTTTCCCTCTCCCCTCCCCCTTTCCACTCTTCCTCTGAAACACGGGCTAGACATGCCGAAATTCTCTCTTGTGCAACGCCGCGATGAGCACCAGCGCATGCGCGTCTCCTCCCCCTCTCTCTCCTCTCCTACGCTGCCCCCCTCTCGCACGCCTGCCGACTGCGTTCCCCTCTCGCCCTGTGAGAATTAACGGCAATGCTAAGGGAAGACAAAACGCGCGTAGCGTTCCTCTTCGCGTTCCACGACGCGAGGTCGGTAGCATGCCCAACGAACGCCAACGGAACGCGATCGTGCAAGTGCTCCGGCTTCGCATCGCCTCATGGTCCCCTTTAGCGGGAGATGGTGTAATTTTTGTCTCTTCTGTCCCGCAGGAGTCGCATGTAGAGGTGTAGGAAAGCTAGAAAAAAGTGTAGGCAATAGCTCTCTTTGTGTCATGCCCGTGTCGTCTCTCACTTAAAAAAATTCGTGCTGATAAGTCTTTACGGACATCACACATGTGCACCTGGCGTAGTGGTTATACATATATATATATATATATATATATATAAATTTTATCCGGTACAAAGTTTTTTCTACGGACGCCCTATCTTCTTTGCTAATTGCTCCTGCGGAGCTTCGCGCACATTTATACAACTAACACCGACATTCCTTCAATATTCCGTTCTATGAAGTGTTCAAAAGAAAAAGAAAACGAAAAAAGCGAACAATATTTTTGCTGTCTTACTTTTATTGTTTTCGACTTATTTGTGATTAGGCGTTTGCGCCTGTTATGTTTTGTTCATTATCCTTTTTTTTTTGGGGGGGGGGGGGGCAGACTGAAGTCGCTATACTCTGCAAGCAAATCCGTATGGCTTGAGCTCGGCATCACTCTTGAGTAGCGAGATAATATATAGTTATTATTGCAGGAAAAGACTTTTTTCTAGTGCTCGAAATAGTTATATACGTACACCGCCAACACATTTTTTTTTTCTTTTCTGCACCACAGGCGAAGTGCTTGCTCGGCATTGTCATGGCATGTTGAAGCTGTAGGACACAAACGGTTTTTATGCCTTTTTTTTTCTTTTATTGCGTATTCTGCAGTAGTATATGTATATGTAGGTTCACAACACTTCGGAAGATCTTAAGGAAAATAAAATAAAAAGTTATCCTCCCAGAAATACATCGGACTGCCAGACAAGCGATGAGTGCCTCATTGGCAAACACCGTCACGGCTGACAGTTCCTTTATTCGGGGAATAAAGGTCCACTCTAGAGCATTGGTCGTAAAATTTTGAACCCTAAGAGTGGAAGTCTGTCACGAGAAAGCTGCTTACCTCTCCATATCTTTCACGTGCTTCTTTTATTTACTCCAGTATCTTTACGGCATCGGGGCGAGTGGTTTCGTAAAAAAAAAAAAAGCATACGGAGAGGTCTGCATGCATTTGGTGGAAGAAAACAGGGTTTGCATTTAAGTGGAGCTTTCCCGTGGGAAGGTGACCGGCTGCACTGCCCTAAGAAAAGCGGTCGCACTAGAGCCCATCATCCGGGGAAGGCATTGAATATAGAGTTGCGCTCGTACGTCACGTTTCGTCCTTTCTCTTTATTTTATCAAACCAACATGATTTTTATACGGCAATATTTTATGGCATGTCTATCTGCAACGCGCTTGTGTTGCGAGTCTTGGTCAACCTTGTTTCCTGTCACGTAAGGACTTATTGAAATGCATGCGTGATACGGCAGTCCTTTCATAACTTACAAGTTCATTGAATAAACCTGTAATCTTCGGACTTCTTTCTAGGGCATGTTTTTTCTAACGTTTCTTCCTTCGAGTGTAATTCAAGCGAATTGACGGTGTAGAGCCTCACACAATCTCCACTCGGTGCGCTGAAAGCACGCGGATAAAGATACTGAGGGTAAGCGAGTACAAGTACCTCGGAGTATGGGTAAATGAGGGGGATAGATATATGGAGGTACAAGAGAAAGCATCGGTAGCAAAGGGAAAGAGGAATGCTGCAATTATGAAGCACAGAGCTTTATGGGGATACAATAGGTACGAGGTGCTTCGAGGGATGTGGAAGGGTGTGATGGTCCCGGGGCTTACATTTGGGAACTCAGTGGTGTGCATGAAGTCAGAGGTACAATCAGGAATGGATGTAAATCAAAGGACGGTGGGCCGCCTCGCGTTGGGCGCTCATGGGAAGACGACAAATGAGGCTGTAAAGGGAGTAAAGGGACAGGCTTTGAAGTGAGGGAAGCTCAGAGCAAAATGAGATTCGAAGAGAGGCCGAGGAAAATGAAGAAGAGTAGATGGGCAGAGAAGGTTTTCAGGTATTTGTATAGAAAAAGCGTTGACACGCAGTGGAGAAAAAGAACTAGGAGGCTCACCAGTAGATATACGGCTAGCAGTGCGGGCGATATGTCAACAAGGAGCATTAAGCGGAAGGTCAGAGAGGCGGAGAGGACTTATTGGATGGCAGCGATGGAAAAGGAGCCGGCTCTGAGTAACTACCGAAAGGGAAAAAACGAAATAAGGAGGGAAAGGTTTTATGATAATTCAAGGGGAAGCGCTTTACTGTTTGAAGCAAGGTCGGGCTGCCATAGAACGCGTAGTTATAAAGCGAGATTCAGTAACGAAGAAGAACAATGTACATGCTGCGGGGGAACTAAGGAAACGATGGAACATGTACTGATTGAATGTGGCGATATTCACCCTCGTATACTTGTGGGCACGAGTCTACAGGAAGCCTTGGGTTTTAGGGACAACAATGGAAAGCTGAACACGTCCGCGATAGAAATAAGTAAGAGACGGTTAGAGTATTGGTGGCAGCAAAGTAGAGATAAAGTACAAAAATAAATAATGGGGGAAAAAAATAAGGTCATTCTGCCTTAAGAGGCAGAGAGATAGATCGTGAATTTATAATTTTTTTGGTATAATAACATAGATTTAATCAATGTAGATAAGGTATTAGGCCAGCATGAAACAAGGAAGTTTTTTCTTTTTTCTTCGAGCATGGTGGCAGACATGTCACCGCCCCGTTATAAAGGGGACGCTCATAGCATCCATCCATCCATCCATCAATACAAGTGAAAACGAGGCCTAAGAATAGAAAGGGAGTAACGTGAACAGGCTTGTAGTTGAAAACCTGCAGTTCTTCAGCAGTAGGTGTCCGGTGTTCTCTCTATCTCTCCTCCTTTAAGTTTCTCTTTTTTTTTCCATTTCCTTTAAACTCGCGTTTACTAGTCCTTTGTGTTCACCCAGACTCAAAGGATGAAGAGGATCTCGTGCCCCTCTTTCTTTCTTTTTCTTTTTTTTTTCTTTTTTTCCCCTTCCTCTTCTGAAAGAGATCATCCGTGTTGTATCGCGGTGATTGAAAATCTATAGCATAACCGGAAAAGCTGTGTGCGGAGTGGCACCGCCGTCGAAATGCTCAGCCCTCCTCTCGTCACCCATACCGTAATTTATTTTAAGCGCTACTGTCTCTCTCTCTCTCAGTGCCTTCCCCTTTCCTATTTGTCTAGACTTTGCCTGCTCAGAAAAATGGCACTGCTGAACGCGAACAGGAAGCGAATGTACGAAGCAGCAAGAAAATAACCGCAAGTATGCTGCCTCGAATGTAATCTCCGCTGTTGCTGTTGACGGTTTCGCCGTTCTTCTTCTTCTTCTTCATCTTTTTCATTTTTATATATGTATTTTTTTTTCTTTTTCAGTGAAGATGCCCGTCGTGCGCATTGTTTTTTGTAGGCCTGTTTCGAATCGAATATTGCCCGCATTCGTCTCTTGTCATTCCTTTTCCTTGCTGCGCCTTTTTGATCCCTGTAATACGAGTTTGATGAACGCCGCCGTTCCTGATTGGCTGATTGGGACCCAGAAGGGTTCTCTTGTGAGCCTGGGCAACGAAAACACGTCGGGAACCCTATGCGCATACGCAGTGCAAGTCTGTGAATCCATATAGCTCCTTTGAGCGACCCACCGGAGCTTTTATTTATTTTTATTTTTCTTTTTTTCACGGCGTGAATTGGATGAAGCGGTTGATGCCCTTAGAGCGCTGGATAGCACTTGTGGAAATGTAAACAAAAGAATAAGACGTTGTAAAAGCTGTGAAAAACATTCGAGACGTGGGTTATTTTCGCAGAAATATTGTCGCGGCGCCCAGCTAATACGCATTTCACTGAAGCCTATGTCCAAGTCTGAAAGCTGAGTAAGCGATCACTGATGCAGTATTATTATTATTATTTTTTTTGTAAAGTCGTGGTTTCAGCATAAGTCGTATGTGATAACGAAACTGTATAATGCGTGTACGACGCAGCAGTTTTTTCTGTGAGGTGGTATTTTTAGTTATATGTGAAAGAAAAAAAAACTATGTGGCATGTGTCACATATTCGAGAGCCAAGGTGTAGCCGGAGCCGTAATATTAGTGAGTCGACATCTTCTATTATATATTAAAAAAAGGTGCAGAAATATTGCGGGATAAGGATGCGGTCATTACAGAACATTATAGTGCTTGAACAACCCTGAAATCACATTTACTCGTATGGCCAAATCTCATCTGCATCAGTATCAGTAACGTCAGTTTTGGGCAAGTTCGCCATAAGTAGTTGCGAGTCAGCGGGCAGTCATTTTCTTGCCCCCATATCAGAGTTTACGTAAGTGTATAAATAGGTTACGTAAGTAAACGAATAGACTGCGGGGCAAACGCAGAGGCCACACTTCTTGCTACATCATTGTCTTTGTTAGATTTGAATTTCAAAAGGCGCCGTTTTTATCATTGACGTTTACTCATAGCATTCTCGGCGGTATTGAAAATTTTCGTTACGTTGCAGCGTAACAAGAAATTACCTTTTTTTTAATATCTTCATGCACAAGCTTCGTCGAGTTACGAAATCGTGATCTCCATGTTCCATTGTCATCTTTGGCCCAGTAATGAATTCCATCCTTGGACATGTATTTTGTGTCTTTTTTTTTTTCATCGTCATCTTGCTGAAGTTCTCTTTGATCTTTCTGAAGCAAGTCTGAAACTCTTCCAATTTAAACTCGCCGTTTTCTATGGGCTTCGCTCCCCATTCCTTCATTCAACCCCCTCATTTTTTTCTGCTGCCGGCTTGTTTCTAATGATCGCGGTTTCAATAAAGCCCCGTGGTCTGGGACAAGATACCGGGGTTCCGAATCTGCGCAGCGCTGCTTTTATTTAACAAATTTCCTATTTTATTTATCGAACTCGCTCCCTTTGCCGGTGTTATTTTTTCTGTACGTATGGACGATACTTTTGTCAGCTGATGTAATTATTTTCCCCTTTAAGTTAGGGCTCCGTCATGCTCTGTGAATGAGGCATCTTATGACTTTCTCAGATTTTTTTTATCGTAGTAAATTTTATTCTACACCATCGTTCCTTAGCAAATTGGTCTTTATAGTTGTGTTTTATTTATAGTTTTATGGGAGCTGGAACAAACACGGAAGATCACCACCCTGTCAGGTGTCTTCATTATGCCCAGAGAAATGTAGGCGCTGTTGTGGTAAAGTGCGTGTTATCGTTTCTTCTTGGTCTTTTTTTCGTAATTAACTTTTTAATGTTATCCTCATAAGGCATTGATATAGCAAGTTATGGCTAATTTACAGTTGAAGGCGGTTCGCTTATTACCGCGCACTGATGTCACTCCCACTTTCTTCGCGTCGCGATGTTTGAACACAGGCTATGCTTGTTCCGGACATTTACAAAAAATAACAGAAATAAGAAAAGCAGGAAAACTAAATCACGTGACCTTGCAATTGCTTGTTATAGTCCCTTTTACTCGCGGGACGCCGACGCGTCGACTTTTGCTCATTAAGCGACGATTTATGCCTACGTTGACCAAGTTTCGCTAGCAATGCGCAGTTACTACGCGCATTGGAAGAGCCCCTTGTATTCCACTGTGGCGCGCTATATCGTGATAACCACATAGTGATGACTGTTGCATTTTAAAATTTCTGTGCAAGCTTTTTGTGAGTTTTACTGGCTATTTTCTCCCCCTTCCCCTCTTCTTCTTCCCTCTCATTTTGTACAGGCGCGACACACTTTAAACTTAATACAGACTGACACAAACCCACGGAAACAGCACGATAACTTGCGTATCGAAATATTTTTACACGGTGTAGTTACATACAACGACCAGTTAACTTCAGAAAAGGCAGTTCATGAACCAGCGCAAGCACTTCCTATGACTTTGCAAGCATAAAAGGGAAACACGGAATGAAGGTTTGCCCACATTACCCGTATTTTCATGCTGTCACAAAACTGCGTGTACACAAATAGCGCGCCAGCGCTTGCAAGAGCCAGCGTCAACATACAACCGCTGTCCGCAAGATACCTCACCGAGGGTGCAGCCCGCGTGCTTCAAATGGCCCGGACGCGATACACGGAGATCATTCCAGAACACGCAACACGATGCCAACGCATCGCCAGCGCGCCCAATGCGGCCGTCAACCGTCTGAAACCGGCGCCATGAGAAGGTACTAGAAGGTTCTCCCTCTTTCCCCGGCTTTCCATGTGCTTGTGGACGGGGGACTCAGATCGAAAGCTCCAGGAACTAGACAGAAGCCGACATAAGCGTGCGGAGACGAAGCAGCAAGCAGTCGGTGAGTCAGTCAGAGCAGCCATGTGATAAGCCCGACGGTGAAAGGAGAGGTTCCCCACGCTATCAAGAAGTGCAAAGAAGAATTAGTTCAGTGCCGTTGAGTCCTGACTGGAATCAAGCATTGGCGAATATCATGGAAATTTCAACGTCTTTAACATACGCTCATGCATTTATTAGTACTGTAGCGCTGTTTGTTATTGTTAACCCATCTTAGAATTTTTAGTGCTGTAACTGAGCAAGCGTGCATGTATTGAAATAGTTGTGATTGCATGAACTGACAATATGTTTTTTTGCGTTTTTGTGAACTGTGGACTCTGATTCGGTCTTGGGGCCACACCCGGCGTTCGCTGGCCTACCAAATGGACCTGTTCTTAATTGTACGTGCCGTAGTGGGGCGCTTGGGGAACAGAAACATAAGCCCTTGGAATCTGCCCGGCGATATCATCCCGTTCACGGGTTGGGACACATGCTTTCGATTAAAACACACTTTTGTTAACGTACTTTGTCGACTAAACAGCAAGAACCGCGACTAAGACAGACGTGTGAACTCCTGCGGAACAGATTATAATCAATCAGTACAGCGCATTTACATGCGACCTGTCACACTTACCGGTCAAGCAAAATACTACCTAGCTTCGGTGATCTGGCGAGAACCGGCGTTCTTAGCGTGAAAAGGCTGGCAACCACACGCACAGGAACGCCTCAAGCATTATGAAACTATTTAACCGCGACACAACACGCTGACGAAAAGCATACTACAAGACGCATTGTGGCTAACTAGCTAAATTTCAAGCTCTCAGTAATTGGTTCGAGCCCCTGTAGAGCGTGCTTCACGGCAAGTACAGTCAATTTGAGGGAAAGCATTTTTGTTCTGTGAAGGGAACTCAAATTGTGAATACTGGCCGCTCACAAACGTTCTTGCAGGTAATTGCCTTTCGCTGTGGCAATTACTCTTGAAGTCAAATGTTTCCATTTTTGTTTTTTATCATTGTTTCGTTCAAGTTTTTCTGGTTGTTCTTCTGACGGGATAATTGGGCGCCGAAATCGCTATGAATCAATGTTCCACACCAAACTCGAATCGCCCTCGTGAATCATGTCATTTGCGCAATATCGGCGAAAAGCGAAAACTAAAAAATAAAAACAGCGTTTCGTAATGCCAATCGAGGAGCTCTCGCCAGCGCCGTCGTAAACGGGCAGAAACTCGCTGGATTATTTTTCTTCGAACATCTTTTCGCCCGATGTGCAATCAACGCTTGACGGCGCTTATGCTTCAGAAATTTTTGGTCCGTGATGCTAACGATCCGGACGGTGCGTCGCACGAGGATATTTCGAAAGCCCGGTTTAATTAAACGTGCCCAGAGAACGAAGGAGGAAGGAAAGTAAAACGTAGTTTTCGTTCGCCGCTTCACCGAGGCACCGTGCTTTCCAGGCGACACTTCGTCGTCATCGGCGATGCTGCCCGCCGCTTCCAATAATATCTGGAATTCCACCCGCGCGCGGAGGACCGCCGTCTAAAGAAAAAAGACGAGCGAAGTTCTAATTCAGATGCGTGTATTCTGCATTTTAGATTGAGCAAAGGCGAAACGGAGCACGTTTACTGCGGACGCTGCTTCAAGAGCAGCTCTTCGGCGTGCAGTTCAAGAGGCCGCTGCGCGTCTCGTCTCATTTGCAGATCGCCTCTCTCCCACCCCACTACCCTCTCTCTCTAACTCTCTCACACACGCACGTATTGCGCCCACACTGACTTGGCTAGCTGCTTCCACGGCCTCTTCAACTTTGGCTCTTGGCTACGGCGGCAGCAGCGCACGCGCTAAAAAGCCTTCGGGCTGGCGTTAATTTAGGCGCGCCTGTGATTGACGGGTTCCGTTTTTCGTCTTCTTAGGCTGTCAACTAGCTCCTTTCTGTCTGTTTAGTTCTCGTATCTTCTTTCTGGCTTTCTATTTTTGTTTCATTTCGATCGCGCACGCGAGCCTTCTTCTTCAAGCCTGTTTCTCGTTCTTTTTGTTACTTGCGATGCGCACTTAGTCTTTCGCTGTTAATTTTTTTTTTCTTCTTTGGGATGATGTATGGCTTGTTTCTGATCGTTTCTGTTCGTGCTGCTTCGATCCTGAAAAGTTTAAACTCGGCTTCTTTAGCTAGGCAGCCGGCTGCCAACTGTCAGAATCCGCGTTCCTAATTGGGCGGGTGTCTTCTCTGCGTACTCTCGTGTTCCTTTACAGCCGCTGTAGTGGTCCGTCGTGCCCCTCTTATCCCGAATTTTCTTTTTCTGTTGTGGAGCGCTACGGAGCCAGTTCCTTTCGGCTTCAGGTCATTAAATCTGAGCTTCTTTATAATACCGGACAGTTGTCTATCGATTGCTTCGTGTTCCTTGTTATTTATGATTTCTTTTGAATACACGACTTCCCTTTGTTCCTTTTCTGTTCACTTTCTTTCTGCCGGTTTCCGACTGACTGACGGCCTCCTTGCTGTATAGCGCCACCAACATATTCTGGAAAGACCTCGGCGGTTTTTATTTTCATTCTGGTATATAAGTCATTTGGTTCTCTTCAGTATGCAAGTATTTGAAGATTTCCTTTCTCGCGAGGCTTTCACTTTGTTTCGTCGTGTCTTGTTCCGCGCTACGTCTTACTCCCTTTCGAGCTCTTGAGCTCGTTCAAGTCCACGCCCGTGATAATTACTTTGAGCCTTAGTCTAGTCTTCTGAGCTTCACTCCCCGAGGCGTTCTTCCTCATTTTTCTTCTTTTTACACCTTTCAACTCCGGCGTATTGTGGTAATGCTGTTAGAGCGTGGTGGAACTTCCGTTCTGTGAGATTCTGTACGTCGAGCTCTGTAGTTCTTTGTGTATGTGAGCTCTTATGTTCCTTGACGATGTTTTAGCGTGCGATACGCGGGTGATTTGTTTGACTACGAGTACTACACAATACTCCTTTCGCCACAAGTGCATTCTTTCTTTCTTTCTTTTTTCAGTCGTTGCCACCGTCGAATAGTAATGCATTTAGAAATGCTTTCGCATTTTTTGTTTATAGTGCCACTTACCTCATTATCGTTGCCTTCCTTACGCGCTGTATAACATTGACAAACCGATTCCGAGCATGATCTTACAACCAGGAGGCTAATGGAACCTATGTCTTCATTCTTTCTTCTCGGTAAGTATGTTTGAAAATGACCGCGAGATTTTTTTTTTTTTCGTTCTCACTTCAGTTGCACACGCCTTCTTTTCGGCAACGAGAAGCTGGCTGTTCCCCCTACTCCTCCGAATAACATAGAGGCGCTTCCAAACCGAATGCGGCGGCCTTATTGTGTCGTTGTTTTGTAGGTAGAAAGTTTATACGACTTGTCTTTCCTGGTTTAATAATAATAAGATGACAGATGAGTGAAGTGAAGCTTCACACGGGTGCTGGTTTCCCTGTAGAGCCTGGAACGCACGTAAATTGAACAAAAACGCGATTTCACAACGTGGGATTAGCGCAGTTTTGAAATGAATTCAGGAACAGTACCATTCGCATTCTCTATTCTCGTGCCTTCTTGTAGACAGACAAAAAAACATACAGTATCATTATCTTCACTCTTACGCAAACGAAAAGCCGTGGAAAAGCGCTAAAAACTCGGTCTACGTCGTTTGGAATAAAAGAAATCGTGTTATCTACTTGTCCAAACATGGAACGTCATTACCCACATCGTTCTTTATTTTCCATAGGAAAGTGTCTCCTTTCATTTTTAAACGAGACAGGTGTACCGCCTGCCTTTACAGTCTTTGCGAAGAATAGCGTGGACTTCGCTCGCTTTCTTCGCGTTTTGTTCTAAACAATATGCGCGTTCTATTCATATTTCTTCTTCCTCACGCGAACACGCTCACACTTTTACGTTTGAAATCAGCACTAGCGCGAGATTGCGAAGTTTTCTCGTGGTTTTGCGTATTTTTCCTACTCCAGGAAGGAACTTAGATTGCGAGCGTGTCGCGAAGTATCTTGTTCCGACAGCTCAATGCACGTGATGCAGCAGGTTCAAAAGAAATAACAATAAGGGAAAAATAAATTGCACGGCACGAGTCGCTACTTTATTTCCACCGCGGCTGTACAGGGTCGAAAGAGAATGCGTGCGTGCCAGCGAACGCAAATTGTTGCGCGTGCCTGACGGGCAGGTGGTGGCGGCCTGCAGCTCTGTATAATGGAATTCTGAGAAAATGAAGAGGCGCGCACACCCATGCCAAGTAATAGGAGGCGTTTTGGTTTTGTAAGGGATTCCGAAGTGTCCTATCTCGGTCTCTGATAAGGGTATATCCTCGCAGTTACAGCGAAACGCGACTAGCTGCGTTATGCCGGAGTTTATGTGCAGCGTCTTTGTGTGTGTCTCTTCATTTTGCCTTTTCTTGCGTCCTCGTTTGCTAGCGCTCCCATATAATTCAACAGCGCCACTAGGGCGTAGTGGGGGCTAATCTTATACAAGCTTCACGTGATATAGAGTGCTTTCACTGAGCCCGCTACTTCTTCGCGGACACGTTACTTCCTTCACTGCAACTTTTTTTTCCCTGATTTTATACGCGTTTCTTTTGTTCACTCCCTTTCCGCCTCGGTTCGTTTCTCATTTTCCTATCGACGTGATTCGGGATACCGCTTTTAGTCGCGTGTTTCCAAAATGGAATACAATACCGATTCCCACCGATGGCTTCGTTCGATGTATACGATACTCGAGACTTTTAGAACGACGGTGAAGGCTTCCGTTCTCCCGTCTTCACTTTTTTTTTTCTTTTTGATTTTTTTCAGACTCCATCCGAAGAGCTGTCGTACCCTTACTTTCCAGCGCATCCGTTGTTCGACGCAGATATTCCGCGGGGTCTCATTTGAATTTCAGACTCTGGTGTCGTCGGCCCAACGGTAGCGCTCTTCGGCCGCGCCTGTCGCGCCGAGGCGGTGGCTTCGCGTTTCCTACTGGCTGCCCAAACGCTGTGTAGCGCGCCGCCCTATACAATACTCCTAGTCTGCGGCGGATATATTTAGTTTTATTTTTCTACCTGGAATTCGCGTCCGCTACAGCGAATGCATTATTCAGTGCACGCGACGCAATCTTGGGTTCGTGTCCACGTTTTCGCGAAAAGCACTCGTTCGTGTTCCCCGCTTCTGGAGCTTGATTAACGGAGCTCTCTTTTGTTTGCCAAGTGCCAGCGGGGGACTGTAATTGGGATGAACGCGCTGACAACGGCGCTGAAACTCGTGACTACGTTACAGGAACCTGCGTGCAAAGCGCCGCTGACGCCACATACTGCACTGCATTGCAGAGGAACTCTGAAAGTTCGAGCAGCGATTCGAACTGTCGATCGTTTTATCTCTCTCTTCTATCTTTCTCATACGATTCGTAAGCGTGTTACTGATAATGCGGGCCGTTTTTCGCTAATTGCATTACAGAAATGCCAGTCATATAATATGCGACCTCGTTCTTCATTTATATGTCCTTGTTACAATGCGTTTTAATAGAACTGAAACATCGGCGAGTTTGTGTTGTTCCAGGATTGTATTGGGGCGCAGAATAAGACGAGGATCCCGTAAGGTAAAGCCAATAGGACGAGCGACCTACTGTTCCAGTTTTATCATGGATAAAGCAGCTGACTGGACTAGTTTGTTGTACATACTCAAGATAAGCAGCGCAAAAAAGCACGGCGACGGAAAGAACACACACAGGACAAGCGCTGACTTCCAACTGAATTTTTATTGACATGACAGCATCATATATGTACTTGCGGTACGAATAAGTGTTTCTTCCTGTTCTTATATTTTCTTATTGGTATCGCAAGTACTTATATGATGCTGTTTTGTCAATAAAAATTCAGTTGGAAATCAACGCTTGTCCTGTGTGTGTTCTTTCCGTCGCCGTGATTATTTACACTGTTTATCTAAAGTAACTTATCATGGAACGCATTTGGCCGCCAGTGGTCTCCTTCTGGAAATGTATAGTGTCCGTTTGGAATCTCTCGCAATCGCTTTAACTGTTTCATATATGCTGCCCTTATTGCCCTTAGCGATGGTTCTGCTACCCATAGTTCCGAATACGTTCAAACCAGTTCCTTTTTTCTCTCTCTCTCTCTCTTTCGTTCTCTCTCTTTCTTTATCTAATTTTTTATTCGCCGGTCTTGAGAGATGGAACCTGTTTAAGAAGATAGAATGGCACTTTTGCGTCCAAGCGTCACAGTTTCTTGTGGGCTGCTTAATATGTTTTTATTTTTTACTAGATAACGCGGCAAGGAGCCTGCCACTGGTGCATTAAAAAAGAGAAGAAGTCAGGAGAGAAAAGTTCTGCTTCAGAATATCTGCCAATTCATGTCATACGAGGTTTTCACGAGTTTCTCAGAGCAGCACGCCATACACAACTGATGAGACGCGCCTTTTTTCCTCCATCGTTTCCCCTTCGCGTTTTTGCGAGAGCGGCATCTCCTTGAGCCATTCCTGAGCTGCAGGCCCGTAAAGGATTCCTCACATAAATTTGCTGCCTTCTTATTGGTTCCATGTAGGACGCCTCTTTCTTTATATTATATACTGCAGGCGCGCGCGGTATACTTTGGGGCCGTGCAACGGCTTGCACCGGCCATTCCACGGAGATGCGTACGCAGCGCGCGGGGCCCTTTGTCATTGTAATCCGCTCTGGCAACACAGACCGGTACAAAGAGAGGCGCATCGGACAATGGCCAGGGAACCTGCCCGCGGGTGCTGCGCCTAATTCGATAAGGCCTTCCGCCATCGCCGCGCGTGAATATGATGGAAAGTGCCTCTGGCCCGGCGCAGCCGCCGCCGTCACCGCGCGAGTGTTTTTCCAATACGCAGGGGCGACCCGAACATTTCCCCGTTCTCTCTCTATCCTCTTTTCTTTCCTCTTTTGCGCCTCGTTTCATTAATTGCGTGCAGCGTTGCGTATGCCACTGCTGGCACCAGCCAATCGGACGCCGCTTCAAATATATACGCCGGTAACGCGCTGGTGAACAATACGATGACCATGCAGAAACGGGCCAATCACGCGCCATTCTCGGTGGCGCGCGTCGCTGTAATTGCGGCCTCCCTGATTGGTCAGAGCCAGCGATATACCTTAAGTACCGCTGCACGATGTTGTTGAGTTGCAGTTTGCTCGCGCACGCTTTAATACGCACTCATCCGCTTTCACTCGTGCCGATGCAGCCTGCGTTTCCCTCCTCGTCAAGACTCTGGTCCGTTGTTACTGTTAGTTGTTGCTTACTTTCATTCGAAGCACTTTTCATTCTGGGCGCTTTTATTTTATTTATTTCTTTGCTACTTCGGCTTTGCGGCAGTTTGCTTCGACGCTGTTGCCTGCTTCGTTCGGGGCTGTGGCTCGTGCTCCCTCTTTATTGAAAGGGCCGAGCAGCCGATATAAGTTTATCTCTCATCATTAGCGCTGCTGCCGCCGCCCCTTGTGCGCATGCGCTGCGGAGGAAAGTTTCGATCCTGTCGTGCTCGTCGATGGCGCCGACGTTTCTTTCTTTCTTTGTTTCTCTTCGGCGTTCGACCGCACGTGGACGCGCGGCCTTTGTTTCCACGCTCAGAGATAGGGCAGCGCTCACTTCCGTTTCGGAGGTCGTAACGAGCATGCGACGCGACTGCGGGAAAGTGAGTTCACTGAAGGCTGGCTAGAGCGTGTTTATGGGGAAGCGTAAAAATACATTTGGGCCTAACTTTATTTGAATGAGCACGGAGCTGCTTCAACAAAAGCGGTCGGGACGTCGCTTTTTTATTATTAGTTTTTCGACGCCTTCGTTGAATACGTGCCTTCGAAACGCGCTGGCTTAAATAGTGCTGCGTTAAATACCCAAGTCGCGTTTTTACAGCGAAAGCTGTTATGAGATCATTTCAACGGCCGTTTTTGGCGCCGTAGTTGTCCGCCGCCGCCGGTGTCCGTAACCACTATCGCTCGAAATAACAAAAAAAAAACACGAAATAAATACATCCAGGATGGAACGAGGTTCCAACCTGGGCCCTCTGCATGGGAGCCCAGTGTTCTACCCCAGGGCCATGCCGGTGCTTGAAACTGCGTTGCAAAAAGACCCTATACAGGCTTCATGTCGGGAAGGAACCACATTAACATATGTAATGTAGTGTGATAGAACAGTAAAATAACAACCAGGCGTCACACAAACGCGAATTCTGTAACCAGGCGTCACACAATGCGAATTGCGCAACGAGTGGGTTGTTGAATGCTTCCAACCCATTACAAAGGCCTCTGCGATAACTCTTCATCGTCATCAGCCACAGCATCAACAAAGTGCACATAAAGCCTTACAGGTGTTTAGCGAGTACCACGGTTCTCCGCAGAATGACGAAAAATTGCATATGGGCTGCTTCCCTACTTGGGTTCCTTGCAAGTGCACTTCTAGTGGTTGCCAAGGAAGCCCAGAAGGCTCCCATGATCCATTTCCTCAGGCTCTCAATAAAGTTAATTCCTTCTGTCTCTCGCTCTCTGTTTCTCCGGATAACGTATGTTATAAAGCGTGGTGGGACAGTTAAATAACGACCGGGCGTCACACAATATGAATTACGTAACTAGTGGGTCGTTTAAAGCTTCCAACTCATTACAAAGGGCTCAGCCATAATTCTTCATCGTCATCAAACACCGCAATAACAAAGTGCACATAATGCCTCACAGATGGTACCTCGCTTCTCCGCAGAATAACGAATAATGTCGTGGTGGGTGCTTCCCAACTTCCCAAAAATTATGATTTGTGGCGTAGTGGGTACGTTGCTAATGTACTTGTATTAGTAGCCACAATAGAGTTTATAACGGGCTCTAGAAATGCCTCTCTTCCAGCTTTCGCTGTGACTGTGCTGCGCTTTCCGCGCAGGCCTGGCGTCTTTTCTTCTTGGGTGGAATGTTTTTTTTTTTTTTTTTCTAAACGATGGTTTCACAGCCAGCTCGTATTTTGTATGGAAACTTAACGTGTTGAGCAGTAGTGGAACAAATGGCTGTATTGTATATGTTCGCGCGCCCGTGCGTGTGTTGTTACGTTTGCTTTGTTACTGCATGCACCAGGCCGCGGCGGCCGCATTTCGATGGAGGTGAAATGCCGGAGGCGCGTGTGTTTAGATTGAAGTGCTGGGTCGAAATTTCCGGAGCCCTCCACTACAGCGTCTCTCATAATCATATCGGGGTTTTGGGACGTAAAACCCCAACAATTATATGTATATTGTTACTGCATGGAAGGAAACAGTCAACCTGCGGCATGGGGTGTGTGAAAGCAGCGTGTAGGAAATGTGGCTCTCAAGTGTTGTGCCGTGCAGGGAGAAAAGCTTAGCATTCGTGATCGTACATTGTTTAAGGCTACTGAGCAATTTTTGAATGTGTTGCACCGGGTAAAACAAGGCTGAAGATCGCTCGATCTGAGGGCCGCTTTCACTGTCCACTTCTTCACGTTCGCTGAGCGAGCGCCCAGTCCAGAATGCCGTTTCCCGTTTCTATTACCCTGTCTTCATCCTTTCAGACGAACGTTCGACGGACACAATTCACGATTCTAAACTCAGTACGCATCTTTAACTACATTTGGTTTAACCAGCGTCACCTCTGACTGCAGCAGCAGGTGAAGGTGAACTATATCCGCACGGATATTCCGGACCAACTTGTAATGGCGCCCATCGCGGAACATGGAAGCGGGCCAGGCTGTTGCAGCATCCCTGCAGGATGTCGCGTAGTCGCTTCCTGCGGAGGCACTTTGACTCGAAACGACTACTCTGAAGAGAGAGAAGAAGAGTTGAGGACGAAGACGGAGAGGCAACGTGCGAGAGCAGAGCAGGCGACTAAAAGAGACAGGAAGATCGGAGGGAGAGAGTCGGCGAGTTTACTGGGCGGGGGGAGGGGAGGGGGGGAATGACGGGTGGCCCGGGGGATGTCGGCGCCGAATGCTCTGGCCCATTGTTGGTCACAAAGTGCCCCGGAATCTCATTGTCCCCTGTGCGAGCGCACGCGCTCGCCGTTGGCGCGGTTGCTTCATATGCGCCGCTGCAGCAGCTATATAGTGCTGCTGCTCTCTCGCCTGGGTGTTGGAAGAACTCGCGCTCTGTGTGTGTGTTCGGCGAGGGTTATAGGGTCTGATGGCTGCTGCAGCGTCGGAATGCGCCCGACCGCAAATGAAGACGGAAAGCGAACGAATGCGGGCGTGCCAGGGGCCCATCGCGTCCAGCGTGCCCTGTTTGATGTCTTTGGTGCGTTTACTTATTTATTTCACGCGCGGCGTTCCGTTCCTCTTTTATTCAGGGAGGGCATACTCTTTCGTAAGGCGCGGATAAGGGGGACGACAGGTCGGCGAAATAACCGGCCCGCTGGCATGAATGGAATGATGAAGAAGGGAAGGCTCATTGTGTTCCGGAAGCATAGTGATAACAAGCAAGGAAAACGATTTCGGAAGAGGATGAAAAATGTCCAGTGAGGAAGGACGAGAGCCGGAGCGGTGTACGGTTTGTGTGAATGAGCCTCGCAGCGGAACAGGTCGTAAAGAATGCAATCGCTGAATGTCGCGTCCCATCTGAGTTCTATGCGTTTATTTTCTTACCTCTTACTCTCTCTTTGTCCCTGCCTTTCCTTCTGTCTGTTCCGTCCTCTGAAGCAAAAAAGAACTTAAGTAACAAATGACAGCGAAACCACGTTCCCAGAAAAAGAAGGGTTTTGCGATTCCCCTTTTTATTCTGAAGTCATCCGCTCGAATTACTTGCATTCTCCCGTCTTTTAATAGGGGCTGTATTTGTGCATTCTTGCGGTGTTTCAAAGAAAACTCACTTTCTTAAGAACCAGTAAACGTTTGCAGATGGTTCGTTGCGAAGATATACCGTTATGGACTGAGCACAAAAGGAAGACGGTATTCTTCTAAAAGCACCGTGGAACGGGTGCTGCGATATGGTGGCTACATTTGAATGAAAGAAAGCCCCGTACCATCTAAGACTGTAAAATGTTCTAGAAAAGCTTACTCACTAAAAAAACTGGTGCCGTCCTCTGTGGGCATGATGAAAAGCATACGTGGGGAACAACATCGGGCATTCGTTGGATCGTGCGCTGGACTGCGAGTTCAGTTTACGAGTGCAAGCTTCCATTCTTATTTTGTTTCTTTTTGGAATATTTACAGTGCCGTGCTATGGTACCCTTACTTTTACTATTGTGTACGAAAATATGTGGGTATAGAGGTGCCGTGGAGATCCCTATACCTGAGCTTTCAAACAGAGCGTGAGAGCCACTGTACGAAAACTTAATTGTGTTCAAAGTTGGTGGCGTTTTACAATGCATGGAACGTTCCTGCAGAAAAACTTTCCGCTTGAAGTCCGGGGTAGAACTTTCTAGTGATTCCATCTGTACTTCGTTTTCTTGCAACGAAAAGACGCCCTTAGAGTGTCGCTTGGTAAATTACCAATTGCACCGAACCAGTGCGTGTACGCACTTCGTTATTCGTGTGCTGACTAAAGTGCACATATGATCAAACACTTAATCACTAACGCTTCTTTAACTTCTGTAAGAAAGTTCAGATATTCAACAATGCGTGAAGGACTTAGCCGAACTCTCTCGTCACGGTACGGCACATATCAAGGGCACCAAGTTAGCTCTATATGCAAAACGCAATGGCATAACTTTATCAAGCTTAACTGGCATACGAAACTGCTTCGCCTCGCGTACATGCATCGGTCGTATTGACTCTTTATTAACTGCCGGCTGGTGATAATGACTTTCAATTATACTGGTACAGAAAGAGCAAGGGGAACCTAAGGACAGTTAGGAACAGGCTTGCAAAGAAACTAAGCTGGTTATTCGGCAGTACAGCAGCCCGAGGAGCAGTGAATGGTGTTTAGATAAGATGAAGGGAACTAGCTGTCAAAACAGTCACCTAAATGCGTATGTACCTAAACTAACTAAGAAGGCCTTTCTCCGCTGAATTTGTTTGAGCTTGTTTTATTAAAGTACAGCGATAGGCATGTATGTCGATTACGCATATTTTGTCTTTATTTGACCCAAGCAAACTTTTTTGCCTCCCCAATTTTATGCAACCTATCATTAGAGCGCTGTTAAATGTCTTTGTACGAGCGAACGTTGACATTTATGTTCTAGATCGCTGCCTGGCGATTTGCCTGTGTAAAATAAAACGTTGGCTGGGCTCCCTTTATATAAACAATTGATTTTCCTTTGTGGGGATTCTTTCAGTATGGGAGCTTTCCCACGCGGCAACTGTTTGCTTCCCCGCACGCGTGCTCGACCTCTGCAAACGTAATGAAGGAGCCCTGCTCGTTCAACGCCGTTACGACCCTCCTTTACGTGCATCGAAGGATTCCTGCATGCTATCTTGTGTCGTTAAGACTGCGCGAGGGACGTAACGTGACTGCCTCGAAAAAAAAAAAAAAGGTAACAGGGGCCATAAACACTGCGTCGTCGGCACCATGACAAAGAGAAAAAAAAGCAGCCATGTTATGCCGTGAGATACACACCGTGTCTACTGCCACTTGCTGCTGCTGTAGAGAGCAGGACATGCGCCACCTTCATTATTCCTCTTGTTCCGTTATTCGATTCCTCACTGTCAGTTCCGTGCAGTAGTTGCGCCAAAGTGTCGCTCTCTACAGTGACGGCGAGAGTGCTGTGGGCTCTGTGAGATTACTTAGAGCTCTGGCATTGCGATACGGCGCTCCTACTCAATTTGCCTCATTCAGTACCAAGTCCACTTCATGCAACATTTTTTTTTTTTTTCGTGGCACATGCGCGTTCTTTTCTAAGATTGAGACCTCGGTGGCTGTGGCAGTGCTTCATCAGTCCTCCGGGCTTTATAATTCCGATGCTGGAAAATAACGGCGACGCACGCTTCGGTACGACACTGTATTGCTCTCTCAAAACCAAGCTTCGATATGTGCCCTGCTGCAAAGAAATTGCTTGATTAGCCTTCATCTTGTCTCTTACTGTGAGAAAGCGCCGGTTGTAAGATAGGCTGTCGAGGCATTCTCTGTTGTACGTGTCAGTATAAACGGGCTTTACTACATCCTTACTACAAGAAGCTGACGCAAAAGTTACACATATACAAGAAAGAAACACAACAGACAAGGATACAAGGATGAGCGCTTGTCCTTGTCTGCTGTGCTTCTTTCCTGTGTATGTGTAATTGTTTGCGCTATATTCGTATAGTAATAATGTCAGACCAGGTAGCCCAACGAGAAGTCTTTCTTAGGTATATTACTACGTGCATCGCCTGCCATGGTGTCGCCGAAGTCATCCCTGGCGCTGCGCAAATATCTTATACGTTGAATTTGGGCCACACAGTGGCAACTTCAAAGTTCCTCGGGCGAGGGTCTCATTTTCTCGCTGTATATAGTTCAACTGCTCGCGTTCATACAGCGTATATACACGTTAAGTGCGGCATTCGTGCACAATGATTTTTTCACCTCAAAACACGATCTCGTTATTCCGCGACATAAGGTCAAGCAGCGCGTGGCCTATCTTATAAAAAGAAAGGCATAGAAATGAGGAATCGACGATCTCTCAAAGGTACGGCAGTGTACGCGGATTCTTCATTCACCGCGGTGGTGCACGGAATTACACAATGGCGCGCACGTAGTTCGCGGCCGGGTCTGGGTCGCATCGCGAGCATCGTCTTGTCTAACGACGTTCCCGGACCTTGTAACGCGCACTCTTGAACGCGCTCTCTCTCTCTCTCTTTCCGAGGCAACAGCTCGTTTCCGAGACATCGCTGTACTGTTACTTGTACGGCTCGCGAGCCCTTACAGCGCCGGAAAGCGCGTGGCGGTTGTCGGCGCGAATCCGGCGCGCGTTGAATTATGCATAACGCGCGGATGGCGAACCGCTACCGAAGGAACACGGGGAGAAAGAAAGAAAAAGGAAGGCAGCCGAGACGAATCGTTTCGCGCGCTTGATTCCTTCGTGAGGAGGGGCCGGCGACACCGGAGGGGGTCTTGATGCTCGCTT
This sequence comes from Rhipicephalus sanguineus, assembly GCF_013339695.2. Lineage (NCBI taxonomy): Eukaryota > Metazoa > Arthropoda > Arachnida > Ixodida > Ixodidae > Rhipicephalus > Rhipicephalus sanguineus. The sequence goes on from NC_051178.1 coordinate 129,859,672, forward strand.
CCGTGGTGACTCCATATTTCGCCGCGGTTGACCACGCGGGACTTTTTTTTTTTTTCGAGATCGCCGCAGTTTGCTGCCTCCCTTCCGATTCGCTCGGCGTAAACGACGAGGAAGAGAGGGACCGTGTCTCCAGTTCGGTTTGGTGATTGAGGGCGCCCGCTTCGAGAGGAACGTTTCGTCGGCTTCTCAGGTGCTTTTCTTGCCTTCAGCTCATTGATTCAGTCTCAGTGCTGCTCTGCCCGGAAAAATTGTTCCACAGATGTGCCTCTTTCAACGATTCGAAATTAAATACTGTCTTTGGAACGGCAGCTACCTTGTTTCTTCCTTCTCTCTTTATGAGTGTAATTTCAGGGAAATAAATAAAAGCGGTAGCATGTGGTCGTTATTTTCTGTAATGTGAACTCTTATGCTGGATGTGATTATACATTCACACTTATACATCAGTAAACTTTTGAGTCAAGAAATGGCTCGCGCGTATGTGTCTACTTCCAACTTGAAGTAACTGGAATCAAGAGGGATTCGATCTAGGCACAGTTTTCTACATCCAGGTTTCAGGAAGCGGAAAGAGAGGGTAGTCCGCCATTGCGGACCACCCTCTCTTCCTGCACTACGCAAAGAAAATTGCGCGCTTAAGAAGCTTACATAGGGTCAAAAAAGCCGGAGCTCTTATAGAAGGCGTTTGCTCAACACTATTCTCTGATACGCAATAAAATGCGGGCTACCTGAGAAGTCACTTCGCCGAAAATGAACCTTTAAACGATAGGAAATTGCCTTCTAGTACTTTCGAGTAAGGTACAGTGAAAACTCGCTTCCCAAGCAACCAATCACGAAGCAGCAGCAACAGGGACAACAGCAGTGGCAAGAGAAAGTAGATGCCACACCCGTATAAAGCCCGTTTAACGGCGCCCGGTCACTGTGCCGAGTCATGGGGGCAGCCTCGTATAACTCTTCCTTCCGCTATTGTTCTTTTGTCGCCGCCGTTAGGGATGAGTCGGACTTCCCCAATTGCGATGCCGCGTCCCTAACACGGCCTGGCGACGCGGGCAATCATGGCTACGGCCCCACGGACTCGCGCACCAGATGGGGCGCGCGAAGATTTTTACGGGGCCAGCTCTTGTACAGCGTTTTCACCGGGCCCCGATCAGCGACGCTATCGGGAGTTTTACGATCGCTGCAGTCGTGAACGATCGCCGTGAACGTAAAAGACTCGGCGCCTTCGTGCAGCCGCGGGGGTAATCGACTCTGACGATCTTTAACGCCGCGACGAGATCGAATTCCGTTGCTCAGGCTGTCCTTTAGCTTCGTCTTTCTTTTTCTTTGTTTATTTATTTATCTTTCACGTTCGCTTCTTCTTTGAAGAAACGACAAATGCTTGCTTGCATCTTCTCTCCCGCTGTGCCCTTGTACCGGTCTTTCTAATTTCGTGGAGAATCCTTGGCTTCTGGCCTCATTTATTTCACGCCTCTCACCGTCTCTTCGCCTACAATTTGTCGACCGCGGTATCGTGTTTTATTTGTCTTTCTTTTTTTAGCCGACTGTTGTGCTTGGTCTGCATTTGCCGTGAATTCGCATACCTGAAAAGGGTCGCGAGTGATTGGAATTCGTTCCCTGGGTCTCTTTTCTTAACCGCCTCCGTCAATTTATTCTGGGGAATTTCGGAAGCCTGATCTCTTGAAAGCTCCTTAGCTCTTAGAGGGGTCAAACATAGGACATACAGGGCCCAAGAGTTGCATACGAAACAGCGCTCTGCCGGTAACACCAGAACGTAAATGCGCAGCACATACAATATCAAATTTGCATTACACCATGACGCTCCAATATGGCTTTCTTTAATTGGTGCATTTTCCAAAGGCCGTTTGATTCTCGTCAGCGAAAACATCCTCGCTTCACTATAGGGGTTCTGGGAAACTGCGCGTTATTCTTCGATAAATTATTTTCTGCAATCATGCTGGTGGGTCGATGTGGGAGGGGCTTTTCTGAAAGAACTGAGGGAATATCCTTATTTTAGGCTCTTGTCGGTGCCTTTAGTCGTCGGCGAGAAATGAATGGCGATTGTGTAGTTTGCCTATTTTCGTTTAAGACTTGGGGGGGGGGGGGGAGAGAACATATCCTACCGTGACACAATTTAATATTGTCCTTATTACACTTCCTGTACTTACTTGAAAACCTTGTCTACTATTAAACCACCTGAGAAGGTAGTACCGTCTGTTTTCGTTCTCCATATAGTTTATACAGAACTGGTAACCAGCATCTTTTTGATATACGAATACCTAAAACAAGGAGTAGTTGATCGAAATTCAGCGGGCCTATTTTCCTCATCACTTGGCCAGAGTTATTTTACTGGCTCAGACTAAGGGTAACATGCTTTTTTAGCTGTCCTTTTGATAAACATCTTGCTTACATCTTTGGTGAGCGGCAGCAGGCGAGCTCCTGCTGCTATTTAACGTGTGCTTGAAAGACTCGTTGCCACGAGATCCTTCACATTATCGAACACTGGAGTAGGGGCGTTCTGGCTGGTAACCGGACCTGTGAGCTCAATCGCAGAATCTGTGGTTTCCTGTGTAACGCTCTGAACTTTTTCTCCTAATCATGGGCTTTATAAATAAAATAAGAAAAGTGTCTTAAGCGTCTGTTATCGATTGCTGTTGATCGATGCTCTCGCACGACCCGAAATCCACGCTGAACCTTCTTTTTAGAACCAACAAAATCTGAACGCGCTCCAGTTAAAAACCCTTTTTTCTGGGGCCATTTCAAGCCTAACGACATCGCTCCTCGCTGATGATCCACCCCGTTTTCTACCACATCAAACCGAGCCGTGTCGCGTCCCCTTCCTCGCCGAAGTGCGAACGGTCGTTGTCGGCCAGGCGCAAAGCGTGAAGCGCAGCGCGCCTTTCTCCACCACGGACTGCATACAGCTGACCCAAACGGCGGGTGGAGGCTTGTGAAGGAGGAGGTCGAGGGGTGATGTGTGTGTGGGCGGCCGCCGGTGGCATGGCGCGGCACTCTCATGGTCATCATCATCAACGTCGCAGGGTTGGCGCATGCGCGTTAGCCCGCGTGCGTGCGTCTCTTGAGTGTGTGTGTGCTGCTGCGCGGGGAAGCCGTTCGCCAGGCGCCACCACTAGCGTCTCTTTATCGATCCTGAGGATGAGTCATCCCTGCCTGGGTGACCTTTCCGCATCCTTTGCCGGCGAACGAGGAGGAGAAGGAGCGGTAGCCTCGGTTCTTTTTCCTCCCCATCTCACCGTCTTGCCTTTACTTCTTAAAGGTACCCCCCCCCCCCTCGTCCCCTTTTCTATTCCCCTTCCCGCTTGGGCCGTGATTGGTGTTCAGTTGGTCTTCTGAAAGGCATTTAGGGAAGCAGATAGATACGTGTTTTTCTTTTATGTTTCACTGCCGTGTAGTTCTGCCCGCGCTGGCCGTCTCACTACTTCCTAGTGTCATGTTTTCCTTTTCTTCCTCTTTTTTTTTTCTCGTCGCGTAATAGAAGAAATTTGTAAGGCGGAAGGTTCCTGTTTTGAGGGAGAAAAGCGAGACCGAGACCAAAAAGGGGTGCACCACGTTAACTTTGAAATCACACAAACACGCACAAGAAATGAAGTATATATATATACTGCTTCTTCGTCCTCGTTGATGCTAGGAAACCGAGCGGAATGAAACTCAGCGTACTTAACATTCCTAAAGAGATCCGCTTAACTTGCGGCAAGAGTGTCTATACGTTGGCATTTCTATGCGGTTCGATGTGTTTTTGTTGTGTTTATTGATTTATGCTGTCTGTTTTTTCGTAAGCTAACGTAGATCGATTTTAAGGTCACAGGACTGCACAAGCGGACAGCCTCAGAATGGATCCGATGACGCATTATTTTCTGCTCGGAAACTATGCTTCCGGGTAAATTTGGTGGTGCAGATTTCTTCCGTGTGATTAATTGGAGATACTCACAGGTCCTTTTATCGCGGTGAAGAACGATGTTCTGTTTGAGTCAAAGAACTTCCTTAACTGGTTTCCGAAGCTTGCTAGAATTTCTACCGCAGGCTAGAACACAGTTCTGGATTTGTCTTTTACATTTTTACAGCGAGAGCTGTTATGAGATCACAACAAGGGCCGTTTTTGGCGCCGTAGTTGTCCGCCGCCGGTGTCCTTAACCACTATCGCTCGAAAAAAAAAAAAAACACGAAATAAATACATCCAGGATGGAACAAGGTTCGAACATGGGTCCTCTGCGTGGAAGCCTAGTGTTCTACCTCAGAGCCATGCGGGTGCTTGACACTGCTTTGCAAAAAGACCCTATACAGGCTTCATGTCGCGAAAGAACCACATTAACATATGTAATGTAGCGTGGTAGAAGAGTAAAATAATAACCAAGCGTCACACAACGCGAATTCTGTAACCAGGCGTCACACAATGCGAATTGCGCAACGAGTGGGTTGTTGAATGCTTCCAACCCATTACAAAGGCCTCTGCGATAACTCTTCATCGTCATCAGCCACAGCATCAACAAAGTGCACATAATGCCTTACAGGTGTTTAGCAGGTACCATGCGGTTCTCCGCAGAATGACGAAAAATTGCATAGTGGCTGCTTCCCTACTTCACAAAAATTATGATGATTTATAGCGTAGTGGGTTCCTCACAAGTGCACTTCTATTGGTTGCCAAGAAAGCCCATAAGGCTCCCATGATCCATTTCCTCAGGGTCTCAATAAAGTTAATTTCCTCTCTCTATCTCTTTCTCACGTTAGCGTATGTTATAAAGCGTGGAGAGTGAAATAACGACCGGGCGTCACACAATGCGAATTACGTTACTAGTGGGTCCTTTAAAGCTTCCAACCCATTACAAAAGGCTCAGTCATAATTCTTCATCGTCATCAGCCGTCGCATCAAGAAACTGCTCATAATGCCTTACAGATGGTACCTCGCTTCTCCGCAGAATGACGAATAATGTCGTGGTGGGTGCTTCCCAACTTCACAAAAATTATGATTTGTGGCGTAGTGGGTACGTTGCTAATGTACTTGTATTAGTAGCCACAATAGAGTTTATAACGGGCTCTAGAAATGCCGCCTTTCAAGCTTTCGCTGCGACTGTGCTACGCTTTCCGCGCAAGCCTGGCGTTTTTTCTTTTTTTTTTTGTACATTCAACTTTTTTTTTTCATTTCTTTTTTGTAGTTGTAGTTTCTGTTAGCAAAAGTGACGACAAAAACTTAGGACCGATACCCATGCTATGAGAGCGAGAAGCAGCTTTCGCCTGAGCATGTAATATGTGTCGGCGTTTCCGAGCTCCGTCGCAGCCATGTTTGCTGATTTACAAAACAATTCTTACAGAGTAACTGTAACACAGCATATACCATCATTTTATTCGAATAAAAAAATACACCTGTGGCGGAGTGTCGCTTTCTTTCTTTCTTTCTTTCTTTCTTTCTTTCTTTCTTTCTTTCTTTCTTTCTTTCTTTCTTTCTTTCTTTCTTTCTTTCTTTCTTTCTTTCTTTCTTTCTCTCTTTCTTGTCTTCTTTCTTTCTTTCCTTCTTCTTTCTTTCTTCTTTCTCTTCTTTCTTTCTTTCTTTCTTTCTTTCTTTCTTTCTTTCTTTCTTTCTTTCTCAACGACAAAGCATATGTAGGGCATGCTTAGCAGACGGTTATTTTTATTTTCTCGGGTTCTTAATTTTTTATAGGCTCAATAGAAAAAAAGGCTGAGGCCTAATGCACGCAGCTTTCAGTTCTCTTCCGCTACAGTTTTAACTTAAGAAGCTTTTCTGGATACAAACCTTGAAGATCTACTTTCATTTCCAAAACTTTGTCTTCGGAATAGCTGCTTTGTACCTTTAAACCTGGCCAGCTAGCGTAGCAGTGGAAAACTGCCGCCGAGTTGCGCCTGCGTTTCTGTATGCTCTCTGTTCTACCCGGAGGGGTCGGATCAGCCATGACGTCGTCTTCCTCTCCGTGCCCACGCTCGTCGTTGGCGGACACCCATTTCCTGTTGCGCGATGGCCCAGAAATTACTTCCGTATTGCGTGGGAGCACTGAAGACATTTTATGACGTCGTTTCCAAGCTGAAGAAGATCGCTTTCTTCTCAAAACATGGTGCTTTTCATGGTGGAGTCTTGGTATTTGTGTTCGCTGTCAGTTGTATTGTTTTCACTCGGCCAGTAGCTGTGCACAATGGGCTTTTTTTTCGTTCGTGTAGGTTGTCATGCCGCTTCGTACTGCTGAAAAAAAAGATGATGAAGCCTCTGCATACGCGCGCATGCACACACAGAAAGAGAGAGAATGTGTCCCCGTTTTTAAGCGAGCGTTCGAGTATATGTGACCCTCTACCCTGCCGCCGCAGAGGTGATGCCTCTGGGTCATTGCCGACCTATCGTTTGAACATGCGACGTCACTCATTTTGAGTATTGCACTGTCGTTGATATTATCACTTATTTGTTCCACTTCCTTTGGCTAGTTTATGACGAAGCTCCATTCCACGTGACATGACAAGAACTTTATCGGAGTCCTGAGGAACTGATATCTAGGGGAGCCGGAGGCCCCCCCCAGATCAAATCGGTGGCTCCAACCACGATGGGTCCGGAAGTCGAAGTTCCGTCGCGATGTCGTGGACCCTCTGGACGGCCTGGAGTTGAGTGTGAAGACTGCTGCTCTTCAGGGATTCCCCCCATTGCTCCTTCGTGATGGGTGACGAGGCATTAAGGGCTGGGTACAGCCAGAGCATGTGTGATCCAATCTCCTTTCTTTTTTTTTCTTTTTTTTTTGCGGCACAAGTTGGCGCACCGAGTTCATGCGAGCAATTCGGAACTTGAACGAGAACTCCTCATAAGAGCAGATGTTAGCAAATTGCGATGCCGGCCGTATTTTCAAGGGAGGAAGTGGTCAGCCGATGGCAAAGAGCACTCACTAATGAAAAGCCTTGTAGATTGGACCCCCCCCCCCGCCCCCCATACCATACCTATAGGTGAGTTTATTATCCACTTTCGTGGACGTGTGAAAGAAGTTTCCTAGCGTCTTTTAATAAACTCGCCAAGGCTGTTTGCGCGCAATTTCTCCTATTTTGACTAAGACGGTTAGTTTTTCATTCTCCAATCCCTTGTTTACGCTTACATCTCCGGAACTACTGTGTGTGTGTGTTGTGTTATGTGCTGTCTTTCTCTCTCTCTTTGCTCTCCATCCTTCAATCTCCCCTATCCAGTTTCCATATGTAGGGTAGCAAACCGGTTGTCCTAAACCGGTTAATCTCCCTGCCTTTCCTTCTCTACTATTTCTTTCTCTCTCTCTCGGGAACTGTCGAAGAACGGAACCGTGCTCCTTACTTGGGCTCTTTAGCCGGCCACAACACTCCGCGCTTGTAAACACCCACTTTTACGCCTGCGCGGACAAACAAGGGATCGAACGCCCAAACAAACGTGCTCTACAGCCTGCAAATATATCGCTCCCTTCGCCTCTCTCTCTCTAATCTTTAGAGCTTCTCGCCGAAGGTGCCGCGCTAACCTACATGTCTTTTTTTTTTTATTTCGGTATTGGGACTGACGTCACCGCATTATTGATTGGTCGTCTTCTCTCCGCGCTGATCCAGAACTCCTCCTTAAAGCTCCTTGCGTGGCGCGCCATCCTCCACCACCGAGTTTCTTTTTCTCCTCCCCCCCCCCCCCCCCATCCCTCCCGCCTTGCCTCCTTCTTTCTGCGGCCCGCTTTTCGTGTCGTCATTTCACCGTTTTTGCTTTCTCCCGAGTGTCTCTGCTGCGCGCGTTCATATTCTCGCTCCCCTATTTCCCCGTGAGATACGGAAGTTGCTTTTGATTGCCGTACCCACCTTGGCCCCGTGGGGACATAACTCCGCGGAGTATAGTCCGGTGGCGTGCTGCTTTCGTGCGTGTTGGCAGCCGCGGCTTCGCTCCCTTCCTACCGCTTTGTCTGCAAACATTTGTGGATTGCGTCACGGCATTCGGTGACGTCATTCCTCCCTCGATTTTTCGCCCCGTTGTCTCCGGACAAGGTATGTATACCTGGTGACGATTGAGGCGTGGAGACAGCGGTGAGCGAGCGAGACGGTCGATTTGCGTACGCGCGTCGCTTCGTCCTACTGTAATTACGTTTTGAAAGCAACAGCGTAGGCATTAATTGGAGGCGGCTACGGCGGCATGTACTCGCTGTTTGTCGTATGTCTGCATAAATCATTCTCTCGATCAAAAAAAAACAACCTTCTTTTAATCAGCATGCATATAAATTAAAGGGACACTATATAAAGTGAAGCAATGAATTGGTTTATATTGTTAAATATTACTATGAAAACCTTAATGCCGTTAATTTCACCACCATAGCTTTAATAATAGAGGAGGAAATCAAGGTCAAAGTCTTATTCTTAAATTTCGCGCCGAAATCTCCGTGCGTGACGTCACGGATTGCAAAGTGTGTTTTTCGTATTTTGGGAACATTGGCACAACGAAATTTTCTGAAACTTGCTACGTTAAGTCTCTGGCCCATTCAGAGGACAATGTACTTCATTTTTACCAAGTAGGAAAGGCATAAGTCTTAGTAGACGCCTGCAAAATATATGTCGTCATAGCGCTTGGTGCGGAAACTTCAAAGTGGCGTCGCCAACCGCATTTTATATTGCGCTTTTTCTTGCTTACGAAGCGTCTTCTCGCGGTATTGTGAAAAAGTAATTTACTAATGCGAGAAAATTTGGTTTTCTCTTTAGTGTCCCTTTAAGTGAGTCGGTCTCCGACCGAGCAAACACTTGCTATAAGTCAACGCTAAATCAAGATGTCTGATAACGCGGTGTTAAATAAGGCAACATTTGCCGATTGCGGCTATATATGCGCTGCGTGTAAATATAAGGCACGAGCCGTGGGACTTATTTATCATGTTAGCCTGCAAATCTATCGTGCCCACCCAAAGGTCAATGCAGTGTCCATCCAAAGGTCAATAAGAACGTAGTTCTCTTGCCGACGCCTTGCGCTTTAGTAAGGCATTATAGAGGAAAGCTTAATGTATACGGAGGTGAAAAATAGTAAAAGGATGCCACAGGATAGATGTCGCAAAGGCGGAGAACAGACGCACAAGATTAAATAAAATTGTCCTTATGACGGCAAGCTTTCACCGAATCCGATGGCTCGTTAGTACTATAACCACGGATCTTAAGCACGCGTAATGAGCGCAGAAGAAAAGCGAAAATAACCAGTCTGGCGCTATCAGCTGCCGCCTCGCTTCACAGGATATCCTCCTGATATCCATCCATCTATTTTTTGTTCACGAGAGGTCAATTTCATTTCGCGTTATCTTCTAGTCTCCTTGAGGAGTTTGCTTTGGGAAATCTTTGCTACGTTTTTTTTATTATACATAGCAGTCACCGCTATGTATTAATTTGACGCATTCAAATGGAAAGTCTTGCAGTCTCACGTCCCTCTTGCCAGTGTAGCTTTGGTGAGTAAATATTTTAGGAAGCATCGATTATAGGTTTGCGAAAGTGAAACAGAAAATTGGGCTTCATCTTTGTAGTTTTTGGTGTAGCAACGGCAGATCGAATCTTCCTTCAGGAGCGAGCATTTAAACTGAGCGCGGCAGAGCGCGAGCACATTTTGCGCCTATCGATCCGATTACCTCTGGAGCACGTGTCAGTGACCGCCGGTTGCTACAGCTCCGTTGCGCCACGCACTGAGGGGCGTGCTCGCTGGCCGGTCCCAAATATAACGGCGCTGCAGTCCCTTTTTCATTTTCTCTGCACCTCTAAGCCATCTCTGATGCAATTTGTTCAGAGTCGAAGAACCCGCCTAGCCGTTCGAATACCAGTACGCGAAGCCTGTGCAGAAGTTTTAGCCCGTTGCAAGCGTGGTCTTCGAGACAGGTTGTGTTCCTTTTTGCTTCGACTAACTGCGTATCAATACAGGCAGCTACGCGAGGTTGCACTCCTGGGGATGCCCTGATTACCTTGCCGTTTGCCCCTGCGTGTGTGTTTGTTTATCTGATTTGGAGTGCCGTTTTCGGTCGATTGTTGCCCTTTCTCTCTCTCTTTCCTCCCAACCTTTTTTTTTTCGTTCCTGGTACAGGCGCTCCCCTTATTTTAATGTCCGCGCGTTTTGCTGTGCGCGAATCGAAGAACGTGACTTCGGCGGCCGGCGGCCACTCGCATGAGTCATCGCTGCGCCGGCGGTCCCGAGTCAGTCTCTCGCCATGTGATGCAGTGCGAGGAGGGTAGTCAGATACGGAGAGGGAGAGTCGGGCGAAGACAGAGTGGGAAACAAGGCGCTGGCGGTGCTCTCGCTTCGTCATCGTTCGGCGCTCGGTTTCGCCATCAACCACCACCACCACCACCACCGCCAGCGGCGGCTTTCGTCAACGTAGGGAAAAGCGGCGTGCTCGGAGTGGCGCGCGTCGTTCCCTCGAGCAAAGACTGAGGGTCCATAGATGGTGGGGAGACAAAAAGTGTTGCTGGCGGCAAGTGCGCGCCGCGTGCACTGCGTCCCCACAGCTCCCGCGCTTCCCTTCCTTTGCAAAGTAGGGGGAGTCTCGGGTGCAGTTGGTGGTGGGATCTCCCTGTGACGCATTGTGGGAGCCGGCAAAGCGTCCACGAGGGGCTGGCGTCGACAGCGCCACAGTGAGAGGGACCACTCTGACGCTTCCGTCCGGTGCTGCCGTTGTCCGGATGTCTCGTCTCTTCTGTAGTGCAATGCGACGTTGCAACATGGGTGCTAGTCTACGTTGTTGAGAGAATAGAACCATTGAAGCTGTGCTTTTTTTTTTTCGTGAGATCAAGGCGACGCCATTGTCTCAGCGCCTTCAATTCGAAGTACATAATTCGAAGGAATCTCCCTTTGGATCAGGATGAAGTCGTGACAGCTCCGACTGCAACCGCGGCCTCTTTGTGCGCGCTTGTGACATGGACGCCGTGAGGTTGCCCGAGATTCGTGCGTCTTCGAGCGCGGACGGCACCGTCGGGGAGAAGGCGTCGCCTTCCCAACAGTCGACGGCAGTCGTTGGCGCATCGACGCGACGTCGAACGACGCGGCGTCCCGAGGCCGGCGGGACGTCGACCTTCTGGCGTCGGCGACCGCTGCTGCAACGAAGCCAGACCTGTCTGGGCGACGTGGACCGAAAGGCGAAGAAGAAGTCCGCGTCGTCGTCAGTCCGCTGTCCCGGAGGCGGCACCGAGGATTACTGGTTCCTCGAGCCCGCGAACGCTCACTCAACTGTTGTTACACCGGTCAGTGCGAGTGCTGCCGGGATAGTTGTCGAAGAGCGCGCGCAAGTGGGGGACAGGAAATTGCGTAGCGCCGACCGGAACTCTAAAGGCGGTTCTTGCCTCTTCCTGTCGCAGTGTTGTTGCCAGACGAAAGGTGAGATTGGCGGCCTTTCGACTCATTCATAAAGATAGATTAGTTTATTCCATCGCGCTGTCAGTAATATCGCGCGCGTTGCTTCGGTCCGCAGTAGCGAAGTCGACGATTCTTGTTGGTCGCAATCTAGTTTGGTGTAATATGTGGCCAAATTATACGGCGTGGCGTGTCGGGAGTCAGTAGTCAGAGAAAGATTTATGTGCGCAATATGCTGCCTCGTATATACCACATGCCGACTTCGCGTTCAAGTAGTTCAGGTTATGCGGTTACCTTACGGGCTCAACTCAGCTGCGTACGACTGCTCGTGTATTTCAGGGCAGCGTGACATTTCATTCCTCTGTAATATGGCGCACGACAACCTGACAGTAGTATACTAGGTGACAAATACATCGCTGAAAATCTTCGTTTTGTTTCCTACATGAACTGTGCCATCAATCTTGGGGATACCTACTAGTGACCGATTTCTGCAAAAACAAAAGAAAATTGTCGTCTAAGCGTATCATGCTATTCTGCAGAGACGTTCTTCTTCGCGAATAATGCATAATTTTCTTGCCGAATATAGAATGCGGTTATCTTCAGTAATGCAAGCGGGCTCATTTATCAGATTACATAACATAAACGATCCCAAGTGTAACGTATGCAATCGTTTTAGGTTTTACACTTACAGATAAATATTAAAATCAATGCCCACACTAACACTACCGGGGCTCAAAACAGTAATAGGAGCCAAAGTACAAGCCGCGATATCGAACACAATGATCGGCAGGATAGTAACAAGCAAATCACCTAGAGATTGTTGTGTTTTCACTCTTCAGTACGTACAGCTCCTTCGTGTCACTGAATGTGGCACTGAGTATCGTCGGAGCTCTTGTTTGGTTCCAAATTCTTGCAAGTCGCCCGCTTTGCGTTCTCGCCTCGTACCATCCTTTATGCTATTAGGCCTATAAAACCTCTTCCGAAGTTCAGTACGTATTACGCCATTTGATTAAATCACTGACCGATAGTCAAGACATTGTGCGTTACATCTCACTTTTGTGCTGCTTGTTTCACTGCTTCTGAATGCCGTAGTCGCAATGCGCGGTGAGCCTTACTGAAACATGTCTTGCCGTTTTCCTTCTTTATGTCCCTCTTGAAATGCCACTGGGGAAATTCGCTGAACACACTGGGACCCACTTCTCACATAGAAGTCCTGTGTAACGGTAGTTCACAGGAGTAGCTGATGTCTTTTTATTTTTTTCCTACTCAAAATAATGTTATTATTATCGAGGTCTCTCAGAAATGCGCCGGAAATGCACATAAAGATGGGGAAAAAAATGGCGGCGATATATCCTAAGAAGGGTTGTCGTAGTGTGCGAAGCATCGATGTTGTTGGGTTGAATTCGATGCATGGTAGGTAGTACACATTTATATTTTATTACATTCTTAAATAACAGCGAATACCCAAAAGTAGACAACGTTAGCCGGCAGTTAGCCCACACTATAGCCGGAAGAGGTGGAATACGAGTAAATACGACAAGCTTCCCGCAACCTATACATTTCGTTCGTAAATAATTAATGCTGTATTCGCCTTCACTACAGCTGTATTAAATAGTTCGTATATCCTAATGTATATCGCTACACATTTTTTTTCTAATTTTATCTCGGAAATACTTGTCATTCTGACAACAAAAGTTGACTGATATAGCGCGTCTGAAACCCTGCTCGAATTCCTCTGAGATGCCTGATTCCCATTAAAATAAAAAAAAAGCATTAGCGGCGCGCATGCCTTGCTTCTCGTAAGACTCGTTGCTTGCACGAATGGCATACCTGCGGGATATTTTTTTTTCTACCAGAGACAGGGCTGGAACTCCTCTCATGAACGAAGCTCTCCCGTTGTAATAGGAATGCATTAGACGGTTATACTTACTTGCTGTCTTCTAAGGCAGCATCCATCGCTATGAACGAACTGCGCATTGCTGAGTCTCGTGCAGTAAACAGGTTGCGGCGTAGACGAGCGCTGAGCTTATTCACCGTATTTTCAAACACGCACACATGCAGGCATGTGTGTGAGAGTGAAGATGTAGAATATGATACTGTGCATAGTAGTGTTTATTGCGTGAACTGAAAAGGCACAATGCGGCGGAAAATAAAATAGACACAAAAACTTACCTGCGCATTCCAGCTAGTTTATTGCGTCTATTTTCTTTTCTGTCGCAGTGCGCCTTTACGTTAGTCGGCGTTTGTGTTGTCTTGATATCTCCACTAGTGTCAGTGTTTGCATGCCAACCTTCTTTTAGCAAAATGTTTCATTTATTTTATGGAGTTGATGCTGTTCAGATTGATATATAATGAGGCATGCGCCTAACGTGTACGAATATCGCAGTTTTTTTGTTTCGTGATCGAGATGCTTCCAACCTCCTTCCCCCTTAAATTATGAAGCATGCGTAGAATCAGTTCTCGCTTCGCTAATCGCATTTCTGCTGCTGTTTTTCGAATGACAAAGTATAGCGACTGCAAGCCGAGCAAATGACGCGAAGCAATGACGCTGCACCAGTCGCTTCCGCCGTGTAATTAGCGTGCAGGCGCTCTTTGCATTCCACGAAACGCGGCCACCGTCTGCTTCACTTTAGTTTTCGTTTTAGTATTTTTGCGTCAGCTGCTTTCCAGCCGGTATCGCGCTCCATTATGCAACAACGAAAATGTCCGAAAATAATGACAAAAGGGCGGATGCCTTCTAATAGATTAAATGCTTATCGCTCTTGCCGCTCCGTCATTAAATTAACCTATGGTTTGATAAGGAAAATGCCTTTATAGCCGTTGTGGCGGAAACAGCACCATTTTGCAGCCCGTCGAGGCGAGCGCGATTGCGCGGAGCGCTAGAGGGATTAGCGTATGCCATCCCCGAATAGAACGCCACGCTTTCTCGGGCAATATTAAAAAGAAAAAAAGAAAAATAAAGCGTAGCTTCTCGATGCTTGCTCTTGGGATGCGCTGTGTTATGGTGCTCGTGTGGTTGTTTGAGCCCCGCGCTTCTTCTTTTTATAACGGCACGCTTTGGCGATCGGCATCTGGCGGGGCGTGCGTTTCCAGAGCGTATGGTTAATTAGGCGCCTAATGGCTCGAAACGGAACGCGTGTATGCGACTAGCATAGGCCTTCAACGGATGTCTTTCTCAACGGAGAACAGTTTCGCCCCAATTCTCTCTGCCTATCAGTTAAACATTTGTTTGGCCGTTTCGTCTCGTTAATAGCCGCTGATGGGAATTGTTGCTGTACACTTGTTAGGCGTATAATTAATACGATTTACTCCCCCGCGTTGAGAGGCTTACGCAGTTGATCTGTTTCCCGAGTTCGCGTGTCCGATGGCAACGCGTTTTAAGGTGGGATCGTATACGATGCCGGAGCAATAATGCGGGCTTAACTGAGCGTGAGACGCACCGCGCACGGGGCACGGCTGGGCAGGATATTTTCTGCGCCCTAACGTGTTATAGTGATCGCCCGGTAGCTCGTGTTATCAATGTGCTGCAAGACCCTCATACTGCGGGAACTAATCCGGCTTATAAATAATACCCTTCCGCAACGGAAGCTGTCATGAAAGTGTAGTAGTGTCGTTCTTTGTTTGGAGTACGCGACTGGTGCTCGGTGATGGGTCATTTTCTCGCGCATTAATTTGTGACATTTCGCGCGTAAACTCGTAAAACGGGTTGAGTTGTTGAACCTTTAGCCGATCTTCTCGCACAGCTAGAAACCACGCGTCGCATAAAAAAACAATATTCGAACAAATGCTTTACATGAGATGGCTATACACGCGCGTTCTCTTCTCTTCTGTTGCGCATGGGCTGCTTTGTAAAGACTGACGTAGGAAGCACCTCAATCCATAACTTTTTGTTTTCCTGGAGAATCTTCCTGCTTTTCACTGATTGTTTGTTTCACGCTGTATATATTAGGTATCAAAAACAATGGAAAAAAGAATTTATGATGCTAAAATAAATAAAATAATGAGAACGAAATGAAACCAATAAAGATGGCATGGCAACGTCGAGTTCACTGACGCCTTCCATGCGTCAAGTTCTGTCGCGAAGTGTTGGTGTGACGTTTGTAATACGTACAGTCTTGATGCGAATGGGGTTCGCTGAATGCCTCTGTTGCTACCAAAAATGCACATCGTTGTGTTTATTTTCACTAGCTTAGTCACCACTTACAACGCTGTTGTTTCTAGGCTTTAAAGTTGCATAATGCAGGTCTCACCGAGGCAATACAGCATGGCATTAATATAACACGCTTTGCTTTAGTGCGCGTTCACGTTTTATGACAAAACCTAATGTAATCTTACGGTTTTACGTTTTTAAAAGCACACTTAAGCAAAGGAAATGGACCTTGACCGGTCACGTAATGCATGGGACAGACAACCGGTGGTCACTTATAGTAACGGAATAGATACCAAGGGTGGGAATCGCAGCCGAGGACGGCAACGAGTTAGATGTAGTGACGAAATTAAGAAGTTCGCAGGGACGATATGGAATCAGCTCGCACTGGATAGGGCGATAGGAGGGTATATCATCAATTTACCCTATCCAATGCCAGCTGGATAGGGTAAATTGAACATCTTTAAGAGAGCGCTTCGTCCTGCTGTAGGCTGATAATGATGAATAACGATGAAGCGAACACCTTGCAGCGTCTGAAATTAATACGAAAACCGCGAACGCCTGCTTCTATTTCTTACGCTCTCCTTTTTTTTTTCTCTCTCTCTCTTCTCGCAGGACAGCAACGAAGTGAATGCTCCCCCCATTTCTCCCCATCTAGGTCGGGTGAGTGTGAAGACTTATGCGTGCTCTCGAGTAAATTCGTAATGCGCTGGACGAAACGAGATATCTGATATACGGTGCATGCAGCAAAGATAAGCGGGAGACTTTCACGTGTGAGAAAGAAAATAAGAAAAGAATGTAAGAAAAATTGGGTTTACACCCTTCAGTTTCTCTCCTCTGCGGGTGCCCGCGGTTTTCGGCACGATCGAACCGACGAGAAACTATGCGCAGTGGAGCTCTCGTTTTGCGGTGTGTGTGAGTGCGTTGTGAGTGTCGGCGGCTCTCAGTCGCAGCTGAATAATTGAACGCGTTTCGCGCCTCAAGAAAGAAAGCCTCCTGGCTCCATGCAGGAGCCGCGCTACCGCCGCCTCCTTGCCCATCGCTCGGGCGTCTGGAGATGGTTCCCTCGCTCTCGTTTGTATATATATATATATATACATGCAACTCGAAGTTATAAAGGATTCCGATCCGTGCGCGATATCTCTCTGCAACGGAGTACGACTCGAAAAGAAGCTCGGGGATATTTAACAATCCCCGGCGCGTTTCCGGCCGCAGGAGATGGCGCTGTGTGCTTGGCTCTGCGTTTGTTCCCTTTCTTGTACTTGTTAGCGCCGTCGCGAGTACATTCCATTCAGTTTCTGCTGCAAAGCTTTTTTTTATTTTTTTTTTTTTATTTGATGCTGCCATCAACTACACCGCGGCGTAGCTGCGAGCACTTACGGAAGCGAAGGAGAGCATTCGTTGAGCCTCTTGACAAGAGGTGGAGTCCTCCCGTGATCCCTGAGACGCACCGTGGTCGGATGTGAATCGACATTCACCCGCTGAACCGGAAAGGGACAACCTCAGCTCGCCGCCGCGACGAACGTCCGCTGCGGCGAAAGCAGCGCGCCACCCAGACGAGCGGCTTAAACGAAGATTTATGGACCGCGAGCGTTGAGCTGCTGCTTCGCGATTCCTCGCGCGAAACAGGGTATACATGCGCGTACATACACGCCACACGAGCGCCTGTGTTCACGACGGGGTGTTGAACTGTGTTGCGCTCACCCGTGGCTCCTTCCCTGACAATGCTTCATCGAGCTTGTCGCTCGTGAATGCGTTGAAGCGCGGCCGACGCGTAGGATGAACTCTGTATTTGCTCCGTATATTTCTGGCTGCGTGTTTTGAGTATTTGTAGGACGTCACGTAGCAAGCTTGTTTTCTTCTCGCTACGCGATTCTCTTTGATATACGAACGACGCGCGGAATGCGATTTATATTCCTCGGCGTTCGTTTTTTTCCTGGGCGGTGGTCCTATAGCTCCGGCTACTTCTTTTTTTTTTTCTTGCTTTTTTCCAACGCTACGTGTCTTCGTTAGCAACGTTGTGGTGAGAAACGTTTCTCTTTCAAAATGTTATTTATAAAGGTGAATGCCGTGCATATGAATGTCAGCTTCGCGTGTGTGAAGACGCGTGTTGCGTAGTACATGGCTTAGCAGGAAGGTGAAATGTGTTTGAATAAAGCTCGAAAGAGCACCGTCACGTGAACACGCTGAGCTTGTTGCGACGCGCTGGCAACGTTTGGTGACTTAGCTTATTTGCTATCTTTGCTGAATGCTGCGGATGCAGGAAGGGCGTTTTGCTGTGGTGCTGTATACCGTATTTAATTAATCTTGAGACGACTGCGTCAGCGTTACCTCTACTAGGAGAAACGTTAGCGTACCTTCACAAACAATGCTAAGCTCACTGTGGTCACACGCCTCCTAATTTTCTCCCTGTGCCTTCTTGGGAGCATGTCGGTGACATATCTTTGTGTTATTTCCAAACGTTCGAGTATCGTATATCAAAAAGAAAAGAAGAGGTGGAAACCTTTTAGAGGTTCGTGGCTTGCTTCACGTAGAGACTTCACGTGGTTTCTTAAGTAAATTGTGTAAAGTCTGTCTCTGATACTGAAAAACTTCTAAGGCTTAATTAACCGTAGTAGCAACCAGGGTGTCGGAACGAAATGTTTTTCGTTTCGGTTTTAGTTTCGTTTCCACCGCAAAAAGTTCCGTTCCGTTTCTGTTCCGGAACGAAAAAAAAAATGTTCCGTAACGGTTCGTAACGGTTTTTTTATGGAAAAATGTGAAGTTAAGGTAATCATAACGAACATTGGATTTGTGATGTAGTTACTTGCCCTGCTCTTAGGAAAGTGGGACAAGGGTAAAATACGTTCTTCAGAGGAGCGGAAGTAACTGCACCACGAATTTCTACCAACTAGCACAAACCAGTATTAATTTCAAAGTCATAGTACTTATTTTCTCAAAAGACAAATACGAATTTTTTAGTGGGCTTAATGCTTTGTGTCAAGGGAGTGAGCACGATCTCAGAAGCAGCACGTCATTGAGTGTACTCTCTGATGTGCGAGACCGCTGTTCTGATGAAGAGATCGCCAGGCCTGCGCGACACACGCAGCACAGTCACAACGAAAGCTGGAAGAGCGGACTTTGTAGAGCCCGCTGGGGGGAGGGGGGGGGGAGTGAGACTCTTGGGGCAATAATACAAGTACACATGCAAGGTACCCACTACGCCATAAATCATCCCAATTCTTCTGAAGTAGAGAAGTTCCCACTATGCCATTTTTCGTCATTCTTCGGAGTCTCGTGGTGCACGCTACACATCTGTAAGGCATTATGTGCACTTTGCGCTGTGACTGATGACGATAAAGAATTATGGCTGAGCACTTTGCAGTGGGTGGGAAGCAATGTGACGGAACGGGCGCCTCCATTCCATTTCAATTCCGTTGCGGGGAATTAGAACTTGCCGCAATTCCATTCCTTTCAATTCCTCGGAATCAAAAAAACTTAGCCCATTCGCACTCCGGGAATGGCTGGGCAGTTCAATTCCATCAATGTAATTCCTCCACGTAAGAAAGGCATCTTGATAGTTTTATTGAGTAAAGAATGAACGCCCCATAAAGCTGATGTCATTAGATGCATTAAGAACTGCAAGAGTACGCAAAACAGATTACCAAGGTCGAGGGATAGAAGCTTGGTTACATATCTCGTGCAGTACAACCACCCTACTAATTACCATAGGGGCAGTTCTCCCGCTACCTATAGTATTTGCATGGTCAGCATGTTTTAACGAATGGTGGTGTTTTAATATTGTTTATGCTTAAATGTGTTAATGCTAAAATGACGACGTAGCCTATTTTTATGCTGACAAAAGTAGTATTCAAGAAGACTAAGCAGTTTTGTCACGCGTCTGGAGCGGTTGTGAATATGGAGAAAAATAAGATTTGGTTAATGAGGAATAAGACCCTCTAGATCTGCTGGTATTAGTTGGAATAGTGCGCCGCTCGGGCACCTTGTGCCTTTGTATCGAACACGGAACACTGGGCCGCACTGCTCATCAGCACTCACGCTTGTCAAGCGCTCCTCGCAAGCATAGAAGCACTAGCGTGGCACTGTGGTGGAAGACTCGACTGCCACGCAGAGGGCGCGAGTTGAAATGCCATCCGATCCTAGAAATTTGTTTCTCATTAATTTTTTTTATATCATGCGATAGCGGTCACGGACACCGGCGGCGGTGGACAACTATGGTGCCAAAATCAGCCGTTATGATCTCATAACAGCTTTCACTGTAACAAACTTCAGCGCCGACAATGCCCTCTCTACGCTGGCCTGCGTGACAGGCGCGCAAAAATCCACTTGCGTTAATATAAACATCTCTGGTTGCCACTGTTTTCGTTTTTCGCACAATTTCAACATATCTTTACTTTGGAATTCCTGCCTGAGGTACGCGCTAATACCGTACCCTGAGATATGCTCACATTGCACGAGCTCAGTTGCTCCGGATTGCGAAGTTTTCTCGTGAACCGAAAAACGATTGAAAAAATTTCGTTTTCACTCCGGAACGAAATAATAGATAAAGTTTCGGTTACGTTTTCGTTCCAGTCCAAAATATCGTTTTTTTTTTCGTTTTTCGTTTTCGGTTTTCGTTTCGTTCCGACACCCTGGTAGTAATTACATCGGTAACAGTAAGAGACACGTGTTGGTGTCATTTACCTTACTTCTCCTACGTCTGGTTGTTGATCGAAAAAAGCTTTCGTGTTCCTTTTCGCAGGATATTTCAAAAGCGTTTATAAGATATATTCAGTTCTAACAACGCTCGCAGCTTCTCCGCAGCGAATTGAAAGTGTGATCAGGGGGTCTTGGGATTTTGATCTTCTATAACTCTATCTTTGCCTTTTTTTATGCTGTTGGGATGCTTCTTGGTATGGCATATTTTTATTCTTTTCGTGTGCCATTTTCGATTGGTGTACCACACATATCATCATGCACCACGCATACATGTCTTGCGCTAACAATATAGGATACGTTTAAAAAAGCGTGATTTTTATGAATGATTAATCGAAGCTACCTCGGGGGGGGGGGGGGGGCAGTAAGTTTCGAAGATTGATATAGGAATACTGTCGAGATAACTAGAGCGGAATGCTGTCTTTTATGAAATGGTCAATGGAATCGAGCAATGTATTAAATGATGGCTGCGAGGTCGCCTGAAGGCAGATGAGCCAGGCGTTGAGCCAAATACATGTCTGACAGCTAGCTTCTCTGGGAGCAAGCCCTCCTTACGTAGGTACGCGATCACTACTGGTGTCTTTCAAGACAGGCTGTACACGAGCTTAGCTCGATCAGCAAGGGCTGCGCCAAGTCATGGTCTTCATCCTGCTTATAAAAACTTGGAAATGTGGCTAGGCAAAAAATAAATGCGACAAATACTACCCTGTCTGAATATTCGCTGCGTGACTGCGCATCTTAGCACGAGCATCGCATGCGTTCTGCATATTGCCTCAGTTGGGCCTTCATGATCGAGAATGAATACAATGACAACAGGCCAGGTTGGCCGTCAGCCGCGAGAAAATTGCAGGTTACAACGAGCAAAGATGCTTGTAAGTATTCAAGTACGTGAGGAACAAGCGTCTACGTCCGTGAGACAGTGAGTGATATTACTTATGAGAAAGGCCGGGAGATTATCCATATCGCAGTGTCCGGTTGGCTACCCTGCGCCGGCGGAGGCGAGGAGGAAGGACAAAAGATGAAGGAAAGAACTAGAAAAAGCTGCTCCAAAGTTCGAATGCAGAAGTTAATTTCACTGGCTGCACTTAATTGTATCGGCCTTGCTATCCCAGGCAACAGAGCTTTCCCGTCTCCGCACAACTTTGCCGAGAATACCAGGGCGTCATTTATCATCCGCCTACACGCGCCGGCAGCGTTTCTAATCTCTGCCGCGGCGCGTGTGCGTCGCCACTGACAAGCTCTCGAGCTTCACAGGTTTCGTACTTAGTCTCTCTCTCTCTCTCTCTCTCTCTCTCTCTCTCTCTCTCTCTCTCTCTCTCTCTCTCTCTCCCCCCCCCTCTCATTGTTAGTCTTCAGCAAAGAGTGGAGAGAAAAGGTAAGCGGGCCAGCCAGACTCTTTGGCGCCCCCGCGCAATATGCTAATGTAATCTCTCGGCGCGTAAAGTTCGCAAGGGCCCAGAAATAGGCCCCTCGTCGGCCTCTTCAGGAAAGCCGTGCCTTCCCATTTTAACGTAATTAGGCCTCCGGCCAACGGTTGCTCCCACGGCGTACTTTCGTCGCGCCTTTCGATGAAGCTCTTCGCTTACCCCGACGGATGGAAGTGCGTGGCCCTCCTTTCCCGCTCGACGCTCCCTTCTTCGCGTCTGAAGACAAACGCTGCATGCTGCACCTGGTTGAGTTTGCCGAGGCTAATAATATGGCATCTCTCTGCGCTTACGACAGAGAGCAAGAGAGAAAGTGTACAGTTTTTGTTTGTGGTCGCAGAAGCGCACGCGTTTCCGAACGAATAGTTAATGAATAGTTAATGAATAGTTCCGTCCATGCGCTTTCTTAGTTTATGAAAATTTTATTCTTTCGTTTGACTTACTTTATTTTTCTTTGCGATCGGTTGACTTTTCAAAGTTGAAAGCAACAAATTATGGTCGAACAATAAAGTAGGACTTATTGGCTTAAGTGATCGCCATGGCGAAACATGTGTCGTTTGTACGTCATACCATTCCGTGAACAGCGGTTCAATTTCGAAAACACTGTAAGTGACTATCTACGTGGTGACAAGCCTTACCCGCTATTAAGAACGATTGGGAACATATACTAGCGCCAGACTGGCGATCCGTTGCGGCTTTATTACTTTACCCTAACCACCGTCCTTGTTTTTCCAACTGAAAGCCTTGTGCAACTTGAGCAAGGCATACGACGAAACGATAACTAGAAAACTCGAGGGCGACGGTTGGTAAGGTGCGGCGGTAAAATAAAGGCGACAGTCTCATCCTAGTGGTCCAAGTCGCAGTAATCCCCACGACGACGAGCTGTCAGGCGCGGCTGTTGTGAGGGGCTACTTCCAATCCTCCGTTGCTCTCTTTCTTTCTTTATCTCGTATCTTTTGTTCGAAGGATATCGTGAGAAGCGAAGCTAGTTATCATCTCGGCAAGGGCGAACACTCTCTTCTACCGTAAGCTGTTTTCAGCCTCTGCTATGAAATCAGCTCTTATCCCGGTATTAGTAGTTTCTCTTGGTGGCACGTTGTGTCGTGCGTTATATTTCGCCTTTACGCGTCTATTTTTTATCGCAGCGTAGATTGACGCCTTCGGTGCCAAATTGGACGGAAAGTGCCGAACGTCTGTTCCTAACGTTCGAGCGGGAGCTTAGTTGTATCGCGCTGGAAGAAACGTGGCGTCTGGATGAGAAAAATACGATGCGAGGTCTGCTCCGTGCCAGCGCTCGGAGCTATCGCAAGGAGCTGGCCTTGTTCCGAGCGAAAGGCGTCACAAACAAGTTTTCGGGCGAACACCGATAAGGTGGAGCAGCTAAGTTATTGCCCTGCTGTTCGTAGCGCGCTGGCGCGGCACATGTCTGGCGCCGCGCAGAGTGGGCTAAAAGAATTCCTATATATGGACCTTGTTGTAGGTTCGCTCCCTGTGATCACCAAACTTCCTTCTTTTATGTTTCGCTACCGTCATCCTTCAATGTTTAGCCTTTACCGTTATCTTTATTTTTCTTCTTCTTGAAGGAGTAGCAAGGAAAAAAAGATCACTATGTTGTTGTTAGGCGTTGATGAAGTGGATCGTAGCCTTTGAAGCGTCTCGAACGTACTGGAGAGTGAGTGTATTGACGATTTTATTGCTGATCTTAAAAACAACGTTTGGAAACTAGTACGGTATTGTTATGACGTAATTATCCTACCTACCGATGCGTGTTTTTTCTTAACCAATTCTATTTTTCTCCTGAGAGTTTAACAGTAAAATGAAGCTGTCGTGTGTCTGTTCGAAACAAATCTAGGAATCAGGCATTTATTCCAAAGATTTAACCATTTAAAATCTTCAAAGTTTGCTATGTTTGAGTGTTTACGTAACTGCTGTGACAAAACCAGACAACGCACCAACTATGCTTTTCCTCATGAGCATGCGTGCTCGTGATTTTTAAGTGCCTGTCATAACGCTATGACTGCACCTATTCCATCGCGCTCCGCCTTTGCTCCTTGCCTATTAATTATGATCTGCGACATTTCCCGTTGCCGTTTCTCTGTGTTTTCGTGATTCGTAATTTTTCGTCCTTCTTTTGTGCCAGAATGCGAACGAGAACATTTGTTTGTAAGGCAGCCTTTTTTGCATGCACATCTGTCCAAGGTGGTGCACGCTTTACAGGGGCGGAAACAGTGCGTTGTTGTGGCGTGACTGAGTATTCTTCTCGCTTCGTGTTCTGCAACGCGCTTTATAGAGCGCCATTTTAGTGACAAAAGGAAACAGATATTCAGACAGTATTGAAAAGCAGAGATAACGCTTGATCGCTGAGAGGTGCTTGCGCGTGCAATTGAAAAGTCTATACGTATTCTTGTGGAGTAGCTTTTCCGCATGCGTGCTTGCCCACAGCGGTGCACGCTTTACAGGGGCAAATATTGTAATACTCTGTGACTCGACGGAGTACCCCACACGCGTCATGTGTTGCTGCGTGTTTGTTGTTGCGCCACTTTGTGGCTAAAGGGGAAAAAAGAGATCGTCGCGTAGAAGTAAAAATCAGATATAGAGCTTGATCGCTAATTTTAATGTGGTTGTGCTGAGCGAGAGGCACAAAGCACAACACGACACAGAGAACTGGACAGGGGTTGCGCACTACCTGTTCAGTTCTGTGTCGTGTTGTCCTTTGTGCCTGTCGCTCAGCGCAACCACATTAGAATGCCGTACCAACTAGCTCAAGTTGAAGCTCTGTTGGTCGCTAAGATGTATTTACTTCTGAAAGCTCGCAGTAATCCGCAGCACAGGTGCGCTTTTAGTGGCTTTCTTACAAGCGCTGAAGTACAAGGTGGTGCACGCTTCACAGGAAAAATGATTTAGACAACGCGCGCGCTTTTGTGTGTGTGTGTGTGTGTGTGTGTGTGTGTGTGTGTGTGTGTGTGTGTGTGTGTGTGTGTGTGTGTGTGTGTGTGTGTGTGTGTGTGTGTGTGTGTGTGTGTGTGTGTGTGTGTGTGTGTGTGTGTGTGTGTGTGTGTGTGTGTGTGTTTGTGCAGTGCAGTGCAGTGCAGTGCAGGCAAACAAAGAGCGTGGTTGTCTCTTTAACTAAACAGAAGACGCATGCAGACCTAGTGCATTTTCTTTTCTCCTGAATCCGAGTACGCTTGGGCCAGACATTGACTCATATAGCATTCGTGTATTTAGCGCATACCAGTTTGAGCCTTTGGCGACACGAAGGTACATGGTGAAAAGGGAGAGAAGAAGGTGCACACTGACTGGGACGCAACTGCCAAGGAAATCCAGTTGAGTATCGTTAACATTCAAATAAAATGACAACGCGTTGCTTCAGCGTAGAGTATTACAGGTGCGTTGTTCCCTCTTTGTTTTCGCTAACCGCGGTTTACTCGATTTGCCTTTTCGATTTGCCTCATGCACATAAGAGAAAGTTCCGATTGCGCGAATTCTAAATGTACGCGACGCGCTCCATCGCTTTTTCGGGATCATGCTTGGTAATTAAGCAGCGCCGTGCCGCTTTTGAGACGCGTAAGTGGTGTTTACGGGAGGACGTTTTAGAATGAGCGCACACTTGCCCTAACGGGCCACCGGCCTGTTCAGATAACGTTGGCCCATGTTGCAAAATATAACGCAAAATCACACGTGCGACTTTAACGTCGATAAAGTGGACAAGTAATGGAGAGAAGATTGTTTGGTTATTATTTATTATTATTTACACAATACTGCAGACCTTAATTGGGTCCATGCAGGAGGGCAGCACATAAATACATACATTCACAGAAACCACAACGAAATAAGACAAGTTTAAAAGACCAAAAAAAAAAGAATAACAATAACATCAGAACAAAACAAAAGTAATAATAGAGAACATAATGCGCACACATGAACATTAGATAATACTCATACAAGATCGAAGACAGCAATAACACTTTTTAAATACTCAAGAACAGGAACAGTAAAACTAACGAACGAAGGGTTAATCAATGTGACATTGTTGATAACATTAAATAGCTATACGTTCAATAGAATCTGCGTTTATTATTTGCGATACCTCCAGGTTATTCCAATCGTTTACAGTTCGTGGGAAGAAGGAAAACTTAAATAGGTTAGTTCTGGTGCTGTATGGCGTTAGAGAAAGATCATGACGATGCCTTGTTCGACGTGCTGTAAGTGGGGACACATAAGCCTGTGGGTTAAGAGAGAAGCAATTGTTTTTAAGTTGGAAAAGAAATTTTAACCGGTGTATTTTCCTTCGGAGTTGTAGAGTCTGAATATTATGATGTTTCATTAGGGCTGTGGGAGAGTCATTTATTCTATATTTAGAAAAAATAAACCTAACTGCTCGGCGTTGTATCATCTCTAATGCATCGTCGCCATCGTCGTTTGGTTATTGCCGTGAGCCGTAAGCGAAATGGCGACCGTTAATAATCTGGACGATCGTCATTCTGTATATAGATAAACTTTACCGTTTATGACCGTGATAAAGTCTGCAGCAGCTTCCCCTTTTGGCTAGTGCAACACAACTATTTTATCGCCTGCGGTTTATTGGCTACAAGTTAAGTCAGTTATTTCTGTCGCCATCCGGTAGGGCGACATACTGATGCTTACATAGTTTACTTCGGAACGACGCATATAAACGGTCGTATCAAATTCTAATTATGCTCGTTCATTCTAACTCATCGGCTCACCTTTGCGAATTCAGAGTGAGGGACCTGTTGTGTTACTCGCCAGTTTAGAGGCCCCACGCTTCATTTCCTGCATCCAGGGATTTCGAAAACGCTCGTGGGAGGGATTTACTCGTAGTTGGGCCCGATGTTATTACCTGGAGAAGCAATCGCTGCGCGGGGACATTGAATAAATCTCAATTGTTCCCCGAGGGAGGCACGGTTGATCCCCTTTGGTGCAGACGTGTTTACGCTTGCCTGGGCAACCTACGCAAAGCTCGCATTTTTTGTGCAAGAGTTGACGTTCACGAAGACGAAGCTCGATAGCTCGTCTTTCCAGAGGGTAAATAAAAGAGGCATTTAATTTTCGTCGCCGTCGCCTCGTCGCGCTTTTTTTTTTATTTCTATGTGTTCTACGCTCCCGTTTCGTATTTTACCACCGTCGTTTCGGAGGATTCTCAGGGATTGCCTATATCGCCTCTCTATACACGGGGGTTTTCCGCCTCTCCATTTCGCGGCTGTGCGCCTGGCACAATTTCACCTGCAATGAAGCACACATACAGATAAAAAGACGAATAAAAGGTGAGATGGTTCGCGTGCGTGTGTGTGTGTGTTTGTGTGTTTCTAGGATAAGAACACACGAAGGAGGAGGAAAAACGAATGTGCGGCCCAGCGAACCACTTATTTAAGAAAAACAATGAAATAAAATGAAACAATAACGATCAAGAAAACAGTGCTTCTGGTGACCGTGCTATAGTGTCTGCGTGTGCGCGGGTCGATCAGAAATGTAATTTTCGTCCCGGCGTATTAGAGACCCATTCTGGGAAAGCCTTCGGGCGATACATAAATATGACACGACAGGATAGAGGGAGAGGGATAGATGGATGTAGAAAGAGAATTATAGGAAGAGGAAGAAGGCTATAGATGGTGTTCGAAACCTGATGAGAAAGGAAGCTAAAAAGACAACGTTGAAGAAAGGTGGGCCATGGGGAATTTAGGAAAGGAGGTCGAATGTATCACGCTAGGTCCTTTGAGGATCTGTATCTTTTCTGATGGGCGTTGAAAAAACGATGGAAGCAGGGTGAAGGAATAGCGAAAACAAAATATAGTCTAATGCCTGCAAGGCGCTGTGGCCAAGTCGCCTCTGCGTGCCCTATATTTGCCTAAATTTCCATCCATCGAGTACGTAATCTCGGCAGTTTATAACCCATTTATCGTCAATGTCGGTGGCTGCGCGATCCTCTCTCTCGTACTTTTTCTCTTTGGTTTTTTTTTCTTCTTTTCATCGACCATGCTGGCGTTCGTTGCTGTCTCGCTACTGGGCACGCTTCCTATTTGTTTTTCCGGGGCCTCTGACAAATTTTTCGCCCGGTGTCTTTTACGACGAACCGTAACTCTTTGACGTCCTTTTCTGCGTTTCGAACGTTTTCTCTTATTTGTTATTTTTTTTTGGTCACCGTCGTGGTTCTTTGTTCTTGTCTGCCCTTTGTCGCTTCGCCTCTCTGTTCATGCGGATGTACGGGACCTTTCTCGTTCAGCATGGGAGGCTTTTCGTGAAGCGAGTGCTGTGTTAACGCTTGCGCGCTTCCTTCTATACCCCCGTTTCACTGGGTTCTGGATTATATCCCGTATGAAATATCCTGACAGCGCATGGTTCTTGCATATCGTTATCAATACTTTGGAGGAAACTTTCACGCGGTGTAGCCGAGGCATGGCTCATGCGACTTTCTTCTTTCTCGTAAGCTCAGGGGTGTTCAAAAGGGGAGAATAAGAAATAAACATATGCTTCCATCTGAGCGCGAAGTTTGTATGTATTTTAGTCAAGGTTAGAAAGAAAGTGAATAAAGAATCTAGTCTACATTGCCTAAAATTTTGAATGAGCTGATAGCGCCTCTTTTTTTGTGTGAGTCATAATTCGAACTACACGCTGACAGCGAAGGCACACGCGCATTCGTGCAGTCTATGTATGTGCATACTTCTGTATAGTTCGCGGGAAAAAATCGCATCATGTTGAACTTGTGCGACCTTTTTTTTCTTTTTCCTTTTGTTTTCACAAGATTCAGCAGTATGCCTGCAAAGGTTTCGCAGACTTGCCAAAGTTCACTTCTTCGGGTGATTGCATAGAGAATAAACGTGAAGAAGACGTTTCAACTTTCCAAGGCTCATAGACTCTTTTTGTGGGATTTATACTTTAACGTTCCTATATCGACCATAGGACTGTTTAGATAGACACATAATTTCCAAGGGTGATTAAACCTTAGAACTTAACTTGACAGGCGTTCTAAGCGGTACTAGTTTGTATTAGTTATACATGGCAAGCACGTCACACAGCGTTACGAGTGACATGGACAGAGAAAAAATGCAACTATTTGTTCTATTCGCATCACTTGCTTATCATCTGTATTGTTCGCCATGCCTGAAACTTAAAAGGCATGTCTTTCTTTTCTAGCTTATCAAGGTACACTTATCAGTACTTTATTCGTGTATGCAATGTTGCTAAAGCTGATTTTTATGAGCCATTCTCTAACATCCAGAGTTTAGCGTGGCCCCTGTCGTATATTATCTTCGGATCCATTAGGTTACGCAAAAGGGGAAGCTTCCTTTAAAACCAAGCATGTATCTTCAACATAGCTTTAACCTTCACTGTCCGCTTCATATATCTCATGCCGCTGTCCCGCAAGATTGTCGGAGTTCCTCCGACAGAATGCACTTTCACCTCCATATCCGCACGACCGTATCGCTACATGGCCATTTTAGCGTCGTACAGGTTCCGCACATCTACTATCCGCTCCCAGGGGAAGCACCGTCAACAGCTCCGTTCGCGCAGCTTTCCTTGGCGGACGTAAAAGCCCACGCTTCCTATACAGTCCCTCAAAAAAAAAAAAAAAAAGTGGTCCCCCTGGAACACGGCGGGCAAAGCTATGGCTTGTCAGCGATCTCCTCAATCGACGCTTGTTCCGGCTTAAGTAGGAGTACGGGAGACGCAGTCGTCTTGAACGAAAATTGACTCCCCCCCCCCCCCCCCCCCCCCCAATATATCAGCCCTTCCAGCGTGTGTACACTGTCGCACGCATCTCCCGTTGTTCTCCGCGAAAGCCTCCATTCGATTGGACGCTCTCCGGCTGCAGCTTTATATAGGAATCCTCGGGTGAAGCGGCATGGGAACGGTTTATCGAAGAATGAAGCCGAGACACAACCACCGCGAACGTACGAGCGATTCCTTCGGCAGTATGCGTATACTCTGATTTACGCAAATCCGTGCAGCGGCTGTCGAGGCTATAGGAGGAAACAGAAAGGCTGAAAGCAGGAAGGCTAACCAGCTAGAAGTGACGTGGGCCCGACAGGGGAGCATTTCCGAAGTCGTTTGCACATGTAGGAATGGTTAGCGATTGACGACGGCCTCATGTTCTGCGTGCGATCGCATAGTATATATATAAAACTGCGATGGCGTTGTAACTAAACGCCACTTTACCTTCAGGAATTGTTGCGACGAGTCGATTCGGAGTTTGAGTAGGAGACGCCGGTGGTAGCTGTTTCAAGACTGTACAGTTTTAGGGAGACATCGCGTATTAGTTGGAATCAGACGAAGGGGCTTGGGGAAGCGAACACCAGTGAATGAGGAGGGGGGGGGGGGGAAGGTGGAGACGATATATAGTGTATGCGATGGGGAAACGGGAACGGCTTGTCCGGTCGGTTGAATCGCGTGTCTCTCCCGGAGGCATGTTTCCGGTATCGCGGACGATGACACGAGGATGTGGAAGAGGGAAAACGGGAAGAGCAAGACGCGAGCTCCCCGCGTGGCTTGGAATCCCGAGGGTCTCTATCCGATCGTGTGTGTTCCGCGTCGCGTCGCAAGGAGAAGGCCCCGTCAAATTTGGCGAGCCGCGCGGGCTTTTCCGGGCATAAGCTGTACCGCGGTGCCCCGAGGACTGTGTGCGCATCTTGATCCGCGCCGATCGCACTCGCTTCGAGCGTTCTCTTTAACACGCTAATAATAAAAAGACGTATTTATTTAAGAAAATTTTAAAAATACGTTAAGAAAGGACAAAAGATACAACTATACGCGGGGGTAAATGTGAACGGCACGATAAAGCGAGGAAGCTCTCTTTTCCGAACGAGCTGTTCGCCCTTTCTAATTCGCTGTCGGCTCGTCGCCGAGCGCGCTTCTTCCATTGTCCAAGGCTTCGCCTTGCCTCGGGGAGTCATTTCTTCCGGACAAACTAATCACTTCCCTAATACTCCCATTCTTTCGAGCGATTTTCCTTATCGTGTCCTTCCGGTAATCCCTACGCGTCCCATCCGGCAGCGTAGTCGTACATTGCCCTTCGAGGATTAGTATATCGTCTTCGCCGTCCGGCGTCAACATTCAGGGGCCGAAGCTGGGAAGTAACTGTTTGTATGGCGGAGTTAAGACGACGCTGCGGAAGCCTTCATTTTCGTAACAGTGATATTTAAGTAATCTCTTCTTTATTTAGCGGCTCCAGCTTACTGCGGTAATAACTTTCCAGCCTTGATAATATGAAGCAAAGGCTTTGCTGCCTTAATATGCACATCCTTACTTTATCGACATGACAAGCGAAGTCTGATAAAACAAGATAAACTTTATTGCACGTCCTCTGTGTGGTTCATTGCTATAGGTAATCAGGGGAGAGAGAGAGTGTGTGCGTGCGTGCGTGCGTGTGTGTGTGTGCGTGCGTGTGTGTGTGTGTGTATGTGTGTGTGTGTGTGTGCGTGTGTGCGTCTGTGTGTGTGTGTGTGTGTGTGTGTGTGTGTGTGTGTGTGTGTGTGTGTGTGTGTGTGTGTGTGTGTGTGTGTGTGTGTGTGTGTGTGGTGTGTGTGTGTGTGTGGGTGTGTGTGTGTGTGTGTGTGTGTGTGTGTGTGTGGTGTGTGTGTGTGTGTGTGTGTGTGTGTGTGTGTGTGTGTGTGTGTGTGTGTGTTTATTTTAACTCCGAACTATTGTGAATCTAGGGCAGTTGTTCCTACTTCGTTTCTTCCAGCTTGCAAACTGATATCAGCAAGTTATAGTATAGTGTAATCCCTTAAGTACAACTGTAAACTTCAACGTTTCGCATAAGGTGTTGCTTGAAGACGCAGACATATTTCAGTGGATTGGCAGGCGCAACGCATGGATGACAAATAAGGGGGTGATGGCCGGCTACATTCTACGCGATCTGATCGAAAAGCAGTCCGAACGACCCCGATTCTAACGTTTATAAGTTGAATGGGACACTCTTCTGCGGTGACGGCTGCAAAACGGCATTAGCATGCGACGGTGGGAACACGTCATACGTTCCGTGTGTAAGCCACCGTGGCTTATTTGTCTCATCTGGCACAGTGCCACTTCGATGTGGCAATGTGCCGGAAGGTTCTCTTTGGCCGTGGCAACAGCTTGCCCACGCGGACCATGATGCAAAAGCACTAGTCGATCCAGATTATGGCGCAGATTAAGGGCGTCATGAGCTGGATGATTAGCAGTATATTTAATTAATAATAATAACTGGGGTTTAACGTCCCAAAAAGCAGTATCTTTAACCCTTGTACTTAGCACTACGACATGCTGTTCCTTCTATCTTTGTTAAAGCGTTATTAAGATGTCATTTCCCTGTGCGCGTTTAGCATCTCTGTTAGCAGAAGTAAGAGCGCCAACAACAAAAGTATGTGACTATTGAATTAATATTTTTATCTCCATTAACTGCTATGCACTGTGCATACATAATGTTATAATTCGTTTTTAAAGTGTTATAATGTTAGTAAAAATATTTTTGTTTGTATACTTATTGTTTTGCTATGTGGCATGCTCTTCTTGATAATTACATTTCAATGACTCCCAACTAGCATTAGGCTAGGGATTCAGGTGCGTTTCTAACACTATTACATTTTTGTAAATTGTTTTATGTGAATAAATTCAAATTGAATATTTAAACCGACCTCTAGAGAGGTGGGCATGTGTAGGATTTCCGTGTAACATCATTGCTTAGACAACTTCAACCACGCTGATTGCTGCGATGCTGGCTGTTCGGCTCGCCTCGGAGCTCAACGTACAATTTCCTCTACATATGCAGCGGCCCCTACGTCCCCGAGCGTCAGCTGCGGCTCGTCCTCGTCGAAGAACGCTGCCGAGAACCAGCGGCTCAGCAACAGTGGCAGCAAGTCGAGCCCTCAGCCGCCACCGCATCAGTCGCAGGCTTCCGGTTCGAACTCCGCGTCGGCGTCTTCCGCCACCCATAGCGAACCCGGCAGCAAGGCCTCCAAGACAGCGGATGAAGCTGGTGAGAAAGGCACTTACTTAAACTGGCGCGAATGTTCTCGCAGAAGCGTAGAGATTTGGATGAGTTGGTACGGTTCTATCTTGATGATTTGGTAGCACAACACTAACAGAGAAGAAGCAAGAGCATACAAGGACATGCACATACTCGCAACTGAAATTTTGTTGAAAGGAAGAACACATAAATAGAAAAGTACAACGCAGTTGGCGTTGTACGTTTTTATTTATGTGTTTTTCCTTTCAACAAAATTTCAATTACGAGTATGCGCATGTCTTTGTCTCTCTTAGGGTTGCGCTACCAAATCATCAAAATGGAATGTTCTCGCAGTGTCGAACGTGGGCATTGTTGACTCCCGTTCACGGTGTTAAAATACCCTGTTATAGCGAATGTACCAATGAATGATATATACAGCATGTCTATAATTATGAGTTGCTTAAAGGGGTCATGAACCACTTTTCCAAGTAATGATCTAATGGCCTCAGTATCGGAGTGTACTGCCTCCCGAATCGATTGCCGCAAAATTTTCTCGAATCCGTCGAGAATCAGCGGAGTTACGGGGGTTTGGCGCACGCTCCCAGCGCTTTCTCTCTTTTCTCGTGCCGACGAGCGCACTGGAAGCTAGACAGGGAGGGATGGCATGGGGGAAAAAAGTTACGCCAGCGCGCGTCATGAAACGCGATCGCTCTCCCGCTGTGATTCGCTTACGCGAGTGCGGCGCCGGCAAGTGGCGGCATTCCGCGGCAAGAAGCGCATCTGATCCGAACGCCGCTCTCGATTTACGTCGGCTATCGGCCAATAAGCATGCTATGTCTTTGCGACGTACAGCGGACAGACGCCCCGCCCACCGACGAGAGTGAGAACCGGCCTCTGTTTGAAAAGAGGGTGCCTGGGGAAACGGCAACTTCGCGCTCCGCTTGTGGCCATTACGCGGCGCGCACGACTGTAATATTTGGCAGAGCAGTTCATAGCCGTGTCAGCTTTCCGCAGGATGTGTTTTTTCAATCAGCCCAAGGGGTGCTTCATGACCCCTTTAAACGTCGATTGTCACTTTGGGACAGCCTGCGCATGTAAATACAGCCACTCTTTCAAAGCAGTATGATAAAAGGCAAGTTAAACATCATTGAAGACTTCTTTTATATGCGTATCTTTTTCCCGGCGCGACCGCGACAAAGACTACCGCCTAATGCCGTCGTGAGTTTGTCTCACGCTTCTGAATCTTTGGATCTCCAAGGCTGTCGGTGATTAGGCCAACGGACCTCTTGACAATGGTTTAAAAACGTCGCGCATGCATGCGGCCAGGCGCATGACGGGAGTTTAAAAAAAACTCCTTTAGAACTTCCGGACGTGCGTAGCGATCACGTGGTAGCGATACACGTTTAAGGTGAGCTCTTTTTCAGAGTTCGAAGCTTTTTCGAAAAGACTGATTTTATGTATATGCAT
Organism: Rhipicephalus sanguineus; assembly: GCF_013339695.2. Classification (NCBI taxonomy): domain Eukaryota; kingdom Metazoa; phylum Arthropoda; class Arachnida; order Ixodida; family Ixodidae; genus Rhipicephalus; species Rhipicephalus sanguineus. The sequence continues at coordinate 129,893,640 of NC_051178.1, forward strand.
ATCACATACCTTCGGCCTGTCAGTACTTATTAACGTAGCCTAATTAAACGCACCAAATTTATGACGGCGGGTCAACGAACTGCGCTGTCACAAGAAGGGGCGGTGTCATGGGGGGCAAGGGGTGGGCTGCAGCCCCTCCCCCCCCTCTAAATTTTCTTCTGCCCCCCAAGAGCAAGCACTGTCATATTGTCAAAACACAACGCATAAGTCTCCCCGCCCCTGGTCACAAGATGTTCAGAATGAGGTCTCAGCATTTCTTCCCATTGGTTCCAGCAGCATCAGCAGCGGCGTCGGCAGCAGAGGCATGCGGCGACGACGCGGGCGACGTGCAGTACTGCGACCCTTGGGACACGGGCCCAGCCGCCGTGGCTCTGCGGCTACTGAGGGCCGAAGAGCAGCGCAACAACAAGAGCCCCACTCCGGCACACGCCGCCACCCCCGCAGCGGGGGGCGCGCTGTCTGCCGACGAGATGGCCCGCCAGAGGCACATCTACGAGACGGCGTTCGACTCTCGCGTCAAGCAGCGAGACCCGGAGCAGGACTTGGACCGAATGGCCCAAAGCCCCGTCCTCCTCGCTGGGCTGCAGCAGCAGCCGCGTGCAGGTCCCCTATACCCGGTGCCGTCGTCGTCCTCGTCTTCGGGAGTGGCAGTCACGCCGGGTCGCAAGGGGGGCATCACGAGGCAGCCTTCACTGCAGGATGCCTGTTGCCCGAAGCCACCACCGCACCAGGTATGCGGGACATTATATGCTTTGAATTGTACATTTATCGCAGTCTATGCATTGAATAGTACGTTTATCGCAATTTGATCGATTCGAAAAGACCCCTTGGCTGATATATATGTCCTAAAATGCAGCGCCATTTGGAACAGCGAAGAAGGAAAAAGAAAAAGCGATGATTTCGTCGTAGACCAATTTTATCTCTTTTGCATAACCAGAACTCATATTGACCCAGTAGTAATTTTTCAGGTTTAATGTCCCAAAAAATATGATTATGAGAGACGCCTTAGTGGAGGGCTCCGGAAATTTCGACAAGTACACGGGCTTCTAGCATTTTACCTCCATCGAAATGCGGCCGCCGCGGCTGGGATTCGATCCCGCGACCTTCGGGTCAGCAGTAAAGCAGCACAGCCGCAAACCATCGCGGTGGGTTATATTGACCTATGATACTGATGTGCATGATGATCCTGTAGCAATAAAATTTGTATAAGAGCTGACATCATCTTCTGGATTAATTTTACTATGCAGTAAAACTCTGTTAACTCTAAACTGTAACAAGTAGGAAAAGAATTCAGTGTCAGCAGAGTTTCGAGATAAGCGATATTACGAAAGTTAAACCATCTGGCCCCGCATAGACCTCATGGGGTCTTCCTGAAATAGCGTCAGCAATATTCGCGATAAAGTTTCTCGTGCCTCGGCACTGGATACGTCTTAGTTTATACGGGCAACAGCGTTGCTGACACTGTGTCAACTGATCCAAATGCAATTTGAAGCTTTTCATTTATTTATTTATTTAAAAATACCTTACAGGCCTCCGTTGATGCATTGTGTAAGGGGGCAGTACAAAAAAAGTGGACTTCCGTAGTGGTGGCATAACACAAAGTTCATGAACAGCGGTCATGGATTCGGGCCGCTGTGCAGCGGAACAATGAGCGAGTAAAAGAGAAGAAGCGGACCAATATTTATTTCGTAAAACACACAACAAATTCACTGATTGTCGTACAAGTGTGGTGTATAAGGTCCCTTTCAACTGCGGCCGCTTCTACGTAGGACAGACGGACCGCTGCATTAAGCAGATATTATTGGAACACTGCGTGTATATATAGAATGAGAATAAATAAAATAACAGAAAATAAGATTCCTTGGGGAGGCGGGATTCGAACCCGTGTACCCACGGGCCGAAGGCGAGCGTCGTAACCATTCGGTTATCCAGGCACGCTAGCAGAGCAAGCATTTATGGGAACCATATGATTGCGTTGCTATGGGCGAGACAATGAGAAAAAGATACAGAGGAAGAGAAAGAAAGACAGAAAGAAAAAGAAACGAGAGTGAGAGAAAGAAAGAGAGAGCGAGAGAAAAAGCATAGCTTAGCCGTGTGGGAGAGGTAAGGAGGAGTGGAGAGGGTAAAGCTTAGCGTAGCCATGTATATTACAGTATAGCTAGGGGATGAGGAGGAGGGAAAGGAAGAGGGGAAGCTGTATCCAGTCTTTGCACCACTAGTGTGTAGCTGCCCCAACTTTTAGTAATTACATTAATTAGAGGCTTACATTAATTGTAATAAACCAAGGCAAGGCACCTGGGTGCGCAAGAGGGTCGTGTAGATAACAGGGAGCGACACTCGCCTGTGACACTAGGCGTTCGCTGAAACTCCATTGCCTGAGCCGGCAGGTCACGTGATCTCACTAAAAATCACGTTGCATGAGGCATCTGCTGAATCGCCACTGCCTGAGCCCACAGGTGACGTGATATCGCTTTACCCAATCAAGTGTAAGCGCTCGCATTTCAAATCTAGCGGCGGATTTATGACACCACATGATCCCGCAAGCCAATCACATACACTCGTGCGCTTACAGCTTCGCTGTCAGACGGTTTTCACGGCGTGAAACTGGCTGAATTTTTTTTTTATAAAGGAAAAACAAGCATGCCGGATAACGATTATTGTTGTGAGACAAAAAGACTCCCCAAAGGGTGCAACCTGTTTTTAGAGTGTGGTCACTAGCGGCATCTTAAATAATCAAGGGGAAGAAAGGAAAGACTCGTGTCACAGCTCATCGCTGGTGCGCGGCCGCAGCGAAGTGGTGGGCAGCAGAGCAAGCTAGGGCGAGCGGTTACTGGCAGAAAAATAAGGGAAAAGGTAACCGCTTGGCGCAGCCTTTCGGCGGTGTCTGGCTTGGCACTGGGTTCTAGTCAGAGTGCCGCCACGCGTCCGCTGGTTTCTCTAATGGGGAGAGAGGTACCGCTACCTGGTGCTCAAGGTGGGATCATATCTAGAATAGGTGGCCTCTCCTTTCCACTCACTTTCTTTACTTCCCTTCCCCTATTGAACAGGAGTGTCCCTTGTGCTATTTCCAAATGATTTCCTCAACCTTGTAGGCTTGTGAACATGTGTTAATGGTTTGTGCTACTCTATTCAAGAGCAAGAAATGTAAAGTACTGATATGTACCAGTGTTAATCACTTTCAATTCTCGCCACTTGCAGGGGAGCAGTAGCAGCACCTCAGCATCTTCTAATGTTCAGCAGCAACCAGCACCAACACCTCGTGGTTCCAGCAGCAGTGGCAACCCTTCAGTTCCAATTCCTGCCACCAGAGGGCAGGGTATGGCGAGCAAGCAAGCGTCGGCGGCCGACAAGGCCATTTACCAGAACCACCCATTACCACAGTCCCCAATTTCTGAGAACCCGCCTGCTGCACCTCTCGGCGCAGTCGCCGTTAAGCGCAGCATCCACGCAGGCGTCAAGGTTAGGAGTTGTCATTTGCTGATGCTTTGATACTCTGTGCTTTTCTTCAGTACGAAACTCGGTCATGTACAGTGAAACCTCGGTGATACGATCACAGCTCATACGAATTTCGGGGTGATACGAATTTTTCGTTGGTCCCGGCTGTTGTATATCAAGAACGCAGGATCAGAGGGCGGCAGAGAAACTTTATTGAGCTGCTCGTAGTTACAGAGCCTCGAGCAGACTGCCCCGATGAGGCGGGGTCCTCGAGGAGGAGGAGGGCCGTTGCGTCGCTCTCTTGTTTACAATACATGGCGAGAGCAGCGTCCCGGGGAAACGTGACTCTACATGTATTTAGTTCACGGCGGCTGCAATAGTACATAATTCACAGCCGCGCACAGATGTAAACACGGAGAGGCCATGTGGTCTCTCTCTATACACACTCACGTTGTTAGACACGCACGCTTTGCCGTTGCTTATATGTGTGTGGCTTTTTAGTTCCCAACACCGGCCAAGGCCCATTGGCCTGCAATGTAATGGAGTACGGTTGTTGCGAACCGATTTTAACAAGCGACGTTTGATACGAACGCACGCTACCGGCCAGTGCTGTCCTTGGTGCTGTCCGCGTTGTCGCAGAAGACGCACCAAGCACGTGCGAGCGCGGGAACACAAGCGTGGACATGCGCGCCGCACCGCCGAATCGTCAGAATCACGGTGTAAGAAAAACACTTTTCTTGCGGTCAGAATTAGCCTTCAGAGACGCGTCACGGCCTCCGAGATTGTGTGCTCGAATCTTTGAGGCTCTTATGTGCCTCCGTGTGCCTTCGCGTTTAGATTACAGAGGACATTAGCGCCATGCTTTCTTTTTTCTAACGCGTCGACGCGGACTGCTGTCGTTGTGCTGTTTACGCGTGCCTGCCTCGTGCATCAGACATCCTATGAAAGGTGGACGAGGACCAAAAGAAGGCGAGGACGGTCTTGGCGAAGGAGTCAGGCCTCACAACATCAACATGCGCGACCGCTGAGGTCGCACTTGTACAGGCCCGGCCGTAAATCTCCCAAAAAACATCCCCAACACCTCCTTGATAACAAAATCATAACACAGAACCGTGGTTCTGTCGTTTTGTGGCCTTTATCCATCTCGTCAAAGCGCTTCTTTTGTGACGTTTGCTGCAGTGCTCCGGTGTCATGCAAAAACGTATACTAAAATTTGGAAGGGGCTACTGTTATCGCGGGTCGCAACGCACCTGGTTCATTAATTAAATATGCGCGTACGGGCCGTATATTTACGAGTGCTGGTATGATTGCCGACAACTAAAAACTTAACTGACAATCATTCAGGGTTCTTCCTGACGTTGTTGTGGCCCTGAAAAACAATAAATGAATATGTACGCCTGCTTTCTCTTGTCGCATGCTAATTTTCCATGCTTTCTGGTGATACGAATTTCGGATGGTACGAATATTTTTCGTGGTCCCATGAGATTCGTATAACCGAGGTTTCACTGTATTGTGTTGATATAACTGTTTGCACAGATATCTCTGCATTCTTCTGCAGTGCTGTGTGCTCGTTTTCTCTGGCAGGCATACCTCTATTGCTGAATAGCCACATGTAGGCTCCTTTGTGCATAGCACTAAGCATCTATATGAAAGTGCTGCTGTTGCCTGTCCCTCAGATAGCACTAAGATAGAGTGAAGTCATACTTCTCACAGCTTTAGCATGCTTTTGCTACTTACTTAGAAAGCAAGCTAGCAGAGGAGCTACCCAATGTCAAGTTGGACTAGCAGCTAAAGGAATTGTAAAATCAGGAGGAAGTTGTACTTTAAGGCGAAACAGCACAGGCGACCGGACATGTGAAACAGACGAGACAATCCAACTAACCCAGTTAAGGAATGTCGCCACCCTTTCAAACGATGTTTTCTTTAAATGAAAAGTGAATTTTTAATTTTGACATTCTAGACATCTACAGACATTCAAAATTGTGGTGCAGGAAAAATTGAGTCTGTATTTAGTTCTGTTCAAAAGTTATGGTCCTTTTTGTGACCACCCTCAATCTGAAAATTAAATGTTTGGAAAATTTCATTCTTATTTTTCTCAAAACCTGATTTTCAGTCCGTTTTTGCTGCGCAAAAGCTCATGACTTTTAAACAGATGAATATTTTTCAATGAAACTTTCCGTGTTTTTTGCTTAAACATTATTCTCTGCAATGAACTAGGAAAATTGAAAACAATGACGAAGTTTTGATGCTATAATATTTCTTTTGAAATATAACCTTTTGGAACAACACAATTTTTGGTTTTTAGGCTATAATATACCTAATATAGATGATAGCGCAGAGACCCTAGTTCACTGCATTGCCTACATTTACAGTTATAATGATGCCAGGCCATTTTCTTTTTGTATGGTTGGATTGATAGTTATGACTGTTGGCGTGATGGGCGTATTTTGGGTAATTTTGGCAAATATATATTATAATTAGCTTAAATTTTTTTTAGTCAAAACACACTCAAAGCGTCCTTTTAAATTGTCCTTCCAAAGGAGGACACTCTTCCCACTCTTCTGCCCTTGGAAAGGATGAAGCATATCTGTCAGCTTCACAAAGAAGTCAGTCAAAATGATATTTAGCACAAACACTAGACAACAGACAAAGGAGAGGACATAGACGCAGCGTATGTTACGTGTTATTCTTTTCCAAGCGGGCAAATTTTTGGTTTTATCTTCTTTTTCTTTTCACTCCTTTTTCTTTTTCTTCTTCTCTTTTTTTTCTTAGGTCCTTTGGTCCGTATATGTACGTGTGTACCTTTCGAATAAATTTTAGTTGGAAGAATGCGCTGCATCTACGTCCTCTCCGTTGTCTGTTGTCCAGTGTTTGCGCTAAATATCATTATGACTGACTTGTTCCAACTCGCCCAACAAGCAACATTATTCACAAACAAGCACCACAGAGAGGTGAACAACAATAAAGAAGTACTTAGCAGCACATCACTGCACAAGGAAGTTGTCTTGTTCGATGCTTAGCTAATGCACTACCACGAACCACTAAGGCGGATCACTTGACAGAGCCAATCGGCATCTTCTCTGTAGGGACGGCAACAATGCAATATTGCTAAGACCACCAGTACCTCAGACGCATGGCAGCAGATTCCTGCACCTGGAGACGTAGTCCAAGAAAAGGGGCATGTGTTGTTAGTGTGAGCCCCCTTCTCTGGCTCACTTCGGCTTAGTCACTAAGCTTATCCCTTTTTCCAAGGATTACTCAAAGGAAGCCGCTGTGCCATTGGGTTCGCCTGTGGCTTAGGTGCCACACATAACACTTCCTAATTGTTTCGTTACTCCAGCTGTTGCCATCAAAATATACAACGTATACATCCCTATAAAGTTTGTTTATGGACTGTGACAACATTTAGTGATGAGAATGACTCAAAAGCCTTAACCCTGACTTTGGTTCAGGTGCTCCCTTCAGAGCCAGTGCGGCGCCCAAGGCATGGTGGCCACCGCAAGGAAGGGGAGCCAATGGCCCTGGCGCCCGTGCTGCTCAATGGGTTCCGGTCCACATCCTCAGACAATGTGTCATCATCCTCCTCTTCTGACAACAGTCCCCGCAGGCCTGATGAGAAGCGAGGCCGGCACGGTCCACTACAACCAGTCACTGCTAATTCCAGTGTAAGTTTCACAAATTCCTGCTTGCCAGTCTATTCTGTTGCAGCAGCAATTAAGATAGAAAATTCGTTATTTCTGTCTGTTCATTTGTTCTATCGCACTAGAGTGCATAGCATTATTCCCTTATTTAAAGAGGCCCTGAACCTCTTGGTCAAGAAACACATACAGCGGAAAGCAGATGCTGTTGTGAACAGCTCAGCCAAATCTTGCAGTCGTTCATGGCAAGGAGAGTTTGCAAGCGGAACGTGAAGTTGTCGCTATCTCAAGCGCCCTCTCTTCATACAGAGGCCCTTCACTCTTTTTGGAGCTGCTGGCGGCTGCTGCATGGCGTCATATAGCAGATTACGGTTATTGGCCGATAGCTGACATAAACCAAGAGTGGCGTTTTGAGTGGATGCGCTTCTTGCCACGGGGTTCTGCCACGTGCTGGTGCTGTGCTCTGTAGTGTGCTAAAATTACACAGTAGCAGCACTATCGTGCACCGGAATCACACACGGAGAGAGTGATCGTGTTTCATGACCCGCGCTTAAAGGGACACTAAAGGCAAATATAAATTTATGTCAGAGTGAAAGCTCAATGTATGACGTCTAAAACGGCAGTATTATTAACAGCAGTGCCCTACTTACCGAGAAATTAAGCTAAATGTATCACACAATGAGCGCCACGAGTGGGACATTTTGGAAGTGATCCCGATGACGTGGGAGAGTGAATACAATTAATCACTAGTAATCAAACTAGCTGCAATAAAAAAAGAACCTTCCGTGCATCAAAACACGTAATAAAATGCTGCTTGTTCATTTCTGTTTGATTCACGGAAAAAAGAACCTCTTTGGCGTTGCCATGGGGAACGATGCGTGTGGTTCAAAAGTTCCATTTTCGCCGAACTGCGCTTCGCCTGGCGCCCTGCTTAGCTCACGCGGTCGCGTCTCAGTGGTAGTTTCGGGATCACATACTGCCACGTGTGTTTTGCACGCTCGTGAAAGTCGCTCTGACAGAAAGTTCGACAAAATACCGCATGCATGTGATCTTGCCGGATGCCCGAATGGTGCACGCCGCCAGTGCACGCCGCCGCGCAGTAAAGGCGGGCAACGTTGGGCATGGCAACAGTGACGCGCGAAATACCGCTTTCAGGCGGGTGATTTGAAGTGCGCTAACGCGATGCGGACCACTAAAACGTGATTTTATTTCAAAATAAGCACTTCCTTGGCATAAAAGTAGCACTACGAGGTTTCTGGACTGCTATTTCAACAATCATCATCGACTTAATATTTGCCTTTAGTGTCCCTTTAGGGTTGCGACGCACACTGATGTATCTTCTTTAGCCTTTGTCATCCACCCCTATGTAGCGTCCAGTGCGCTCGTCAGGATGAAAGAAGAGAGAAAGCGCTTAAAGCGTGCAACAAATCCCTGTAACCTCGCTCGTTCTTGGCAAATTAGAAAATTTTCTGCCGTGATCGATTCGTGAAGCAATAAACTTTAATACTGAGGTTATTCAACGATTACTTTAAAAAGTGATTCAGGACCCCTTTAACGGGATCATACAACACTTTTGTCACTTGCTTGAAGAGTTATTTCACTCCTATCATCCTAAACAGTGCACTGAAAGCTACACAGGGGGAGATGACAAAGGGGCGAGAAGCTCCTTCATGGCATGCCATTACCTTGAGCTCTTTCACTTCTTTTTTTTCTTTTAAAGTTATGGCTCACATTTGGTGTGACCACAAGCATGCTAGTGTCGCTACTGTGTAATTTTAATTATAGTTAGCTAGTTGTAGCACACTACAGAGCGTGTTGCTGGCACATGGCGACACCCCGAGGCAGCCACGGTAACTATGCGGCATAAGAGTGCTGAAATCAGCCAATGGCCATGTCCTCCCCTCCGATGATGTATTAGGGCCTGTCGATGACATAATTTGCCAAGAAAAGAGCAGTTGATTTCTAGCTGCCTTTAAAATGTAATTCTATGTTCCCTGCGGCATGCAGTGCTATAAAATTTGGCTCAAATGTTCACAGGAGCCTTGACTGCTGATTGGCAGTGTTTTTTGACCATGTCCAAAAAATTTAGGAGCCATTCCGCTCTGTGAAAGTGGAATGGATGACCAGTGAGGCTATTTAGCACACAACACAGGGGTGATGATGATTAGTGGTGTTCTGTGGCGCAAGGGCCATGGGTGGCCAAAGAGCGCCATGTCTTTGGCCACCCAGGACACAGAGGTGACACAGGACTTCGAACCATAGTATATCACACACCCTGCAAATAAATCCCGAATGTCCGTCCAGAAAGTTCCTTTTAAATTTAGCTAATGCTCCTTTAAAATTTTCCACATGAGGAGCATGCATATTTTCCCGTGACATGCGTCATCTTGTCTGGCTTGCTGCATGCGCTTGGCGTTTTGTGCACAGTGTTAATTGTTGTGTGGTGCCCATGTGTTTACTTCTTCATTTTTAATGGACCAATGGTGAGTAGTGGGGTTTGCCCATTTCCTGTGGCACATATATTTTTGCTCACCAACAAACAGAATGCCCTAGCCAGAGAAGTGCCGCTGTAAAAGTGTTGCAGGTTCCCTTTGAAACAGTGCTACCATACCACAGAAATGTCTGTGCACATTTTTCTATGCTGTAACAGACACAGAGATTTATAATGTGGGGAAAACTGGGTGGTCAGCCTGAACAAGTTGTTCAGACAGTTAATCAATCAGTCTGACTAAATGCCTATCTGCTCAGTCAGCCTGAACAGGTTCAGTAAGCCACATGTTTATTTCAGTCAGGTGTTCAGTCAGTCTGGACGGGTTGTCCAGCAAGCTATTCAGCTTCATATTCAAAGAGGAGCAAACTGAAATTAGGAGAAACGTAGGCAGACATGAACAAAAAGAAGAAAACAATGACAACGAAACCAGAAACTTCACTCAAACCTCGTTATAACGAACACGGATATAACGAGTTATCGGTTGTAACGAAGTAAATGAAGAATAGTCTTGTCATAGCTACAGTGTTACGAATAAATGTTTATAACGAATTTTCGGATATAACGAAGTTATTTTCGTGGCAAGTGCGACTTTGTTATAATGAGGTTTGAGTGTACTACTACCCGGTCTACTAGCATGCTTGATTGTGAAGTTGCTTTCTATTCGACACACTCTGCATTCAGAATAAAGGGTTTGAAGGGAACATTGCTGTAGGAGTTGTGATTGCAAGCCATATATGGAAATTGCCTTTCAGCATGTGGCACCGACGGCTGCACCACTTCAAAATGGCTCCAACTGTGTCCTCCAGTCATTCAGAGCATCTCCATCAGTGGACAGCCTGTCCAATTCTTCCTGTGACAGTCCTCGAAAACCTGAAGAAAAGCGGGGGAGACTGGTAGCAGTCGCGCCGCCCACAGTGATCAATGGAGCACCGTTTAAGGTTTGTATTCTTACTAGCGCTGTCCAAATAGTAAATTTTAGAACCAAATCAAATATGAATGGAGTAGTGATGACACTGAATCAAATACGAATATGGATCGAATACTATTTGAATGGTTTCCAAATAGTAAGGCAACCATCTCCAAAACAGCCCTAGAATTCCACAACATTTTATTCCGAACAAATATTCACAGACTTTAACAAAGGAACATTACGATTACCTTTAACCGACAGAAAATACGACTGTTATGAAAACTGAGGTGGGCTCATATACAGCAGCGACTTCGTGATATTGTGCAACTGTAGGCTGAAGTACAGCAGTGGCTACAGTATTCAACGTGGTACTTTGTCAATAGCTTTTAAATAAAACCTAAACATAAAGATTATACAATGTTGAACCAAACACCGCACATACAGCTAGATATGTTATGAAGCAAATATAAACCTGTTATCACAGCATGGGCCTTAGCATCAAAAGCGCGGGTAAAGTGAGCTAGAATAGGGTAGTGGGCTCACTCGCCGGCCGGCGCTATGCATTGCGGTGACGCCGCCAATGTCACAAAAACGTGCTTCGGCGCGCCTCCGCGGCGCGGCGCCACCGTCGCACCAAATGTAGAGAGCGTTGGTGCTGGGGCAGTTGCTGGCTGTTTGGAGTGGCGGTCGGTGTGTGCGAGTTTTGTTTTTTTTTTAGAACTCTTCGCGCTTTGCATCCTCAATCTGCTAGGTCCTTCTGCGAACAGCGATGTGGCCTGAAAAGCAGTGACCGTCTCACGAGGTTAAAATGCTTCCGCGGCGGCAAAACCACTGTTTTGTGCCAGGCTGTCGGACTGGTTACGTCCACGTTAAGGGCAGCACGAAGCCGTCTTTGTTAGGCGTTCCGAAGGATGCAGCCCTGAGGAAGTAATGAGGAAGCCCTGGGAAAGGAATTTGCATCGAGCGGACAAAGCAATGGACGACACATCTGCCGTGTGTCAACTTGATTTCGAGCCGAAGTATGTGCTATGGGACTACGTGCATATAATCGAAGGGAACGAAGTACGCACACCGCGTGGAAAACCTTGCCTACGAGAGGACGCTGTGCCTACAATCCTGCCTAACTTTGCGTCGTATTTGACAAAGAAGACACCACGAGAAAGACCGACCCGAAAGAGAAAGCAATCGGGAAGCGTTCAAGGCGAGAAGGTACGTTCTCGTGCCATTGGCGATACTGTTCAAGCAAGCAACTGTGCCCAATATATGATGAATAAATGTTCATGTTCTTGTACCCAGTACCTGAGGAGAGTGGCTTCCTGTTTTTCTTATCTGTGGATTTTTACAGTGTTTGCATAGGAATATTCAGTGCAGAAATGGCCAAATTACAGAGCCAAGGTACTGGAGATCTGCAGAAAGAATGAGCAGCTCCAAGTTTTTAAATGCTGTGAAATGTATAACATTAAGAGCTCGTGGTAAACTCCCGAGTGTGTGTCAAGGTCAGCATCGGCAGTAATTTCACACGCTCGTAAAAGGCGTGCGTGACGAAAGTAGTGCCCAAGAAATGCAAATAATCCAGTTTACAATTGATAGCCACAAAACGCGTAAGCTTTGAAAAGTTCGCCATCACTGCTTATCACTCGTAAGAGCAATTTATTGCATCTCAAATTTGCGCAGCATCCCTTTCATGCAGTTTAATCGCGCGTTCGCGCGAGTTACGGCGACAGAGTTTCAGAAAAGAATGTTTTCTGCAGCTTTACTCGCACGAGTACTAACGGTCTTCCGTATGTTTCATTTAACATCAGATAACTAGCTAACAGCAGAGCTGCATACACCAAGCTACAGTGTTCTAGATGGTTACCATGCCTTACGCGCGCATGTAGGCCAACGCACCTAGCTCGCGCTAGTTTTTTTCTTTATTTTTTATTGTCTCAGCGACATCAGCATCACCGTTTACACTGCCGAAATTCGCGTACATTTCCGTCCAGTGCATATGACAACAGCGCACAAAAAAGTATGGCATCAGTTGCACACAAACGCCTCCGTCAGGCAGTGCCCTACATTTAAGTCGCTGGTGGCGCCGCCACACATGTGACATACCCGGCGTCAAGCGGAGGACCCCAGCAAGCCCACTACCCTCTTCTAGCTCACTTTAGCGCGGGTAAACACCAGTGTTGTAACTGCAAGAACAATTTATCCAAAAACAATGCTTGCATCTGTTATTTGTGTAAATATATATAGCGAGAGCATGTGAGAGAGAATATAGTGTCGATAGTCCCGTAAAAGCATTGGCTGTATGCATTTTGGTAATTCAACGATTAATACAAGAAAAACTGCCCCTCCCTGTTACAACGTTTCGTCTTTTAACGTTTCCCCATCAGTGCTAATTATTTGAAAAATATTTGAAAACTACTCGGTATTTCGAATATGAACTAGTTGACTCGCGTACCAAATCGAATAGAATGTTATTTGATTCGTCATTTATAATTTTCTAATATTTGCACATCACTAATTCTTAACATTTATGAAGTAGATGAGCCTCATTAGAGTGTGTCAGTACATCATTACTCTTCTCCAACCAAGTGAAATGTGAAAAAACCTGATGACCAGAAATGTAAAGTGTTCAAATTTGAATAGGACATAGAAGAAGAATAAAGATGCATCTCAGCGATGCTTAACATCAACGCAATTAGATAGTTGCTGTAGGTTCTGAGACAATGTGGCAAGTGGCATGACAATGAAGGTGAGCCTGTTCGAAAACACGCTGGTGAACGGCCACAGAAAAATAAACAAAAAAACAGCAAGCTCTAAAACACTTCATCAATCACTTGTATTTTTTTCTTTGAATCAGTGCTAAAAGCAATGAAAGTGAAAGAGCCCGTAAATGAGTTCTTTAGTTTATTCCAGAAGTACATAGTGGCATACAATGAGTAATGCTGTAAGGCAGAGATGTGCAGAACTGATCTCCGAAATTGAGTGACACAGACTGCATAGATTATGAGCTCAGACAGCCTCTGAAAGGACGTCATAGCCCCATTATTGTTTATATTGCTTTAACACAGTAGTGCAGCTGTGTGCATGAACAAGTCATGAGTGCTCCACGTGGTAAAAAAAAGGAAACATCAGCCCTTAGCTAAATTTAGCCAATTAAAGCACGTGCAGTAATGATACCAGTAGATGGAAGTTTTGGATACGCACTAGCTGCCTAGGGCTGCAATCCACTGCTCACCCCTTTCATTGAAGAGCTACCAAACTCAAGGTTTGTGCTGCACTGTCCTTATTAGCTTCAACTCCTAGATGGTTATTGTCTCATGAAATGTCCTACTCCTTACCTTTCCTAAGTGATAAATTAAAGGTGCTCCCATCTAGCCTATCTCCTAGCAAAAAGTAAATGCCTCAGAGGCAAAAATGCAGATGCACTTTGAATTTTCCGGTGCAAAATTCACTACTTCCAGGGGGCTTCCTCGGCTTCAACTGAAACTGAGAACGCTGAGAGGCGGCTCTCTGACAACAGCAAACGGTATCCAGCCGTAAGACCGCTGCTTCAACACAATCAAAGCCCCAGCTCGGACACGAGACCAGAGAGTGACTACGACCGGCCCTGGGACTTGCCAAGGATCAAGCGCAGCAATGGTGACTCGCCTCCGCAAGTCCCCGACCATAGGTAACAAACCAAAGTGGCTGATCGAACTGCTGAATGCACAATGTATACTTCATGATTTGGTTTGTTCGCACCACAAGTGCATGTGTACCATTACTCCTTAATTTTTGCGCAAGGTCCACTTATTGTTAAAGTGTTATCTTGTCATTCTGCTTGTACTAGCACTTTCTAAAACACTTGCGGAGTAATCTTCAACTGAAGTGTGTAATGACTTCTCATTTTATAGGTCTAATGTGAGTTGGCACATGCAGCTCCAATAGCTATGCTTCTTTACGCATATTTTACTGCAAGCATCAGCGACGACAGGCTAGAAAACAGGCTGAATGTGTTTTAAAGAATTCTTCAATGGCACGAAATGAAGGCAAGGACAAAGAAGCACACACAAATAACACGCACATAAAGACCAAGTTAAAGTGGCCATGGTGGTCATAACAGAGGTAAACGATAACATTGCAATGTTGACACAGAGGACTGCAGGATTTTCCCTAATTTTATTAAAAGGGCTTGAGCATAATGAAGCTAAAACATGCTCAATCAAAATTGTGGTATGGGCTAGTTGGTTCACTGTTCCAGTGTGTTCTTCAATGGTATAAAATGAGACAGCAACAGACACACGAGCAGACACACAAGCACTGACAAGTGGTTGTGGTGATGATAATACATCCTGCAGTCATGCAGTCCTTTGTGTCAAGATGATCCACATAGGCACCATGCCAAAGTTTTCATCATCAATTGTCTGGCCTTTGCAACCGAAAATGAAGAAGACGTTTTGCACCACAGCATGGCGTCAGTAGAACACTGAGTTGGAGGGTGCACTTATCTTTTACATAACAGTACTACCTAACGGTGCATTCTATTCCACTGGCATTGCTCATTAATTTCCTAGAGTCCTTCAATTGGTACTTGAGTTCCCTCCGTTTTGTCCAGCAGTACCAGGACATTCTTAATCACACTGGGAATCGCAGCAGTACCAGGGCATTCTTCTGAAAATCACACTGGGAATCTTTTAACTTGTTGAGGAGTCGTGAATTTATAAATACTGTGAATAGTCGTTGAGTATTTAATGAAAGAGTTACCAGAGTCTTGATATTATTTTTTTTTTCTGTGCAGCCCGAATAATGAAACCTGATACAAACAGTTTAAAAGGATGCAAACTACACAAGCTGTCAAGCAAACTTTCATTTAGAGAAAAGAAGAATATGTGTATAATGGAAGAGGTTAACTTTCAATCTTCACAGGTATTAATTCAGAACTGATTAATTCTTGTGTAGTGAATTCTCAATGTATGACGCGAAAGTTTTGCATATGCTTACAGAGCCTATGTCACTATTATATGTCTTGCATGCTTATAATTCGTTCTAAGAACACAACTTATTTTAATCTGTCTCTGAGCAATAAACTCTGCCTGTTTGCAAAAATTATCTTCCAACAAGCATTTCGGGGCACTCCTAAGTAGTAAAATTATTTCAGAGGGAGGGAGATGCTTTGACCTGGATCATTAAAATTATATCACTTCCCTTTCTCTATATAACCGTAATTATATCCAAGGTAGGCACACTTGAACAGCCGCCTTCTAGCACCAACTTCGTGGGCAAGGGCATGGCCCTCTGAAAAGAATTTCTGGCTATGCCATTGCACATAGCCTGCCATATTATGGCACTAAGTTCAACCCAATGTCGTAGGTTCAGCCCTGACCACGGCAGCTACCTATGGTGAAGCTGAAATGCAAGCGTGTTTGCGTACTTGGAGATTTATGTGCACATTGAAGAAACCTAAACATCCAAGTTAATCGGGAATCCTCCTCTGCGGCATGCCTCATAATAACATCATCGTTGTGGCATGTGAAGGCCCAGATTTTGAATATTCTCTCTAACGGACACTTTAGGTCCCGGCCGGCAGTGCAGTCGCCCACACAGCACACTCCAGCAGTGCCGCCCTCGGCCGTCCGGCTGCCCCCTCCGTCCCCCGAGTGCACGGCTCTGCAGGCCTCGGATCCCTGTCGTGCCAGCCCTGCGCCAACAGCTTCGAGCAGCAGTGGCGGCGTCCCTAGTTCATCCTCCCCTTCGGTGGCCATGATGGCCTCCTCTTCCTCATCCTCGTCCAACACATCCATCGCGATGGAGTCACCTGCTGCAGGTCCACCTGCCAGGCCTAGTGGTCAGTGACTCGCTGCCTCACGTACATTGCAGTCTAGAGCAGTACTAACTAGTTACTAATAATGTGTTATGGGCAACTACATTCAAATAGAACTTAAATAGGCAGGAGAGGCCCCGCCCAGATGACCAAAGCGTGACCATCGATTGCCTCCACAACTAAAGAAATTGTGGAAACAGACAGACAGACGTCAATGCCGGGAGTCCACAAACTATACATTTCATCTTCTGTTCGTATTCTCGTGGCATGTAGTAGTGCGCTACAAAATCATTGTGCCCGTGAGCTGGATGGCGGAGCCAACTGCAGAGTCATTGATGTCTCTCTAGAGCGCACGTCCATTGGTCCACGTTCATATTCATCGGTTTTGAGAAGGAAATGCTGCTACCTTCTAAAGTTTTACCTGGCTGCAAATCGTTACTTTTTTCTTTGAGTAACTTGCCACTGTAACGCTATTACTCTTTTACATGGTAATGGCAGTGTTACTCTGTTATCGTTACTAAAACGCGTAATTCCATCTGAAAAATAATGCCAGATTATCGATAAAGGAAAGAGTGAGAAAGGCACAGATGGATAAATCTTATAGTATGTATATTTTCACTGGGAGGCAAGTATATATGTTTGCATTTGTGACTTTTTTATTACTGTTCTTACAGGAACGAAAAAGATAATGCCATCACTTGATTATCAGTAACTGTAACTGTTACAACTTGCTTGCCGGGACCTGTGACTAGAATTTAAAAGGATATGTTTATAAAGGTACAGGAGGAGTTTTAAATTTTTATCTTCATAGGCAATAATTCAAGACTGTTGAATTCTTGCATACTGATTGCACAAAGTTTACTGTAGATTTTTCTATGTGTGCGTACAAAGCTTATATTACTTATGAAGTCGAACCCGCTTATAACAATACTCAAGTGCCACAAAAGTTTCATTGTTATAACCGATAAACATGCAAAAAACAAAATAATGGGACGGCGGGCTGTTGTGAGAAAACTTTAAGATAGAATGGGATATACCAACAGACATCAGCGATAAGGACGAAAAAGCTGCCGATTTTTTAGACATGCTTGAAAATTTGGACACTTTCATGGGACCGCCGCAAGCCCCATAGGGCCAATGTATGACAGCGTCTGAAGTTTCGGACGCTGAAACTGTTCGATGTCTGAACTTTTTACTCAAACTGCATGTCCGAAAGTGCTTTAACAGAAGCCACCGCCACTCCCGCACCGTAGCGGATTTCAAAAGTCACCTTTGCCGTAATGCCACAACGCTATGCGGTGAAGGATACCGCGAGTCCAAAGGGGTGCTAGGGGACGTTAAGGTTGTTAGCGGGGGGTTCAGCAGTTTGAATTTCCCGTTTTCTTCCTTCTTTTCAAGGATCCTGCATTCCGTTACCTTTAGGCACGGACATCCAACAGCCCGAATTCATTGTTATAACCAATCATGCGGCATGCAGGCATTGCTGTAAGCGGGTTATTTCACCATAGAAAACATACAAAAGTTGGCGGTGCAGAAGTTTCTCATTGTTTTAACCGATACATTGTTAAAACTGGTATCATTATAAGTGGGTTCGACTGTATATGTCTTGTATGTTTGTAATTCACATAAGTGCTACAGGGTTACTTTTTCACGCCAGGTCACCGACTACAACACTTCCTTTCTGCTGATAATGCACCCATGACTGGTAATCATGTAGCACATCAAGATCTTTGTCCATTTATTCACTAGCTCTATCTGCACTTGTTGTGCCAGTTTGTGCCAACAACGACCAAGATCAAGCCCAGTATTCTCAATACACATTGCTTTGCTTTGTGGTAACGATTTGGGCATCTCAGCTTGTGCTGATTAAAAGGGCAGACTTTGGGACTCATGCATAAGTTTTCTGTGTTAAAATTGTTTTAGCTGTTATGAGTGTAGAAAATACTGCATACTTACTGTCTGGGCAGTTGCAGAGGAGCTGTGACTCAATTCCAAGTCTCCTACTTGAAATGTCAGTTCAAGGAATATTCATTGTTTTACCTTTGACAATACCTTGTGGGGATTGAGGCTTGCCCGTCGCCATTGCGCGGGTTTTTCGCCTATTTCTGCCATCCTCATGTCCGATCATGTCGCTCCCCTCCTCCGCCGTCCTACGGCGCTGGGCGAGCGGGGGTGACGTTAACCCCCTCACCCCGGCGCCGGATCGCGACGGTGGCGCCACGTTCGAGTCTCGCGTGCTCGCGTCTCGCGAGACGTTGCGCGCGGCGGGGGAGGGAGACCCTCTCTGGACCTCGTAGGGTGAGCACGCATTTTCTTTCCTGTCCGTCGGCTCCTTTGTTTCGGCTCGCTCGGACGGAGTTCGCCAACGGTGCCTTGCGCCGGCGGCGAGCGCTTACCTTACCCAGGTGAAAATGTGTAACTGGGAATCCAACTGGTTTCAACTGGTTCCACTTCAACTGGTTTAAGGAACACATTTCCAGTTGGTAACTGGGACCAGTTGGGAATGCATTCCCAGTTGGCGACTGGGACCAGTTGGGAATGCATTCCCAGTTGGCGACTGGTACCAATTGGGAATGCATTCCCAGCTGGAAATGCTTTCCCAGTTGTGAACAGGTCCCATTCCCCGTTGCTGCCCAAATGGGCATGCTTGTACTCCAGCTAGCTCAAACAATCTTCAACCTGCAAATAATGTTCATTCTGAGCACATCAAACGCTCCAAAGGAACACTTGACACTCCATGTTAGGTGTAGAAGATGATCATGATTTATTGCTATTACACAAAAAATTACACAGCTCTAGGCATAGGCCTCCAACGCTCAAGTTTGCGCAGCGCCGTCCGCCGCCCCAGCGGAGAGAGGGGAAAACTCCGGTAGCTTGGACGGGTCGCTCTTGCTTGGTTTTCCCATTGCGCGCGCGGAGAACGTGCTCCCCGGGGCTTTATCTCGCATTTTTCACGCTATGGGTGCCGTTCCTTCGTCTTACTCGAAGGCAGGCGCACCTAAAGGCGCACCGTCCTGCTGCATTGTGAACTCTCACAAAAGTTTAAAAATGACGAAGAGCCGAAAACTGCCCGTCAAGTTCTACCGTTTCCAATGCAAGCAGTGCGAGGAGCAGAGGCGTCAAGAGTGGATTATGGCAGTTCGCCGCGATGCTTTCGCGGTCTTGTCACCTTGAAGCAATTTTTGTCGTACACAGTATTACGAACTATTAACGGGGAGAAACGCGATGATCGTGCTCATTTGAAAGGGAAGTGCGTTTGTGAACCGAAGCTACAACAAATAGACAGCCGCTGTACGTTTCTAGATTGCGCGCTGGCTTTCCGAGTCAACCATTTGTACTGTGACAGCAGCGGAGCATGTGGGCTTATTACACCACAGTTAAAATAACGTACCGTGAGTACTAAGTGTTTAATTCAGCTGATTGCGGTACATTTCCTGTCGCGGCTCCCTGTAAACAGAATTAAGCTGCATGTTTGCACTGAGCGTTTATATTGGCCTTGCATACGACACGCCGTGAATGCTTAGCAGGCTGAAGTGTTGCGCTGCTAAGATCGTGGTCATGGGTTCGATTCACGCATACGGCAGCTGCATTTCGATGGGAGCGAAATGCAGTAACAACGGCGTACTTAGATTTACGTACACGTTAAAGAAACCCAGGTGGCCGAAATTAATCCGAAGTCCCCCACCAAGGCGGCAATTAAATTTTCGATGGCTTCGCGAATTCAGATGCGCTTATCATTGGGCACAAATCTCGGCGTAATCATAAACACGAGTAATCCCAGTGGGTATTGTGTAATATCAGGGGCGTAGCGAAAAATTTTTTTCGGGGGGGTCCAACTATACTTTATGCTCGTGCGTGCGTTTGTATGTGGGCGTGTACATATACGCAAGCAAAATTGAAAAATTTTCGGGGAGAGTTTTAGCCCCCCCAACCCCCCCCCTCCCTGGCTACGCCCCTGTATAGTATGATGCTGACCAAGCGAGCTGTCGAAACAACCAAAGCGACGTTAGAATAAGCGAACACGGTGCGTGATCAGGCGTCGATATTATTGAAATGAAACACGCCTCTGCAAGAAACATGCACGGTCGAAGTGGGCATGATTTTTTTTTGAGCGTATCATTATGCTGTCAAAGGGAGCTCTAAAAAAATCCAAAGTGACATTAAACTTGCGATCCGACGTTGTTATCATTCGATGCAAACCTCGAAAAAAGTGAAACTCCCACGAAACTGAACACTGCGCATTGCGATGCAGCCAGTGACTCAACAGGACAGATGTAAATTTATGCTCTTCACACTGAGCTCATAATAAATTTAAAGGCGGCCGGCAAACTTGGCATCCATGCGATCGAAAAGTTATCAATTCGCACTTTCCAGCACCTATAGGTGGCGCGGAGAACGTTGCAATATGGCGGGACGAGAGGTGATGGAAGCGACACGAAAGCGTGCGCGTCTCGAGAACCAGGCGGCTTACGAGCCTATGGTATCTCTAAGCGCGATCCTTGACCTTGCCAAGGAAACACAGAGATGTGTTGACGCTGGACATATAATATGTTGTGGAGTACGCGAGACGACAAGCGCGGCCGTCCAGGTGGAGTCCCTCTGCCTGCAGACAAGTGCCATGAAAGGCCCGCCGCATAGAATAGATGTTCAAGTGTGCAACGCAACCAGTGCCGTAAATGTCA
This sequence comes from Rhipicephalus sanguineus, assembly GCF_013339695.2. Taxonomy (NCBI): domain Eukaryota; kingdom Metazoa; phylum Arthropoda; class Arachnida; order Ixodida; family Ixodidae; genus Rhipicephalus; species Rhipicephalus sanguineus. The sequence continues at coordinate 129,914,587 of NC_051178.1, forward strand.
GTATTTCTTCTTACGTTTTGTAATCTATATATGACGTACGAGAATTGACACCAACCAGTGGTAGCGCTCGTGTGTAAACAAAGCGCCGTCCCCGCTTTTTGCGCTGCCTAAAATGTAGTGCGAGCGTTCACGGCGAGATACATGGTTCCCCGCGCCGGTTTAGCTGTGAAATGATTGTTTAAGACTGAAACGGAAAGAGTTATGTATTGGCGATTCAGCAGATATGAGCGCAATGATGAAGTATGCCAATACCTGCAGCTTCCCGCACGATTGGCGTTTTCGCGTGCCGTGGGGTGGTGGGGAGACACTGTCACTTCTTCATTCTAGTGTAATAAAAGTAGCAATATGGTGCTTAAAGCTTCCCGGATTCATTATGCATGTGGCAGCTGTCGCATTTTACCCCGCGAGAATTACCACAGTTTTAATGTCGTTTGCATGCTTATCATTGATTTATTTATTATCAGGGAGAATGCACATGCAAGGCCGGTCTCTCTGCTCAATGCAAAGATGTGTTTGCCACACTGATATATTTGAACAGGTTAAAAACCTTTTAACAACATGAATTTATCACATTTTGTTGGTTGTGTCCTGCAATGTGCACCGAGAGACTAACAGTGAATGTGTGCGATATGCCGTACTAAAAGCTTCAATGTAAAAACAAACATAGAGGCATCACTGCAATAAAAGGAAATGAAATTGCATCTGGTGTTTGTTGTTGCACTCCCAACCGTGACTTTTAATAACATGTTTCTACTTAACAGTCACATATTAGTTGTCCTTGTTGAAATACACACGACCATTTGCTAACTTCTTTCCCAATGCGGAGCTTGATTCTCCACAACTTCTGTCGTTCTTTACCTTGGTTCTTTCTCTTTTGGAAAGCGGTGCAAGCTGACTTTTCCAAATATTGCACGATTTGTGCATAGTGGCACACTGCACGTGCGATTGCTCTTCGCTCTTAGCCCGTTTTTCTCCATGGCGCACTACTACGACGCTCCGGCAGCCACACAAACATGCACACAAACGTGGCGAGTAGGAAACCCACCACCGTCTCCTGTCTTCGGAAAAAATCCGCGCGGTGGCGCTACCTCATCTGGAAAGTGCGAATAGAAAACGCACGCGAAAGCGTGCTGGGTGTTTGCTGACAGCTCGAGATCCGAGTAGACACGACTGCCGCAACGAATGTGCTTTTTACCGGTAACATAATTACAGAACTCGCGCAGTCACCTCCCTATTCATGTCAAAGAAATGTGCCCGTTCAGCATCGGCACGCACGTAGCGCTCGCACAAACAGCATCGCCCTTGACGACCTGCTCGGTCCCGAAAAGGTGGTCGATCAACCGTTCTCCTCTGGTGAGATTCCCACCGTGAAAACGTTTTTTCCATCTCTGGGACCTTTCTAAACCTTCACAGGAAGGGACACGTGAAGCTGCACGTGCACGGCGAGCAGAGAACAGCGCGTGCAGGGTGCGGGAACGTGCTGAGACAGCGCAGTCAAAAGGCAGGCGCGGGAGGGGAGCGACCGGTTTTTGCTAGAAAGGCGGCGAAACGCGTGCGACGCAGCGCCCCCTGGCCGAGCTTGGGAGGCCTATTCCCTGCTGTGGCTGGTTTGGACCAGCACTGTGGTTGCACATTCAGTGGAAACATTTCCTCCGCACGGCTTTCATGCAGCACTGTATTTTCTCAACCAAATATACTGGTGAAGTTTCGGGCTGCGCAGCTGATGAATCTGTGCCATTCACTCGTGACCAATGAAACAGCGTTGCTGCAAAATAAGAGGTAACATGTTTCATGCATGTCCCAGGACAGTCATATCAATTTATAGATATACACAGCAGACCTACCTTCTAACAATTCACACGACAAACTCTGTCTACAGAGATCATGCGCTGCATCTATTCCGAATTTTTAGAAGTCGAGTTTATATATCAGCGGCAAAAAATAATAAAAGAACCATTATTTTCACTCGAATTCATATGCCTACACATGCAACAGGTTCAGGAATATTCATTTAGAGTGCACATACGGGCCCTTAGCGCTTTCTTTGAAAGTCGCGGACAGAGTTACGAGTACACTTCATAGTTATTTAGCACACCGTTCAAAGCACAAATATTGCACGGCACTCGTTTTCTGTGATGCTCCCAAACAAATGGCAGCAAGTTTGCGAGCACTCCGCACAAACCCATAAACAAACTTAGCTAGAGCAGTATAGAAAGCATTTGTTTACAATGCAACGTTCCATCGTCTCAACACTCAAAACACTCTGCCTGCATTATATCTACATCTTCTCTAGGATACTGAGAACTAGCACTCGAAGCATAAATGGTATAATTACCTTCAAACGGCTGCATCGCTGACAATTGGCAGGCAGCGTTCCGCACACAATGGGTCCATATATCCGTCTTGTCACAGGCGTAAACACTTGACCGGCGTTTGCCTGAAGTCAAAGTCTTCCAGAAATGAAGCTGCCGAACACTAATTCGACAAAGTCTAATTTACGCACGCCATGACTGCACGTTCCTTTTGAAAAACAGCACAACTAAGCAGCGCGACCACGGACCACCGAGCGCTCGGTAGCTAGCCCTCGTCCCATGTGGTGTACGAAACTAGCATCGCTGTTTTTCTAAATTTTATGTCTTTGTTATCCGGTTTCTTTCTTCCATTAAATATTGCCGAATTGGCACGAAATAATTCATTTCAGTTTATTTTATATGTAATCTTTATGCTTGCTTACTTTACTGCTTCGTTCAATGTATGAGCCTATGAGATACGGAACTAATGTAACGGCAGTCGATGTCACTGATCTCCACTAGGAGGATGGAGGTCAGTGGTCGATGTAGAGAGGCTGCGTTTGTGCTACGGTTTGTGGGATTGTGTCGGCAGCATGTCGGCAGTCTCAGCTGTGGTAGCTCTCGGCACTGGCACTACTCCATTTTTCGTTCTCGTACGGAAGTAACCGCTGTGCTACACACAATACTATTAAGCATGGCATGCTCCCAGCGAAACGACGGCAATATTAACACCCCAACGTCAATTGGGCCCGCCTCGGTTGCGCGTATTGTCACCGTGATGGACGTAAAAAGATTGACAACAGCTTTTTAATGTTAGTTGAATGTACTGATGCTAAAACAAGCGTACGCTTGTGTGCACTGTGTTGCGCATTTGCGCAACGGAATAATCCACGATAATATGATTTTTAAAAAATACATATATTTCAGGTGAGGTAAGACTGTATATATTAATGTAATGGGGTTTAAACAACACGAAGAGGATGACGTCTAAACAAGAAAAGATAATTCATTCGGAAACCATGAGATGCTATTTTCTTATTCTCTCATTGTCCTAGGAATATTACTAGGCTAGTGATGGTACCCCTCTACGAATAGGACACAAAAAGCTCTTGGATAAAACCCATTCGCTCAAGTACAGCAATGCTGCGTATGTGTTCGAGTTCAATTATCTTCTTCTTTCACTTTGAAGAACCGTACAACCAAGACAACTGGTCGCACTTCCAGTTAGGGCGCAACTGGGACCACTTGCTTCCAATTTAACTGGTTATGGTTTCCAACTGGGATCAGCTTCTTCCAGTTCAACTGGTCATGGTTCCCGTTGGTGGCCAGTTGAGCTGTAACTGGAACCAGCTGCTAACTGGGACCAGTTGCAACTGGAATCAACTGGCACCAGTTGAGTTGTAACTGGGACCAGCTGCTAACTGGGACCAGTTGAACTGGAATCAACTAGGACCAGTTGAGTTGTAACTGGGACCAGCTGCTAACTGGGACAAGTTGCAAATGGAATCAACTGGGACCAGTTGTTTCCTAACTGGAACCATTTGATCCCAGTTGATACCAGTTGAAACCAGTTGGATTCCCAGTTACTCATTTTCACCTGGGTACGTTGTCCTTTCCGAACGCTAGGCTGAAGAGCGGTGCGGTGCATTCGCGCGTGGTCTTACTACGCGGAAACCGTATCTATCGAAGCCAACGCGAGCGGAGTTGGCCCTTGCTCGAGCGATCGGGCCCTGTGGTCGCAGATCGTAAGAGTACGCAGCATAGTCGCGAGGGTCCGTTTCCCTCAGCGGCGTGTCGCCGTGAGCCCTTTTGCCCGCGGAGACGTGCTCGCGGCACCCTTTGTGTTGTACTTTCGCCCGTGGCGTGGTTAAGCCTGTTTTTGCTTCTCCCGCCGCCTTTGGGAGCGGGCGTTGTACTGCGTTTTGTGGAGTTGCCGCAGGCATTAAAGTGTTGCGGATTTCGAGAGCAGTACTGTGTACTTGCCGCGCTACGCTCGGTGCCTTTGCGCTTGAACGTACTGTCGACAGCAATAGTTTGCGGGATGTGCAGCGCGTGGCGGAGCGACGGAAAACTGCATTGCTGCGTCATCTACCGTGATGCGGCGGGTGTTGAGGCTATCGGCCTCGGCGATTAGCGACGTCGCGTTTAGACAACGTGCCGTTGCCGGATCTAATCGCGGAGGCTGCGGCCGATAGCCTCAACACCCGTCGCATCACGGTAGGTGACGCAGCAATGCAGTTTTCCGCCGCTCCGCCACGCGCTGCACATCCCGCAAACTTTACATTCACACCGAAGGCGGGGCGGCAAAGCGGCGAAGCGGTGAGGCGGAAAGCGGCAAAACCTCCTCTCCAGGCGGCGAAAGCGGGGCGGAAAACGAGGCGGCAGGTCCGATCGCTCTCGGACCAATTTTTTGCCGCTCGCCGCTACTCGCCGCTTTGCCGCAGCCAATCAGAACGCGCTGCGGCGGTGGCGCGGCGGTGGTGCGGGTGTCTCTTTGGGAGAAGCCGTGTCACGTGATAGCGACACGTGCGCTAAAGCGCGAAAGGCCCCGCCTCCTCGGCCGCGTGGGCAGCCAAGAGAGCCATGCGGTCTGAACAGGTACGCGCGCTCGCCGCCTTGAAAACCCACGCTAGTGGCCGTACTCCTGTGAGGTACGTGCACACTACAACCTGCCCGATTTTTATGCACATTGAGAAGAACTCCCAGCTGGTATATAGGATAAGCCATATAGGTTTTAATATTTCAGATGATAACTATATTTACAAGTTGACAATGGAAAGAAACTCGCAAATTGCGTGTACGTTTTTAGAGCATAACTTGGATGTGAAATGATTGACAGGGGCATCAACCAAAACAAATTCACGATTTATTGGAATACTGTGTTAAACATTCAACTGACCTTGTACTTTTTAAAGGCAAATCATAGCATTGCTATATAACTCCCAAAAGTAAAGGTCCGGCAACAAAATGTTTCTGTAATATTCCCAAGGAACGAAAAATTGGTTTGTTTATTGGGAAGATGACGGATAAAAATGGCCCATCGTCACACATCCCATTTGTGTTATCTTTATATCGTATGAACTTATAAGGTGAATCGACCGAGTGGACACTACAAATATGATATGTCACTGATTGCCATTGAGCTGTGCGAAGCACATCGCGTCAAATTGTATGTTACATAAAAAGTACTGTAAAAGGTGTGACTGTTCAGGATGTATTCACACTCGGTTTACTGAAATTTCTTATTGTGTTCTCTCTTCACAGCTCCAGCGCGACCCATGCTCAACCTGAACTTGAACCTGAATGCATCGAACTCGCCCAAGCGGTCTCGGCACAACCTCACGCTTAACTTTGGTTGCGCCGCTTTGAGCGTCGTCGGCGAGAAAGTAGACACTAGTGTCGCTCTTGAAAAGCAAGGGTGAGTGCCTACCTGCCTAATCAGGCGTCCTTCTTTTCTTACACAGGCCCCACAACACACACACATACCTGGCTTTTCACATAACTAGAATCACGAATTAAAATGACATGGTTAATCGCAACTGAATGAAACCAGCAACATCATGTGGTGCTCGTTAAGGTATTTTTATATACAGTAGAACCCCGCTGTTGCGTTCCCGGCTGTTACGTTTTCCTGGCTGTTACGTCGTTTTCGGCCGGTCCCGGCACAGCTCCCATAGGATCCAATGCATTGGGAACCCCGCTGCTGCGTCGCAACTGTGGGACCGTTCCCGCATCATACGTTGCGAAGTGCCACGACGCGCCGGCCCGAGCGGCCATGTTGTCTTTCACGTAGCTTGGCTTGGCGGCTTGACAATGGGATTGGCCGCCCAAAGTGCCGGGGGCAACACCTATGACGTATTTTCGGTTCATGCCAGCAAAAAGCATGACCTTTGAGATCCGTATTTTGAGCCCGATTTCAAAGGGTATAGCCCGATCGCCATCACCATCGCCCATGTGTGCCCGTGCTAAAGTCCCTAGATTTTCCCTAGGGACTTTAGCCCGTGCTTACCCGTGCTTGCTGCGGTCTTCTCGCATTGCCTTTGTTTCGTGTCGGTCGTTGCGCAGGTTATACGAGCGTGCAGCATAGTGCCTTTACACTTCCAACGCTCCAAATAGTCTTCAAACAGGATGACATCAAGAAAGCGGAAATCACTTTCGCTGCAAGAGAAGTTGAACATTCTCCGCGCTGTGAAGAGAAACCCGACGCGGAAGAAGGCGTGCATAGCGAAGGAGTTAGGAATGACGCCTTCCACCTTGAACTCCATCGTTGCAAAACGGATCGAAATTGAAGAAAATGCCCGAACCTTCGACGTCAAGTGCAAGCAAGCCCGGAGTTCGGAGCACGTGCAGCTTGACAAGGCCGTTTTCGAATGGTTCAAACAAGCCAGGGCCGCAGGAGTTAACTTCGACGGTACCATCCTGCGAGAGAAGGCACTCGAGATCGCCGACAAGCTCGTATCGACGGTTTTTGTGCATCTAACGGTTGGATCGACCGTTTCAAAAACAGACATGCATTACGCTACCGCACTGTCAACGGAGAGGCTGCAAGCGTGGACACGGAGACTGGTTGAGGCCTGGAAAGAGACCGTGGTGTCTATCATAAAGGACTACGAGCCGAGAGACATATTCAATGCCGATGAAGCAGGCCTTTTTTTCAAGGTACAGGCCCTCTAAGACGCTGACCTAAAAGGCGAGGCTTGCCACGGTGGAAAATGCAGTAAGGAACGACTAACGGTGCTGCTGTGCTGCAACTCCGATGGTTCGGAAATGATGAAACCGTGGGTGATAGGAAAGTTTCGAAACCCACGCTGCCTTAAAAATGTCCGTCACCTGCCCTGCCACTACAACAATAATACCAAGGCGTGGATGACGTGTTCACTTTTTGAGGAGTTCTTGAGATACATGGACTCTAAGATGGGCTGCCAGAACAGAAAAGTCGTTCTTTTTCTCGACAACTGCTCCGCACATCCCAAGGACACTGCGTCGCTGCGGAACGTAAAGGTAGTTTTTCTTCCTGCCAACACCACAAGCCACCTTCAGCCCTTGGACGCTGGAATAATAAAAAATGTAAAGCACTTCTACCGCAAGTGCATTGTAAAGCGGTCCCTGGCCAGCGTGGAGCGTGGGCAGCAGCCGGCAGGCGTCACCATCTTAGATGCCATGCATTATTTAGCATCGGCGTGGAGCGCCGTCACTGCTGCTACAGTTGAACACTGCTTCAACAAGTGTTTCGGTGTGCGCGCAGATGACACAACAGAAGCTGTTGGAGACGGTGCGTTCGCAGACTGCGACGAACTGAACACTGCCATGGAGACTGTTGGTGCCAGTGGAATCGCGTACAGTGACTACGCTTCTGTTGACGACGCCGTTGTCACCTCCGCGATGTTATCCGTCGACGACATCGTGGCTGAGTGCGCCGATCCGTGCGCCAGTGACGAGGAAGTTGAGGAGGAGGTGGAGCGGATACCGGAGCGAACGTTCTCATCGGCCGTAGCGGCACTGGATTTATTGCGAAGATATGTGCGCACCAGTGACGATGGCGAGAGCCACATGGCACTACAGGTGCTTGAAAAACGCCTTGTGCTTGTCGGGCGTGAGAAGATGCGCCAGGCAACGCTGCATGATTTTTTCAAGCGAAAGAATTAAAACAAAACTATGTGCAGTTCACCACTACTCTTATTTCTCAATTTTTCGCGTTTCTCGGCTCTTGCGTTTCCCGGCTCCTACGTTTTTTTTTTACGGTCCCGTGAAAAACGTATCAGCGGGGTTCTACTGTATTGCACTTAATTAGTTATAACTATGATCAATTGTGCAAAATTTTTAATATTCACTTTAGGGACAAGGGTGTTTTGTTACGTTGTAGAGGGCATTCCAAAACAACTGAGGTGATGTTTTGTGGCAATGTATATGCGGCGCGGTGATTTTTTTCGATGTTTAAAGAAAGCCCGCGAAATGTAAATAGATCCACGTGACTGCACTAATGCGCTACCATATTGCAGCGCTCTCAACTGTGCTTCGAGTGAAAGAACCGTGCACGCGGACTGTCAACTTATCGCTTATCAGGGACGATGGTGCTTCCTTGCTATGTGCCACCATCAAAAATGCTGACGCAAAGTGAAGCCGATGCCTAGAGCCACGACCGCTCATTTCACCACGGTTCTTTTACTCCTGTGAATCTCTTCATGCCACAAGTGCTTCACAGGCTCACAGAGAGAAATGCCATGGAAACCAAATGCGTAGCTGTTGGTTAATGCGGCTTAGCTTACTGATTCACGAAAGGTCCTCACACAGTGCCTTAGTGGTGCAATTTTGAACTACAAGTACACAATGTGCATGAGTACGATCCCAGTTACTTTTGGGTACCCTCTCACACATATTATGTTATCTAGCTACTGATTTAATGTGCTAAGTCCCTTCTCTCGCGTGTTGTTAATTTAAGTATGCGAGTGAGCGATGCCTCAGTGTCTAAACAGAAATACTTCAGAAGCAAAATGTAAAAGAAAATGTTTTTAGAATGCAAAGAAGGCAGCTGCTCCCCCTGTAAGCTAGTATTTGTCTCCTTGTCTTTGTTATGGCAGTCACAATGACCATTTGCCATCTGATTTTATCTGCAAGTTTCTGATGTATGGACATTTCATGTGCCTTAAAAAAAAATGCCTGGCCTGCGCGAAACACACAGCACAGTCACAATGAAAGTTGGAAGAGCGGCCTTTCTAGAGCCCGTTGTAAACTCTCTTGGGGTGTATACAAGTAAACTTGCGACGTACCCCCACGCCATAAATCATCATAATTTTTGTGAGGTAGGGAAGCACCTACTATGCCATTATTTGTCGTACTGCAGAGAAGCGAGGTACCCGCTACACGTCTGTAAGGCATTATGTGCACTTCGTTGAAGCTGTGGCTGATGACTATGAAGAATTATGGCTGAGCCTTTTGTACTGGGTTGGAAGCATTAAATGACCCACTCGTTACACAGTTCCCATTGTGTGACGCCCTGTATAAGGTCTTTTTGTGAAGGAGTATCAAGTGCCGGCATGGTTCTGTGGTAGAATACTTGACTGCCACGCAGAGGGCCCTGGTTCAAACCCGATCCAATCCTGGCTATTTTTTCTCATTTCGTGAGATAGCGGTTATGGACACCGGCGGCAACGGACAACTACGCCACCTAAATCAGCTGTTGTTGTGATCCTACAACAGCTTTCGCTGTAAAATAAGCCGGGCATAGCTTGCACTAGTTGTGCAAGGCTAAAGGCACAACGGAGCTGATTGTTTCCTAGCTGGTCCTGGCCATACAAAGTGATGCCAAGTGATGCTAAGTTATACGAAGTGATGCCAAGTTCCAGTCAAGTTCAGCACAGTCACCTCTCGCCATTTGGGCCGTACTAGGTCGTGGACTACTTTAAGTGAGTCGAGTACAGAGTCTTGCTTGGCAGCGCGCCGCGATTCCCGGTAAGCAGCTTCTTCATTGGCAGTGCAAACCTCCTTCAATCTCCCCGTGTCTGCAACTGGCGCCACTGCTACGTGCCAGCTTTATACAGTACGAAGGACCGCATGCTGAGTTAGCCATGTCTGGCGCAATCGAGCGGTTGCACGCAGTTTCCAGGCAGGTGGGCTGGTGGCGGAGCAGTGTATGGGCTAGTGAAGCAGGCGTGCAGCTGTGCAATCAGTTGCTAGGCAACACGCGGTGACGTCATCATGGCGCGAAGTTTTTTTTTGTTCGCATTGGGCAGATTACGGCCGGCTTAAACAGCTGCGCCGTGAAAAGAAAAATCGGCAAGCTGATGGCTTGACAATGGTACTTTGGGTGTAAGCATAGCTAAATAGGTGTTTCTTAGTCTGCTGTCTTTAACAGCGACAACAATAACAACAGAAACTTTTCTGATATCTAAACACATTTTTCTACATGTTTGGTAGACTGGGCAATGTCGTTGTGTTTCCATACGAATTTTATAGGCTTGCACACCTGGAAACGAAGGCATTGAGGAGTGATGTAATATGCCACAGGGTAAGCGTGATCTGATATCAAAGACCTTTTTATTCCTTTATTCTTTCTTCCATTAAGGTGGTACCATGGCTCGATCAGTCGCCTTGACGCTGAGAACTTGCTCAGGGTTCTGAAGGAAGGAAGCTACCTCGTCCGCAACAGCGAAAGTTCCAAGCACGACTTCTCACTCTCCCTGAAGTAAGCAGATGCACTTCACACATTGTAGTTGCCTTTTATTAAATCTCTATGCGATTTTCCAGCAGGCTAGTATTCTCGGTAGCGGCTATGTTGCATTGACATTCACCCTCATTCATTTACTGTACTCAAAAGAGTAAACATTCTTTGCCCATCTCCAGCATAACTGTTTGACTTCTAGTATCTTATACCACTAGAAGCCTTGCAAAAAAGCTTCTATTGCCAACATTTTTCGAAGCGTGAAGTCTATTTATACTGTTTTTTTTTAAATAGTGTTAGCATTATTTTATAGATAAGCTATGTTTTTGCTAGCTGTATGTCATGCTGTGGAAGTATCGCTGCTATTTTTTTTTTCTTAGATATAAGAGTAGATGTTGATAACATTAAACTCAACCTTCCCTACCCAAAGCGCTGCATTTGCTGCCAAATTTAAAGCTTGTTGCAACCTATGTTGGCTCACCACTATCAGCCACTATCAGACGAGGAAACACGGTGCAACAAAATGCAAATATTGCAATCGATCAACTTCTTGTGCTGGCCACCTATAGTTTAATGATATTGCTGTAACTATGCACGTGAAACAGCAAGTTTTTTTCTGCTATGTCATATATCAGGTGTATTTAAAGTAAGCTTAGGTACAGTGACTTACTGGTATAATATGTGAATCATTTGGTTTTGTGACTATGATAATTGAAATACATTGAGGTGCTATAAATACACCTTCTCATAAGTTGTAATCTTATCAATATTTGTGCACATCATTTGCAACATAACAAGCTACAGAACAGGATGAAACATACTGACTAGAAATTCAAGACTTGCTACTGAAATTAAAAAAAAAAACAGTTTTATCACCAAGTATTTTCTTGATTGAATGGTTGAATGCTGGAATGTTTTAGTACGCCTTCTGAAAAGCACAGCCAGAGCATTCCTTGACTGTCCTTTTCACCACCCTTGTGTTTCTCCAGGACAGCAAACCCAGTGAATCAATTGGACAGAGTATTTCTTCTCACTAAATTTTGCAGAGGGATAAGGCCAGAGATTTTGTACATGCTCCATGCAGCTACGGTATCTTCACAGCACGTATGATGAATGCGCATATACAAACAAGGAAATGCGTACAATAAAAACATATGACAGGGCCCTACATGACGTATGACAGATGTGCCTGCGTGTTGTGCACCTCAAAAGGTGAAGGTTATGTCTAAGGTTATGTAAGGGTCATGTAACAGTAAAGGTTATGTCTGTGTAAAGGTTATGTCAAAAGTTATGTCTCGTTGTATTTACGCACTGCCCCCTCCTTTTTTCTGCGCAGGAGTGCACGGGGTTTCATGCACATGAAGATAGTGCACAATGAAGACGGGAAGTTTATATTGGGCCAGTTCAGCAAGCCCTTCGAAAGCATCCCTGAGATGATCCACCACTACTCAGTCAACAAGCTGCCCATCAAGGGAGCCGAGCACATGTCGCTTCTCTACCCAGTCATCGACCAACTTCTCTGAAAATGCTTGCATCACTTGCTGTGTGCTGGCAGCATGGCATAGAATACCTTTAATTTGCTTATTCTATTTCAAACACCCATTCTATTCTTTAATGTTTTATATCGTACAACCGACTGACAGATGCCAAAAAAGAAAGAAAGGAAGAACTTTTTTCTACAATTTAGAGCTTTTTCAGAGTTGGGCTGTATACACAATTCAGTATAATCTGCCGAATTCTCTTTCAAGCCTTTCTGCCTGCCTTGGCAAGGGCGGAGTTAGCTGAGTCTGTAAGCAAACAACTTCTGTGCATATTCTGGACAAAGTACTACAACTATTGAAATCTAGCCTTTAATTAATGCAGTGCATTTTTATGAATGACGTTCCTTGCACATTTTTAGCAAAGTGGATCCACATTTCACGTAAGCATATGCAGTTTTACAGACTGAAGTGAAATGTTACTGTCAACCTTATCGTGTCTCTTTGTTCTATTTTATTCTGTCATGAATATTTGTGATTAGAAACTCCTCTTGACTAAATAGTCACCATATGTTGTGTGAATATCACCAGTAATTGTAACTTGTGATGCTTTTTTAGCTGCAAACTTTGCTTTCTTTTATATAAAGCTCAAAAAACAGCTTTCGGAGCATTCTCTTTTATTTAGTTTTATCTTTAATGACTGCCGTTGTACTTACAATTACATGTCCTGCGTGCCAGGAATTGACCTCAAGTGTAGATGTCAAACTGCTTCGTTTGTTGAAGTGGCAACATTCCATATACATAATTCACTCTGTTTTTGCCGCACCTAAGATAAACCGTGGAAAAAAGTGATTTAATGTACTTAATATTACTGAGTATTTATTTAGTTGTTGCCATGATGTGAAACTGTCTAGTCGATTCAGCTTAGGCACTCCCTAAGCAATACACTTTGTTTCATTTTATACAAAGAAAGAAAGAAATTTATGCATGATGAGTGTGAAGTCTTTTTATCGCCAGCTGCAGAGTTGAGCTGCAAGGACGAAAACGTGAGCTATGCTTAAAAGGAGTGAAGTGGTCCTGGATCAGAGAAACGCCTCTATGGTGCTTTGACTACCTACTTGTTAACAATGTCAACATGCGGCAAGCTTGGGCAGGCATTCTGCATCAAAGTCAAATACCACTTGGAGATGCTCATGCGATAGTACTCAGCTTATGTTTTGCTTGCCATACTTGCTTCTGCCTATACCCTTTCGTCACGCAGGCTAACAAAATTCTCAATTTTGTTAGCCTTTTTCAGAGCTGGTAGCAATTATCTTTTACTAGTTTTCTGAATGTGTATACCATGTGGCACGCAGATAAATGGGCTAATAATCTGGTTGAACTGCAGCTGCCATACAAAATTTTCTGCTATATCACCAGTTTTGCTTTTGCAATGCCTATTCTTTCTCTGAACACATGCACAAAATATTTTCTTGTGTCCACTGGCACATAACAAGTAGTTGCCTCAAGAACCTACAGCAGATGGCAGGGTATTATAATTTCCTGCAGTTACGGGGTATCAAGATGTCGCTGTAACTGTTGCTTCAGTATTGAACAAAGATAGCAGGATATTATAAAACAGGATCTGTGTAAGCAGAAAAGCTCTGGTGAACATCCGTAAACCTCCAAAACGAAACACAAATGTTTACGAATGCCCTTCTTAAAACTAGCATATTTCACTAATACAAATTAGCCGTGTAATAAAGATAGCTTTTGATTGTGGGAGCACTTTCAATGCGAGAAGTAACTGTTCCATCAACACTTATGGACAGAAAATTAACATGCATAGCACTTACTGTGTTCTGCCACATCATTATAGTCACCTACGGCACCTTTGAGCTCTTGCCCCCTAGAGACAAAGCAGTAGTGAGGTTATGTACTTAACGTGGAGGAGCAGTAGCTTAGCATTGACAGAAAGACATTTCCCCCCTCTTACTAGAAGCACACTGCCGTGATTGAGCATTGCCCACATAGTGCCAGTCTGTTGCACCCCAACATATTATCTATATCATTTCGCATGATGCAAGTGGCAAAGTGATTTTGGTGCAAGGGTCGTTGCCTTGCCGAACATGCTCAACATTCCCAGGCGAGCTCTCTGGCATTGAAATTTTTTCATGCAATCACAGGTTACTTGGCTCTTGCTTTGTGCCAACTATAAGCCATGGTATTATGACTTCTGCCTTTGGAAGAGGTACCAACTGTGTGCAAAATGTAACTGCTTTTTTTTTGTATTTGTCAGTAATTAGCTAGTACTCGAGCTTTATTCATTTGTCCAAAGTTTTGTACCATGAAATAGTAGAACTTTGATATAGCAATTATAAATTTATTGAATTATCGGATTTAATGAAGTAAATCTAAAATGTTTTTTGTTGATATCAGCATGTAATTTGTAAAAACTAGGGGTGTGCGAATATTCGAAATTTTGAATATATTTCGAATAGTGTTTGCTATTCGATTCGATTTGCACTGAAATTTTACTATTCGAACTATTCGAACTTCCCAAAGACAAATGCAGTCAACGTCCGGTTGAAAGTGACCCCTTCAGATTTTTAATATGCTTCACCTCATTACACTCTCGTATTGCGTCAAAGCTGTCTTTCAAGCTCCGTTACGGTCGAACTTAGCCAAGAGACAAAGTCTGGTTGGAAATGGTCCCTAAATTTTTAATATGCTTCACCTCATCACACCCCCGTATTGCGGCAAAGCTGCCTTTCAAGCTCCGTTACGGTCGAACTTAGGCAAGAGACAGTCAACGTCCGATTGGGAGTGGTTTCTAGATTTTCAATATGCTTCACCTCCTCACACTCTCGTATTGCGGCAAAGCTGCCTTTCAAGCTCCGCTACGGTCGCAAATGTATTAACTCAAGAAAACGCTGGTTCCAACATGGAGATGGAAGATGTGGCAGAGTTGGGGGCTCAATTAATGCTGTTTTGGACCTGAAATTTGGGCAGGAAGTCCGAAAAATCGGACGCCGAAGCTTTTTAGCATCCAAAATTTCAGATGTTCTTTTATATCGACGTCTACTTGGCAGATTTGGAACTCCAAACTTGAAGGAAGCACACCCTTGTCCGCCACATCAGTTGGCCTTCCACAGCAGTTGAAAGAGGAGGAGAGGCTGAGGAAATGGCATCTCTGCCTATCACGTGTAAAGTGTTGTCGGCAACACTTTGGTTGCACCAAATCATGTACATGAATACAATTTGGCTTCTACATTGTCTCACTCTTGATAAGAAAGACAACTATGAAATATGACCCCACCAGCGCTTCATCAACCTAGCGAAAAGAAACACTTTCATGTTGCGATCTCACAAGAACATACTTAGGGATTCTCTGCAACTTTTTCTGTAATTTCCCTTCGAATTATTCGAAAAATGTTTGAGAAATTCGAAAATTATTCGAAATTATTCGATTCGATTCGCACTCAATCTTTATTATTCAAATTCGCTTCGCACCCAAAATTTTGCTATTCGCACAGCTCTAGTAAAAACTATTGTTGGGTTTAACTATCTTACTTTTATGTAGGCTGTTACCTTGTATTGGAATATCTCTCAATCTTCTGAAGCTTGATTTCACAAAATTAATTGTTCTCACAATTCTCGTGTTTTCCATATTTCAACAATACTGTGAAACCTTCAATTCATTATCAATGCAGAATTTCTAGAAGTATGTATTTGGAGTCCTGGCTAATGAATGGCTGTAGATAAGCTAACACATGGCGAGACAAATACCATGATAGAATCTGATGTGCCATTGTAGTCACAATGAAAACTTTTCTGTGCCAGGTGCATTGCCAAGCTTTCCGACTTTCATTTGCGCTGCCAACATTGTTTGCATTTTCTGCTGCTCGAGCACATTTTGCGTGATGTGCCTTCTCAGCTGTGAGAATGAGACAGCGGTACTTGGAAGTTGAAAGACGTGCGTTGTGGAGCCTTGTGGAGTTGCACATTCCCTGCCAGACAAGTGTCAGTACCACGATGAATAAGAAGAAGGGTTCTAACTTGCTGTAAGCAGGCTGCTACTAAGCTTGCTTCCGACTCTTCTTGATATTTATTAGCATATAGTTGTTGCATTTATGTTAGAGGCAGTGCTAGGCACCTCGTGATTATGGTGTATTTTGATGTGCTTTCCGATAGTTGGCAGCAAGCTGAAATGTTGTCGTTGGTTAAGGTATACCGGTAATCTTCCTCTTACTTGCATTAAGCCACGAAAGGATTTTACGTGAAATGAGCAACGGAATATATGCTGTGGTTCATGGGCTTAATTTGCCATATTCTGAATTTTAAGCATCAAACATCGCACATTGATTTCCTGATGTTATATTGTGCTTCCTAAGTAGCTACATGAACAGCTTTGTTACCATTTTTTTTTGTACTGAACACAAATCTTATCTGCAATGTGCCAACATTAACAAAACTTACTTTCTTCCTAATTCAGTTCAATTTTCTATCTCTTGCCTGTTTATGTTGTACGGTAAGGACGCCAGATTTTGGTTGCATCTCTTGCTCGGTTACGCGTCGTCAAAGCTTACTGATGTTTTGAGAGCATGTGCAATTGTTCATACTGTGAGTAAGTTTGTAAAGGCAACAGAGTATTTTAATTATGTGCTTAATGCAGGTGCATCTGCTTGCAATTTGGGTTGCCGCACCATGGGTTCATTAGAGATGTCATTCTTACAGTTATCTGTGGATGTCAGAAAGTGGCCATTGCAGCAAATACGCAGCACTCTACTCGTGTTTCAACATTACAGAATGTGTCATGTACAATTTCTAAAAAGCAAAAGGTAGATAAACCAAGCAGCTGACTACATGGACATCTACATATCAAGTCAACTAACACAATAGTAAATGCTTTCTTTTACATACGTGCATGGCTGTAAAATGTGTGCCATGTGTGTGCATGTCTGCTAGAACGATCTACATTTTTTTTTCTGCTCTCTAGTAAATGTTGGTGGCCTGGTTTGGCACGTGGAAAGGAAGGAAATGCTTAATAATAATGAGGCTCTAAAACTATATGAACACAGCTGTTTTGGGAACACAGCTTATGCTTATGGATTTCATTTTCTTGGAACATTTTACAGTGACTGCATGATCATTTAGGCAAAATTGTAAACATAAAATGATAACGAAGTTTGTGAACAGTGAAAATAATGTTCAAAAACTCCAGTGAGGCTTGTTATTACAATTTATTTGGAAGCCATACAAGCTGTATCTAGTGTGATTCTCTTTTCACTAAAGAAAGTGACAGCTTTTTTTTGCTTCGTATGTTTGTAACTATTCCTGCTTGCTGCACTGATACGTGGATATAGGGTTGCACAGGCTGTACAGTTGAAGCTACCTGTATTCTATAGAGATTTTCAAGGCCGCGTGACAATGTCAAAGCTCATGTTGTTGAATGACGAGGCAATTGTTGCCAGCTTTCTCCAGCAGGTTTTGATGTGCAATAGTGGTAAGGGAAGTATTAAAATGATGAGATTTTTGAACGATTGTCTAGCATGAGCCAATGCATACTGGTCTGAGGCAGTCATGTAAAGTCAAGTAGATATATTTTGAGCACCAGAGAATAAAAAGAACTGCCTGAATGATGCAGCAATCCACTAGCAAAATGCCATTTCTTGGTTTGATCCCATCACTTATTTACCCAACAAATTTGTCAAAGGGTATTGATTTTAGGTTGACATGTGGCAGGTTTTGTTTCAAACCATTCATCTAATATGAAGCGGCAGCCTGATCCCGCATCATGCTATACTTTTCATTGTGGAACTAGTTTTCCAAGAATTTGCATGGGCATTGTTGCGTAAAAGCATTTTCTGGGCTGTTCATCGTACATTGTGCATATGTTGTTGGACTTCTTCACAGCTGTTTTGCTTGATTTAAGTAAACGTGCCAAAAATATGTAATTGTAAATTGCGCCAATAACACATTTGTAATTGTAGATGTAGAAGCTTGGTGCTTGGGTGCCCAAAAAATATATGAGAGGGGTGGTCTAAGGCGCGACAAGTAAAGCACATGTCCTGTAGATATGTATTATTTTTGCAACTCGCTTTGCACAAGGGAGAAAAGAAAGAAAGATGTAAAATGTAAACAAACGTTTTGTCCTTGTGTTTTTGTGTTCTTTTACACCAGTTATTCAGATGAAGTGTGTGAGTTTTCCTAGTTCCGTTCCTTAATCTACTATGTTCATGTGAATGGTGTTACAGCGAGTTTGTTATTTCTAGTGTGACAAAGCCGACAAGTGTACAGAGATCCGCGAGGTGTTTGTACTTACATGGTGTGCTCATGCATAGGTTTTTAGACCTGGAGGTCTAATGTGTGCCCGTGCCCTCCACGAAACAGTTTGAAAGCTTGTACAGGAAGAGCAGCTTGTAAATGCTTTTTTTTCTGTTTTTGTAAATGTGTTGACGTTCATCTCACGGTCCTTGCAGGCCTTCGTGCTTTTCCAGACAAGGCTTGATTTGCCCAAGTGTGGCTGGAACTTCTTAACACAATGTACCAGTTCGCTTGGCAGGTTGAAGTGTGTGTATATAGTGTTCTGTGGCCAGAAGGCTTTCATTTGTTCTTACAACGCTGTAGTTTTATCAGGGACAGCAGCTGTGCATTGTTTTGAAGAAGGAAAATATTCTCTCTTCTGTTAGGTTAGGACAAAAAAAAAGTGATTTCAACTCGTGACACTCTAGTGTGGTCAGTCTTGTACTGAAGTGTTTTTAAATAAAGAAAGTTCTGTAAAAGAGTACATGGTTTCATATTTTTTTAAACCATCAACAATGCATCTTTTTTATTAAATGTATGTAAGGAGAGGTTGGTGCCAATGCGTGGTGCCGGCTGCTCCTCTTCTCTTGCACAATAATTGTTGTCGCATAGTAGAAAACAAACACAAGACTATACAAAGGCACATAGTACAACACCCACTCACTCAGAAGCTGAAGAAGATGTGAGCGCCTTCTTCTACACTATAAAAATTATGATGCTCCTCGAAAGAAACCGTTACAAAAACTAAATTGTTTGGACAAACAATGCATCTCACTTATTATCACCATCATTTGCTATCAGACTAAATCTGCTATCAAACAATCGCTATCAGACGTATGAAACATCATAGTATCAATTGGCAGGACAAGGATTCTCCCACAGGTTGCCAATGTATAACCTAACATTGTTGCCTCAGGTTTTGCTGTCCTCAAATGTATTTTTCTCCTTCTGGTACCCACGTGGTAGGGAGTTAACGCAGGTTATCTGTGCAGTGCATTACACAACCTCCCCAGTCACTCTCCCTCTTAATGTGAACTTGTACAGTATTAGCTCATATTTGGCTTAGCTTCCTGACCCATACTGCTCTTTTTATGTCCTATAATCCTTTGCTATGCTATTTTATATTTCATGGTACAGATGTATAACTTGCCAGCTAGTGCTGCTAACAGAACATGCTGTAGGACCAACTGGATTAAAAACAAAAAAAAAAGCTATGTGCCACTTTTTTGTTATCTTTATGTGGCTTTTGTCGTCCCTTACGCTTACCACTTTTTGCTGGTAGCGCAAAGCCTCCAAGTGTGCGCAGGCCAGTTACCCCATTGCAAAAGAGGCGGCTCTTAATGCCAACTCTGGTGAATTTTCGACCATGTCTAGGCAATGGCGATTCTGTATGTTCCTGAGACCCTCCTGTCACATGCCCGATAGTAGAAATTCCCAGCAATTTCTAAAATAATATTAAATAAGCAAAACGGCACAAAAACGAAATCGAAACGTATTAAGCGGCACAAACCGGAAGTCGTGCAAGGCATGTCGATACGGCCAGCGCGGCGTTAGAGTCATAGTACCAGGGGCGTAGCCAGAAATTTATTTCGGGGGGGTTCAACCATACTTTATGTATGTTCGTGTGTGCGTTTGTATGTGTGCGTGCCTATATACGCAAGCAAAACTGAAAAATTTCGGGGGGGGTTTGAACCCCCCCAACTCCCCCCCCTTGCCTACGCCCCTGATAGTAACGTTGGTTAGAGTACTAGAACACTTTAGTGTCGTGGTTCCGTTTCCTAAAGAGCTCTGAGCATAACTCGCAGTCAATGGCAAATGCGGGAGTGCCACGTGCCGCCGTAGGCGGGTAGGCGAAGGTAAAGTCCCTCTATTCGTCGCAGTGCCCCCCCCCCCCCATTTATGTCAGTGTATGGCGCTGACATTGCACCCCCCCCCCCCCCGAGTCGCAGCGCCCTCCGCCCTCCCTATTATGTCTGTGTGGGGCTGACGTTGCGCCCCCCCCCCCTCTTAGGTGAAAAGGGAAGGGCGGCCGCCCCCCCCCCCTCCCCCGGCGCTCTTTAGGAAACGAAACCACGCCCATTGGCGTATCTACCGGGGGGGCAAGGGGGGTGCTAGCCCCCCCTGCCCCCCCCTCCCGGTAGATACGCCAACAAAAGGAGCTAATACTAACAAAAGTTAGTACTAACACAACGGTAGTACTAACAAAAGGGGCTGAAATCCATGTGCTACGAATACACTACCTCTTTTTTTTATGCAGTAAATTCAGTCGGTTTGTACTGCCCCCATACCAAATAATGCAATGGTAGGACTAAACTTCAAAAAATTTTTTCTTGACTACAACCAAAACTACTTCGATTAAACTTTCTGTAGACGAAGGTGTTATGATTCTCAATCGTATGCGCTTTTCTGCTTATTTTTTCTTGCACCACCTTAGGGTGCTACAGACGTGTGAACATAGGCCAATGTAGCGTTTTTTCCAAGTTCAGGATTTTATTTCAGAGCCTGTGCGCCGCACACAGGCAATACAAAAGCTTTAGGAAATAGTACGTTTTATGGAGAGTTCTATTAAAATAATTGATGTGTTTGGTCTGCAATCGTCTTTTGTAAAAAAAATCCCGAAAACGCTGCAATTTACTCAATTTTAGCTACGCGCCTAGGAGTGAAAAATATAAAGCTACTCTAAGCAACTGTCCTATAATGAAAGCGCGATGCTCTAAAAACACAAAAAAGCAAGTTTCGAATGAATGCGTGAAACGGTCCATTTATAGAGAATTTTTCTTTCGTACCTGGTTTTCCACCATATCGAGAAATTCAAATGGCGCTCACGTGCCCGAAAAATTTTTGCCGCTCAAAATATTTTGGGAAATACTGTAGAACTAATGTCTGTATGTGCGTAATTTTCTCAGATTTTTTCAGAGAAATTGATTTTTGTTATATACGGCGGACAGACTGAGAGACACCAGCCCCCCCACTCGCGAACCAGTTGATACGCCACTGACCACGTCACTAAAGTGTAGAGGACAAATGCGGGAGAATGACCGGAGCAGAAATGTCCCATGTGACGTCATACCACCGCCAAAATTTAAAAAAACGAGCGCAATACTCTCTCCTGGCGTTTCTCGTCTTTCTGGCGCACTTCGTGACGCAGGACAGTGATCCCGTGACGTCTAGATGCTCTTGATTGGTCCATATGCGCGAAATATCAGATGTGAATTGTCTCCTGCACTGCTTTGCCATGCAGTCGCCGATCCGTTCTTCCTTGCCTCGCATGACTATCGTGCGCGATCAACTGACTTCACTTCATTTTCTGTGTTTGCGGTTGCGCAAACGGAGATAACAGCGTGTAGTCTTGATAGAGTCAACGCTTAGTGCTGACATGGTACACGTGCTTTTAGGAAATAAGTGGCGAGGGCACGGAGAAAGAAGTATTTGAAGAGGAGAGTCTCTATGCCGCGGCAGCGCGCGAGGGCGCGCGCGATAGCGTCACGGCGGAATGCGGTTTACGCCGAAGCATGACAGATGACGCTTTCAGCCTGTTGCCAATAAGTTGCCATCGTTCCAGTGACTTGAGTTGCCATTAGAATCACTGTATATGCTACCTTTAGGTAGCAGAGTTGCGCATAGGTTTGGCTAGCAACCGCAGCTATGCGGCGAAGTTTCACTCTCTTTTTTGCAGGCGACATGCCTACCGTGTCGCCGACTGACATGCTTGGCGTGTCGAAGACCGGTGATTAGCTTGACTGTCGATGACAAGGGTCAATCCAGTCCACCGCGGCGGCGGCGTCAAAAAATACAAAAATTGACCCGAGCGTCAGCTTCTCCGCAACGCATGGTTGCTCGCGGCGTTTGAAAGACAGATGCGCAACTCTGCTACCTAAAGGTAGCATATACAGTGACTCTAGTTGCCATTAAAACCCCTTGATCTTGCGAAAGTACCGTCATTCATTGTACTCGCCGCCGCGCGCGTCCTCATCTCTCCCTCCTCGCCTCTTTCGCGTCCTCCCGTTCTCCACCGCTTTTTCCGCGCCGACGATTGGTCTCCTTCGCCTAGAGACGCGTGGATCTAGCGTTTTGCTGGTATTTTTCTTTTTCGCTCGCGCCATTTTATGCCGGGGCTCCTCGTAGCGAACGTTGCACGCTTTGTTTTCTGTGCTTTGTGTGGGCGCTATGCCGTGCTGTTGCGCCTATAACTGCAACGATGAGAGTACAAACGATTATGCACTTTTTACGATTCCCCAAGGTAAGCGTGATGGCTTGCGCAAGAAGCAGTGGCTGCAAAATATCGACCAAAAAAACTTTGTTCCGACAAGGAACAGCGTTCTTTGCGACGTAAGGCGCCTTTCCTATTGCTCGTATCAAAGCATCGCCGAATGCTACATATTAAATATCGTTCCGGCCTGCTCATCAACGTCTTTTTTTCCTAGGCTATTTGCGCGTTGCTTAAAAATGGGGTTGTCCTCAATATGCAGAATATTCAGCTGAGAGTCCATCACCTCGCCCGTCGGCAACTGTTATTCAGTCTAAAGGGCACAACTATATGATCTGCTTTCCGCTGCGAACAATTACGCGCGATGATCGATACAGCTTCTCGATCGCGCTGTCGTGATTGTTAGATTCCGTTTATTGTGAATGTTTGGTGTAAAAAAAACAAACGAATGGACGAATAGAGATGACACTTACTGGCGCTGGTTCCCAAATGAGGAATTTTTCTGGGGGGGGGGGGGGGGGGGAGAATTCACACAAAAATCGTGACACAAATGCGATCAGTCGCAAGAACAAAAGAAACACACAAGCACAACGCACAAAAAAAATAAAATAACATTCTGACAGCGAAAGTAAGCCGTTATCCAGCAGGCCGCGACAGAAATGGCTCGTCTTGGTCACGCCTGCATTAGTATGTCTTCCGTAAATCACACCATCTCCCGCTAAAGGGGCCATGAGGCGATGCGAAGCAGTGTTTCGGCATGTAGAGCCCGCGTTTTAGAGGGGGAGTGGTGAGGGGGAAATGGGAGAGGGGAAGTGGAGAGGGTGTGCGCATGCGCAGTAAGGGTGGTCACACCGCACACCACCACCACCACCGGATTGAACTCCGCTATAAGATGCTTCACATCTAAAACTAGATTATCTCTTATACCGGTGTCACACGGGTAGTTTTGATCGCGATCAGAATCAGTCCGGATCGGATTTCTTGATCGCGATCAACGATCATCGCTGCTATTCGGTGCAAACTAATCCGGATCGAGTTTGGCGCAAACGTCAGTCAAATCGCAATCTGGGAGCCAGGTATCTATGAGCAGATCGCGATGATCTTGATCCCGATCGGGCCTGATCGCGATTATAAATGACCGCGTAGCAGCACCTGATCTGGAACGGCCCTGATCGCGATCAAAAGTGCCCCTGTGACACCGGTATTACTTACGGCGTTGTCTTCTACACGACGACTCACCTTAGTGATCAGTTCTTTTTTTTTCCGTGCCGTGTTTGTGCTTTCCTATTTTCTTTGCTCAGATTCGCATTTGTGACTCTACTAATATGCGTGCTTTCCCAAATAAACCTCAGGTACAATTCAGCGCTTATCCGCGTGGCCTCTACTGGCCCGTTCGTTTCTTTTTCCGCGCTGTAACATTCTTGCAGGATACGTTGTCTGTTTTACTGAAAATTGGAACAGCGGCTTGTAGAGGCGTTATTCTTCCAGCTTACTTTGATATGCGCTTCAGCCACCCAAATGCAACGAATGCAGGCCCTGAAAGAATGAAATGAATGAAAGGATGCAGGCCCACGGTATTGTAGATGCGCAGCGCCAGCTAGCTAACATTGCTTTTTTTCACTTCGTCAATTTGCTTTTGAATTTGGATGCCACGCACGCATAACTGGGAGACGATTCTAATTTGGTTTTCTCGCGGAGACGACGTGCAGGGGGTGTTCTACTGAGCGCGCTCGCTCGCTGTCGATATCGGCTTCGAGGCAGAGGCCGAAAATTCTCGCTCTGATAGCAAATGCTTTAAAATTACCCTTCTGCGGTTTTTAGAGAGCTTCTTTCTGTTCATGTAACACGAGCCAAAATCATCGCATCGATGTGTTTTGACATTCGTACGGAATGTCACCTCTCACAGGTAAACCGAATGCTGGTTTCTTTGACACGAACGCCAAAATACTATTTTGAAAAATCTTTCTCCGGCGCTTCTGTTATTGCTGTAGATGACTTACTGTTGGCGCCGCTTGATCGTACTGACACTACGCAAGCGTCATGTTCAGTTTGGAGACCACCACGCAAGTCTACTTTCACGTCAAGAAAACACATGGGTGGACAATGTATTATCCACGAAGTCATTTCAAGATGCGACGCTGTATAAGTACCTGAGCTGCACATGCGCGCACAGGAAAGAGACAAAAAATCCAGACACAGGCGGACATGACGCAAGCTAAACTATATCAGATGCAAATGTAAAGCATGTTATCATGTGGCAGAAAAAACATCTGCATGATGGAACGCTGCATAAAGCTCCTTTTAAATTAGCATGCCCCATTTACACGGCTTTCGAAAGGAACTAACATTTTAATAAACGTTCGTTCCAGTGTTCTCGATCTTGTTATCACCATTTTCAAAGTTTTCTACAGCACCGGGGCGCGAAAGTGGCCCGACATCACGCGCCTCCATTGATTTCTACGGCGCGCCCGCGAAAAATGGTGCCGTGAGCAGCGCGCGCCGGTGGCGGGCGAGGAGAATCGAGGAGGAAACGCGCGCGCGTAGGAGAGTGTCGTTACTTTCCTAGATCAAGGGGTTTTATTAGAGTTTAAGTAACATAAAGGTAGCATATACAGTAACTCTGTGGGTATGGGGTGACAACGCCGTGTGGTGGCGAGCGCATGCTCCACTCGCCACTCGGCGGGCATGAAAAAATATAGGAGGCTATGACCAGGGACAAATAAAGCGGTGCATTCATTCATTCACAGGTGATTCACGGTCTCAATATACACTGTAACCGCGAACATACACATTGAAACGCAAGGCAAGTGAGGGAGCTGAAGGCAGAACTCCCTGAAAGGCGCTCGACTGTCATCCACTCGTCCACGTGGTTTGCTTTTGCCAGAATGACGCATTGTTCTCTTCATTTCTTATGAGGCTGGGCAATGGCACCATGCTGACCGTGTATGACGTCAGCTTGATAGAGCCGCTTCGTGACCCGCGAAGAAGCCGCCGCTAAGTGTCCTCACGGCATATGGCTATAAGCAATGCGGACGTCGACCGCTGTAACGCACGTTGCCTCGACGCTGCGGACAACGTCTTATGTCATCCCGCATGCGATAACATAACTGGCTATAAGAACGAGCAGGTACACAGGGATGCCCTGACCAAGGTGGCCAAGATAAACGCAAGCGACACGGGTGGCCTGCCGGCCTCAGTTTGCGTGAGCATCGGCAAGCCGTACATGATCACGGCCAACATCGACGTAAGCGACGGCCTCGTTAATGGAAACATGGGCGCCTTGTGGTACATCGAGCGTGACGAATACGGCAACCTCGTGCGACTGTGGCTTGGATTTCCAACGTCCACGGTAGGCATTGCCGTCCCAAACGGGACGAAGCACATCGCTACCGCATACCACTCAATAGAATTGAAATGGGTGCACGTGATAATGCGAACCACCACAACCACGATACACGACAGAAAAAAATATCTCGTGTAGGAGGACACAGTTTCCAATTGCGCAAGCAAACACCATAACTATATATAAGTCACAAAGGGCCACATACGTCCAAGTAGTCTACGGATACGATAAGCACAAACCACTGAAGTTTGTCTACGTAGTACTTCACATGGCTAGCATCCGCGACTGCCTATACCTCAACAACGCAAAAGGTAACTTCAGGTTCCGACATGTCGCCGGCTCTATCGAAAGACAGTCTGTCCACGACATGACGCGGCTAGAAACAGGCCTCTAGACATTGTCTTGGACCGGACTACCACCTTCATTCGATGCCACAACGACAACAATCACCTCACGCTCGCCGCTCTCAACGTACAGTCTGTACACGCGTACGTGCACGACCTCGAAAAAGACGATCTGCTCATAGAAACTGGCGTGTTAGCACTTTCTGAAATCTCGATCACGGGATTCCAATGTGTCGTCCACAGCAAGCGGCTTCATTGCAGCTGCGGCTGCGTGGGCGCATACCCGTGTGGAGAACACGGCGATGCGCAACTTCAGTGTAGGCCGCATCCCACTCCGCCGTAGGCCAGACACCGAACACACGGCGATGCGCAACTTCAGTGTAGGCCGCATCCCACTTCGCCGGACGCCAGACACCGAACACACAAAGACAAGTAGTGGAATCGGCGAGGTCTGTGTTGCGCGCATCGATCACAATAACAAAGATATTGCGCTCGCCGACGTCTGCGTGAGAACTGTCAGAGAGAACCGTGAGAACCACTCCCCCCTCCCCCTCCCCGGCCCCATTTTTCAGCACGCGGAATTTTTTAGGCCACTACGGCGAGAAATGCACCCATCACTTCTACCCGCACCCCACTCTGCACCTTCAGACAGAAGTGGAATGTGTTTGAATGATAGCTTGCTTGAGCATGCCAAAAACGGGCACTGTAGAACCCACTGCGCGAAGGGGCATCTTCCAGAAAGTCGTTCATGCGACCACCTCCGTCCGAAGACAACAAGACAAAGAACTATCTCCCTCCCGGCAGTGTTCCTTTCCGGGAAAGAGGATTCCGCATGCACATTTTGAACTTGAAGGGTATCCCCTCGCATAGAGTGTGCAGAACTCAACAGTGCAGCCTTTCGACGAGGGCTCACCAGGTGTCGACTAATCCCCTCTGTGACATTGTAAATATGCATGCCCCCCCCCCAAGTGCACTGCTGTGGCAGCATGGCCTCCGATATTAGCCGGCGGCGAGCAACGGCGCGCCGCCGGCTAATATCGGAGGCCATGGTGGCAGTAACGTCTTCCTTCGTACGCCCGCATCACGTCGCTAGCGCCGCCAATCTGATGGGCTCGCCTCGCCCTTTCCCGGGGGTGGGACGGAGGTGGTCCCATACGTTCTTCCCCTTCGGGGCGTCGTGTGAAGACTGTTACCTTATTGGACAAGTGAAGTGAACAATATTTTCGCTAGCAATCATCCGAAATACATAAGCCGGGCTTCGGCCCGCTGGAAGAGGCATCCGCTACCAATATGCAATCAAGTAAACATCTCTTCACTTTTTATTTCCTAACATCGCAGTACGTCTTGCTCACTGCTGCCTCGAAGGCTCCTGGCCGGAAGGCGACTCCTGACAGTGACCAATGCTGCCTTTCAGCAAAGCTTGACACTCGATCGTCCCACTCGGTACATCTAAAGTCCCTAGATATTTCCCTGTTCTTTCTTAAAAGGGAAAAATCTAGGGACTTTAGGTACATCCAGTGGAGGTTAAATGACCTTGGAAGGACGTTCTTCGAAGTGAGTATTGCCTTGTTGAGTGTGACGATAAAAGCCCAAATTGATCGTCGTCAGGCTCCCGAGAGTAGAAGGGACATTTTATAGTGACCCGAGGAGCGGGAAAAAAAAAGAGAGGAAGGGTTATATGCCCTCACGAGCTGCGAAGTGAGGTCTGTATTTTTTTTCTACGAAAGAGCAGAAAATTGTGAAATGGAGAAAGTGTGCCTTTTCTGTCCTGGTCTTTACGCTGTTTCCCCTACGACACTAATTGAAGATGGTGTTTGTGCTGAACCTGTTGACTTCACTAACACAGATGCTGATTATGAGGTATTAACAATGCAAAATAGTACGAATGTGTTTTTTGTTGTATACAGACCACCATCACGTGGTGCCACTTGCTTTTCTTGAAGAGCTTCTCACTCATGCAATGAGTACAAATAAAACTTGTATTAGGAGGTGAAATCTGTATAAGTATGTATTTACTTTTGCATTTACAATGGGATCTCCAGCCTTTAATGTTAGCTTGTGGTTTTTCAAGAACATACGCATTGACACGAGGGTAGCTAAAGGGGCTTGTTGGCAGGGCTTAAAGTCAGGAGGGGCGCCCCCCCCCTCCAATTTTTAAGGAGGGGCTCACCCCCCCCCCCTCGGCAGGTCAACCGTAGCACTGCGGCACCCATTTGACAAGCACTGGAGTTGATTATTTTATATAGTAGTGCTTTGTGGAGGTGAATTATAGCTCTCCAATCTTTTGCATAATGATTTAGTCGCAATTATTCGGTTGATGGGGCATCATCAAAAAAAAGAAAGAAAGAAACAAGTTTCATCGTACTGCTGGATGCAATTGCCCGGGACGCAGCACACAATGGGTCACCAGTGCTCACCACCATGTTCGACTGAGCTTCTTGGCAGAACACACTTTTCAACGAGGCACCTGTGCGTGAGGGTACCTGTTCGTCAGTCAGTGAAGGTTCACCTTCGTCTCTTTAGGTCCACAGTCAATCTTCATTTGTTTAGTTGTGCATTGCGAGTCTGTTGCAGTGCGAAAGACGCATGTATTTTGCCTACTTTTTTAGGCAAGTACGTGTAACAATAAAATATAGCATTGTCGTGCCCGAGGTTCTCAGTTCAGTGAGTGAACTAATGTTCTGCTTTGCAGCTAGGCTTATTTGGTTTGAGTTTGCGTATAGTTATCATTTGACATCCCAAGTTATTCTTGAAAAATTATTTCTGAAATTCCCTTTATTTAGTGGTTGATTAGATCGGCACATTCAGCAAACACGCAAAATAGACTCTGAATGATGTATTTCTTGGTGTAGCATTCATAAGCATTCCTTCACTTTGAGACCGTTCACTACACTGTGATCGTACCAAACAACCTAATTTTGTGGCCTGCGAGAGTTAAAAAGGACACGAAGAAAGATTGCTATAAATCGTGAAATAAATTACTAAAAAATGAAAAAGTGTGTCTGTGGTATCATCAACACACCTGTGCAAACACAGGTAGTGGTTTTTCCATCATCGTCTTCCTCAGAAGTCTGCAGTGTTGAAAACAAGACGGCGGAAGGTGAAAAAGACGAGAAACGCTTCAACCAAATATTTGATGACATTTTACTGAATAACTATTTTCTCTGTAGCTATCGTAATTTTCTCTGTTGTTTCTAAAGTACTTGACGGCTTATTTACAAAGGGGGCCTCCCATAAGATTCCGCTTAGGCCGCTGCAATGAAAAATCTTCATGTCTTAAATATAGGGCACCAGGGCTTAGTGGTTGTGAGATCTTTGAATGCATTGCATGATGACCCGGAGCCGTAGCACTTGTGCCTGCTTCCAATTTCTTGTTATTCTCCTCGGGAAATCAGCCTGCATTTCTTGCTAATTTGCAAGGGGGTCCCAACAGCGAGATTGTGCATAACTCATCTGAATACGTTTGCTGCAGTGTAAGAATGGTGCATGAGAGGGCTAGAAGATAACGAGGATGAAGTGCAGCTCTATCAGCTATATATGCCGACGTCGACATATGTCACTGCAGCGAGATTTGAAAAGCTTACAATGTCCAATCACTTCGACAAATCTCCTTTGTTTTCATCAGACTTCCCACAACTGAAGTTTCCTTGGAAGAGCAGATGGTGTTCCTCTAGAAAGGAAGAAATCTTAGTTACAAGGCTACGATGTCGAGTCCCCCCACTGAACTTTTACCTTCACAGGTCTGGTCTGGCTCAGTCACCTTTATGCCATTGCATGGAGAGTGAATCTCTGGATCACTTCTTTTTGACGTGCCGTAGGCTTAAATTCCAAAGGAAAAGACTACTAGAAGATCCCCTTCGAAAGATGGACTTAAATTTGTCACTTCCGGTGGTTCTTTCATTTGGTGCTACCGTGCTTGGTTCTAGCCACAGGAGTGTTTTCGACGCTGTATGCAATTTCCCACGAGAGACTAAAAGATTTGAATGTTAAGTGTAACTTAGTACAGTTTATTTTTCGAACGTTTCTTTCTCTAATCACAGCTGTATATACATGTATTTTTGGCCGTTTTTCTTTCGTCTTGTTTTTCCCCTTTAAGCTTTATGAAGATAGCCTCTGATTAAGCTTTATGAAGTTGTACTGGTTATGTGTAACGCATAAAATATTAATTTTTAAAACCGTTTCCTTCAAAAAGTGAATCCATTCTTTGAAAAAGGCACCGTCCGATTCATGGCCTATCCCCCTAAGTGGGTTGCGCCAAATGTCTGAGGAACAACAACAACAACAACAACAACAACAACAACCATGCAGACACGGGCGACAATAATCGCGGCGCACCAAAGGAGGATTCGGCAACTTATTATGATGTTAAATCTTACAAGGCGTCCAATAATTAGATAATGGCCATTCAAGTGCATTGAAGAGCACTGTGTCACGAGTACAAAAACTTGCTTTTGGACCTTTGAGACGCAATAACTAATATATGGTTGCTGGCATGCTAGCTTCACAACAATTTCAGACGTAAACAGAGTGAAATAAATAGCAATATCGAAATTCACCGTAATTCCCTTCACAACCACTAAGCCCTGGTGTCCTATATATAGGAGTACATGGCGCTATTTTTCTCACAGACTGATGGGATGCTCAGAAAAGATTATTTTCGTGCTCTTGAGGTGATCAAAAAAGCAATATCAACCAGAAAAAAATTATCTACCCGTTAAAAAAAATTCAGGGCTGAAAGGGTTAAGCCCTGCTTGTTGGTGATTCATGACAAAAAGGTATTTCTGATAACGCAGCAAAACAATTTTACATAACATAAAGATTGATTAATTAATCCATCCGCAACAATGTTGTGAAGTTGCATTTTATTGAACCATAGGTGAACATTGACTATCTTCATGTACTCACTTGCACGCGGTCAGGTATGTTGTGCCTGCGTTGCACTGACTGCGTCTGTATTTCATAAAGCTGCTGTAGTTCCACAGCGCTAGGCATAGGGCCTGACTCTTGTAAGCTTATTCTTAAAAAAAGCATCACAAATGCATGCAAGAATTGTAAATAAGCTATTTCAGAGCTGCCATCTATGTTCATGCATCCTTTCATTACTTCTGAATTAAATGCCTCGTCTTTGGTCTTCCGAGTTCTTTCATTCAGTTAGTTTACATGTAATGTTCAAAATAATTTATTTCAGAGCTGCCACCTATGTTCATGCATCCTTTCATTACTTCTGAATTAAGTGCCTCGTCTTTGGTCTTCCGAGTTCTTTCATTCACTTAGTTTACATGTAATGTTCAAAATAATTTATTTCGGAGCTGCCATCTATGTTCATGCATCCTTTCATTACTTCTGAATTAAATGCCTCGTCTTTGGTCTTCCGAGTTCTTTCATTCACTTAGTTTACATGTAATGTTCAAAATAATTTATTTCAGAGCTGCCATCTATGTTCATGCATCCTTTCATTACTTCTGAATTAAATGCCTCGTCTTTCGTCTTCCGAGTTCTTTCATTCACTTAGTTTACATGCAGTGTTCAAAATAATTTATAGTAATCAAGGCTGTGCACAGCCATGGCAGATTTGGCCATTGGCTGGCACGCGCAAAAATGCCCCGTGCATGTGGGAACGATGCCTTGTTTACAGAAATAGTGAAATACTAAAATTATCTGCGAAGTTAGATTGCGTAGGAGGAAAACCACGGTTTTCATTGAGAAACCCTTACACAAAACGCTTTGGTCCATACAGTCTTAAGCCGTTGACAGGAGCAATATTCCTTCGCACGACCGTGCACTTCTATAGAAGCACCGAAGCGTTCTGCGACAACGTTGTTACGATATGGGTTCGGGGAGCAGGTTTAATGCGTGGTGTCAGAGACGCTTGTGAGGGCCGCAAGGAAGAGGACGCGACTGGCACGGCACACAAACATATATTCTGACATAAAAATACACAAACAAACAAATACAAAGCACAGCAAAACAATGAACACGCGAAGCGTCTTTAGAAAAGAGTTCGAGAAAACGCCGCGCTCACGCTACAGGCCTTGACTTGGCGTCGTGGCTGCGTTGCGGGTCTTGCTTGAGAAGGGCCAGGCGGGATGCCGCAGGTTCCTCTGCGTCCGCTGGGCGCCGGGGCCGAAGACGTGTCGTTGCGAGGTCCCTCGGGCGTTGACGCTCGACCGGGTCCCTCCGACAGATGTTGGCCTCCCGAACGTTGACGTCCGACCAGGTCAACGCGTCTTCTCCGCTCGAGCTTCTGGCTCCGTCTGATCGGTCGACTTTTGTTTGTTTGTTTGTAGCCTGCTAATTCTGGCACATACCCACTCTGGGGGATTGGCCAAGAAAAATTATTGTAGCAACGGATGATGATGGTCGACGTGGCCTGTTCCTTTTCTTCTTTATTTTTCTCGCGCCACGCGGGCACGTGCAGGGAGAACACTCTTATTTCAGTGCGCGTGCTTGCGCGTTTTCGGCGCCGCTTCGTCGTCTTCTGAGCGGCGTCAAGTCACCTCATCACAAACGTGCATGTCACCTACATGCACGCGCACGCAATGCTACGAGAACGAACCTTTTTGACAGTACGACCATGAAAGCAAAGGCGAGCAGCTTACGGCGAAACACGACCACGTCATGTGCGATCACATAACGCGCATATGTGCGAGAAATCCCCAGTGAAACGGCCGCGAAGGCTTACGGCATTGCACTCACGATGTTGAAAATGCCAACCTTCATGTTTTCGAGAGTGCATGATGCTAGCTCTGCACGCTAACCAAATCCTTCACGGGCATATATCATGGCAGCCGACCCGCAAGTGAGAATCAAAATGGCGGCCCGCCAAATTTAGCGGCGACTAAGGATGGCAACTGGGTTGCCTGCCAAATCTGGTGGCTACTAGCGGCCGCACATTTGTAGATGCCACCACCCTAAAACCGGGCGGGAGGCGTGTGTATATGAAGGCTGCCTACAGATGGATAGATGGATGGATGCGTCCCCTTAATAACGGGGCGGTGACAAGTGGGCCACCAGGCTCGACAAAAAAAAAAAATTCTTTTTCCTTTTTCTTTTTTTTTTATGTTGGCCTAATGCCTCTACTTTGATAAAATCTATCTTAGTACAGGAAAAAAAAAACGGAAATTCTCAGCCCAGTTCTCTGCCCTTTACGGCAGACTGTCCTTATTTTTCCCCAATATTTATTTTTGTCATTTCTCTCTAATTTTCTGCCACCAGTACTCTAACCATCTCTTACTTATTTCAATCGCGGGTGTGTTCAGCTTTCCATTGTTGTTCCTAAAACCCAAGGCTTCATGTATACGCTCGTGCCAAAACGTACACCTCGGTGGATATCTCCACATTCAATCAGAACATGCTCCGCCGTTTCCTTATCTTCCCCGCAGCATGTGCATTGTTCTTCTTTACTGAATCTCGCTTTATAACTGCGCGTTCTAAGGCAACCCGATCTCGCTTCAAACAGTAGAGCGCTTCCCCTTGAATTATCTAATGCCTCCCTCCTTATTTCATTTTTGCCCTTTCGGTAGTTACTTAAAGCCGGTTTTTTTTTTTCTCCATAGCTGCCATCCAGTAAATCCTCTCCGCCTCTCTGACTTTTCGCTTAACGCTCTTTGTTGACATATTGCGTACACTACCAGCCGTATATCTACTAGTGAGCCTCCTAGTTCTTTTTCTCCACTGTGTGTCCACGCTCTTCCTATACAAATATCGGAACACCTTCTCTGCCCATCTACTCTCCTTCATATTCCTTGGCCTTTCTTCGAACCTTATTTTGCTCTGAGCTTCCCTCGCCTCAAAACCTGCCCGTCACATATCGCCCTTTACAGCCTCATTTGTCGTCTTCCCGTGAGCGCCCAACGCGAGGCGTCCCACAGTCCTTTGATTTACATCCATTCTCGATTGCACCTCTGCCCTTATGCACACCACGGAGTTCGCAAAGGTAAGCCCCGGAACCATTACACCTTTCCACAGACCTCGAAGCACCTCGTACCTATTGTATCCCCACAACGCTCTGTGCTTCATTATTGCAGTATTCCTCTTTCCTTTTGCTGCAGAGGCTTTTTCCTGTACCTCTATGTATCTATCACTCTCATTTACCCACACTCTAAGGTACTTGTATTCGCTTACCCTCGGTATTTCTTGGCCTTATATTAACACCGTCTGATCACAGGGATCATTGAATACCATCAATCCACACTTCGTTACGCTAAATCCTAGTACAAGAGCTTCACCTTCCCTTCCGCATATATCTGCCAGCCGCTGTATATCATCTCGACTGTCCGCAAATAAGACGATATCGTCCGCATAAAAGAAACCTGGAAGCTTCTGCTCAATCATCCCGTCGCTCTGTTTGTGTGACAGATTAAAACCAATGTTGCTACCGTTAAGCGCTTTTTCCATACCCACCATGTACAGCATGAATAACAGCGGGGACAAAGGACATCCCTGTCTCAGCCCCTTGCTAATCTCAACGTTTTCTTTGCTACTCATTCCTTCCCATTCTATGCAAACTGTATTTTCTCGGTATATCTCACTCAAAAGTTGTATACAGTCGTCGCCTATGCCCATTCCTTTCAATATATCCCACAAAATTTCCTGATTAACGTTGTCGTATGCCCCAGTGATGTCTAGAAAAGCTGCGTACAGGGGCCTATTTTCAATTTAGGTATTTCTGTACACTGAGTGAGAACAAACAGGCTATCGTCTAACCGCCTGTCGACTCGAAATCCGTTCTGAAGTTCTCCCAAAATATCGTTCTGTTCTGCCCATGTTTCTATTGTAAAGAAGAAGAGTGGCCTCAGCGGCCAAGTCAGCGGCATTGCTCTGCGCTTGAGCGGCATCACCATCGGCATGAGCTCGTGGTTGCTGCGCTTGGCCGAACGCTGCTGACCGCTGCTTGTTCTTGCCATATTCTTTGCCAATAAACCTCTTAGCAAGTGGTGGAGGTGCTGGGTATTTCATTTTACTGCTTGCATCGCCAATGGTTAGTGGTCTATATGAGCGAATCGTATCCTTTTCCCCCTTGCCTTTATAGATTAAGTTCATTCTACTTTTTCGCCAACTGTCCGGTATTTGTCTGTCCTTCAAGCATTTCTCTACGGCTTTCAACAATGCTTCTTTAGTGTTTAGTGTACTAGTTCGTTAATGAGGCTAACGGGAATCCCATCTAAACCCACGGCAGTGCGCTTTGGAATTTTTCCTTCGGCCTTTTTCCAGTTGAAATTCTCAAGTACTAGCTCTTCCTCGGTTGCTCTCTCCACCACACTTTTACTCACCGGGGAAATCCCTTGGATGCTCTTTTTAAACGAATCGGCTGTTACCTTTTGGATGTAACCTAGCGCATCGTACCCTTCCAATCGATTTCCTCCTTCACCTACAATATGTTGTTGCATTGTGACAGACTTCCTGCCTAGCGTCTTTATGTGGCTCCAAAATACCCTAGGCGCGGCCTCCTTTTTTTCTTGAATCTCTGTCACCCAGAGTTCACCTTCAACTTTAATTTTTGCCTCGACCAATTTTTGTACAGCGGATTAAGCCTACAGTGAAATCGGCCGGCGCTCCATCTATCGTTAGCTGCTGCAAACATACCGTGTCTAACGCATGCGGCACTGGCGTCAGTCGGAGCCGGTCAAGGCAACGCGGCGGAGCTACAGAATGAAGTTGCAGGACAGAGTTACAGAATGAAAAAGGCAAAAAATTGGCCGCGTATCTGCGTGCTTCGCTGCAAATGTCGACGAAAGGCGATAGTCTTCTGCCGGCCGTTTCTGCGCCGTTTCAGCGCAGCCTAAGAAACACTAGCATATTCGGCGCAGCGTAAGAAACACTAGGGTCTTTAGAATTATGTATCTATGTATTTTCTAGTAAAGGAACACACCACCTAATACTTACGTATTGATGTTGCGCTTCAGATATGTTGCTTTTTGATCGACAATGTTCACAAGTATGAACGCAGCTACCAGTTGAAGATGGCTGGGCGTTCAGCAAGTGCTTAAACTTTGACCGGATGGCTGAATTGTGTGACAGACAGACCAAAATTTCTGCGTTTAAGTTCCCCAAGAAAGATTCATAAACAGGTCAGCGCTTTTTGAAGCGGCGACAGCGTTTATGGGCCACTGCTTTATGACAGGGACTTGAGATAAC
>NC_051178.1:129950929-130125375 GCF_013339695.2 Rhipicephalus sanguineus
GCTCTTCATTCGGCACACAACAACTTCCAGCGTCTAACTAAAATTTGCTATGTGGCCTGGTGAGGGGGCCCTTTAATGTTGCGTGGCATTATTCATTTAACAGTTCAAGGTTGTTGATTGTTCCGTTATCCTTTCTTTGTCTCACACAAAATGTTAACTAGGTGAAATTGTGACACACTGGTTCTACAGGAGCCTCTAGAATGTCTCATTAGCCATTGTGAGTGTCATGGAAAATATTGCTGGCTGTAGGGGTGTTGCAGGACATGGGAGCACTGAGAAAAGAAAGGAAATTCGCTTGCAGCCACTGCAGCAATTCTAGAAGTTAGATGCATTATGTTCTTTCGTTTGTGCATATGTCACTACTTTTAATTTTATTCTGCTTAGCTAAACTACTCAAAACTTTCGAAGAGCAAGGTATGTGCAGTCCGTCATAAGAAAGCTAATAGGCGGCCATGCCTGCAGCTGGAGCTGGTACTCTTACTAATGGCACTGCACTTGCCAAGGAAGGTGAGGAATGGATTAGAGCCAAACAGGGTCGTTGCTTGTGTAGTAAAGGTAAACTCACTGATAGCAGAGCTGTGCAGTACATTACATTATGCATTGTGCAGCTACACTGATTGTAACAAGGGCTGACATGAAATCTTGACCTCTCTCTCTGCGCGTGTGTGCACTCGCGCATTTTTTTAATTGAATGAAGCTCTGCTACATCTAAATGCTCTAAAAATATTCGATAAAGTGTCACAGCAGCCTAAATAATTTGCTATAATACTTCAGATCTAGATGCAAGGAAAAAACAGACAAGGATGAATAAGAAGGCATACTCACAAAGATGCAACATGAACCAACCAGCCCAGCTTTTTGCACATCTCTCTATAATACGCCATACCAATTTTGGTTTCAGTACTGATGAGGTAAATGTGTTGCATGGACAGACTCCCAGCATTCCTGCAATCAGAACAGGCGGCTGTTGCATGGAATGCAGCCAGAAACAGCGCAGGCAGTACTCTTGTTTAAATTTTTTATTAGCAACATCAGCACTGAGGATCAGTCTTTCAGTTCACACGTTTATTGTCTTAACTGCGCCTCGCTGCTTAGGAGTGAACTGAAAGCACCTCATTTTGTGCCTTCAACATTGTCATGGCAAAGATTTTTATTGAACTTTCATAGGTGCCTAGCGCTAGTATTTTGACAGGAAATATTTAGCTGGAAAGCTGCCGAGAAAAAGATCGGTGCTTGTCAGGATGCCTTTATCCTTTAATAATCCCCACATAATTGTGTTTACACTTGCAGTGCAAGACAAAGCAGAGATACTGCGGGATTTTGAAGAAGTGACCCAGGTCAAGGATGAACTGACTCAGCAGGTATGGCACACCTCATCAATTTGTGAAGGACATGCCTATGTTTAAGTATTCAGCTCAGTATAGCATGGTTTCTGCTTCTGAAGGGAAATCTGTAAATGCTTAGGTTAATGCAGATTTCTAGCAGTTAGATATTAATCTGCAAGTCTCCTCTCCTTATCAGAGGTGCTATGAGCACTTTGTAGTTACTACGTATAGCCATTGTATTACATAATTTGGTGCTAATGGTATTGGCAGTTAAAGGGGGGGGGGGGCGAATGAGCTCTTTAAAACATTCTCAGTCTTGATCGATCTTGATGAAACTTGCCGAGTTAACAGGCGTGTGCCAATTCATATCTAGCATGTCTGTGTGCCATATCTGTGTAACATATCTGTGTGCCGATTTCAAATATGCAGTTATGTTCCAGTTTTAATATGCAGTTTCTAACATATCAGACATTTTATGTGCTTTTTGGGAGCAAGATTTTCCTAAACTGAAGAAGTTACAAAGTAAACCAGCATATCAGAATAATCTGGAATGAGAACTGTGTGTAGTAAAGCAAGAATGGATAAAAAAAATGATCAGTGGCTGTCTGAATACAGGTTACAGAGCTGCATGCCGCACTGGAACAAGAACGGTCAAAGGTGCGCTTGCTGCAGCAGGATCTCAAGAAGGTGAGGCTCCATTTTCTTGTCATCAATGCAAAGTTAAGAAAGCAACTCCTTCTTGGCATCAGTGAAGCTCGTTGATGGGCAGATGTATCACACGAGGGAAAAGTGGTAGTGGCCAGGTTCTGAATTCGAGGAAGACTAGATGCCTAGTCGTATAGCTGTGTTTTGCTTTTATGGAGATTCACCCAATTTTTGGGAACACCGTGTCGGTTGACGCAACCTCCTGTTTACTTCTTAGTTGATGAAAACAAAAACGGTATAGTTAAAGCTACTTGGTGCGCCGTGTGTCGGTGTGTGTGTGTGTGTGTGTGCATTGTGGCTGCGGCATGAAGGTTGCATGGAATACAGCAACATAGACACAAAAGTAGCAACTCTGTGGCTCAAGATGTCTGCCAACCAGAAAATTCTTAAATCACAAATTTTCAGAAAATGCAAGTTCTTTCGAGAATTCGAATAAAAGAGAGAAGACAGTTTTTGCCTAACTGCTTGCTTTTGTTTGCAAAGTGAGACCACTTTGTCTGTAGCAAGGCCACGTTCATGCAGATTGCGTCCTTACTGTGGTTGAACTACAGTCAACATCCGATTTTTCGGACTCCCTAGGGACCGCGAAATCGTCCGAAAAATCGGGCAGTCCGAAAAAACGAATTCGTGCTTTTTTATTCTGCTCAAGTAGTCAAATCACCACAGCCCTGTCCGAATAGCTTTAATGCCTCCCAGTACACTTATCATGCATTTCGGTGCGCGCCCGTGCTCTCGCAAATACATTCGGTACCTGCCGCGAACCCCGCTTAACTACGTGCCAACCGCCACTTGCAAATTTGCATCTCGCAATGAGCGCCGCTGATACCAGCAAAGCGCGGGATAGATTATGGCTTTTTCGCATGGAACGTTTGGAAACGATGACGCGGAACACAGATGGTGGCGGAAGAGCGGACAACTCATCCGGCTTTCCCCGATGCGTGTGCGCACGTCAACAATGCGCACACGCATCGCCGAATCTCCGCCGATACGCAGCATTTGCTGTCGTGTGAAGCCGATCATTTCTAGTTGTGTGCAGCACATCGCCAACTAAGCTGACGCTGTCACTGTACTGTTACCATACCATACGCAAGCATTTGCCATGAAAGGGTTCGTGGTGCCCACTCCGTTCCTGACCGCACACGGGCGCGGCAATGGCGAGCTGGTTTCGTTCGTGAAGGCAACGCGTCTGTGCGGCGCACTTCGCGGTCTCGCACAAAGAGGCAGCATGAATGACGGCGCGGCGCGTTTTGGTTCTCGCATGCGCGCAGTATGCGTGCAACTGCGCTAGGTCACATGCACTACCGAGCAGTTAACTGAAGATGCTTATCATAAGTGTTGTCAGCGATTAAGCCGTATTGGCACGTTTGCCACATGCCGCCATCACGCCTCCGCACATTTCCGCCGCTTATCCGTAAAGACATCGCTGCACTGCGCCGAGATAGCAGCCCCTTTGAATTTCTGGTCTGCTTCACCCCATAACACTTCGGCATTGCAGCAAAGCTGACTTTCGGACTCTGTTACTATAGCAAACAGATCGACTCGCAAAAGCGCTGGTTCGAACCTACGAGATGATCAACACAGCAGCGGTGGGGGCTTCAATTAATGCCTTTCAGACCTGCAGTTTGGGCAGAAAGTCCGAAAAAATCGGACGCCAAAGAGTTTCAGCGTCCGAAATACATTGACTTTCTTATACATTGACGTCTATGGGGCTGGTGACGGTGCCACGAAAGCGTCTGAATTTTGGCGCATGTCCGGAAAATCAGGCGTCCGAAAAATCAGCAGTTGACTGTATAGTGCATCTGAAGAGGCAGTGCGGTTGCCCTACGTGCTTTATTTTGTATGTTCTTCGATAATTTGTGCAAACTGACTGCATGCTTTGTCGTAGCTATAGGAACATTCTTCTCGCACATTTGGCTATTTTGTGTGGTTTGTAAGTTGAAGAAATTGCACCATGAGACAATCTACCCAGAGTACATCTCTGCCTTTTTCTGTATTCATCAACTTCAGCAAAGTAAAGGGGATGTTGGAAATGGGAGCATGCCCGCTGCATCCATCTATTGACAGACTTTTGAAGTTTGCTCACGGGTCTAAGTAATCTACAGTAAAAAAAAATTATAAAAAATGTGTTTCACCAATGGTTGAGCATCTCCATTTCACAAGTCTTGTGAAAAGCTTGTCTGCTCATTGTGTCATGCATAACTTATACACTTGCATTTGACTTAATCTGTCTGTGTTAAAGTAATTGTCATGCTATCATAGATTAATGAAAGCATGGTCAGTGGCAGCAAATGTACATTTTTTTTAAGTATAAACAGAGAGTTGTGCTGTGCTAGCAAAATAATGTGTCATTTTTGCCACTATAGTTTTCCAATGCTTCTCTGGCTTCACTTTGGCCCTTGTCAGTAGAGGTAGCAAAGTTGGAGTTCGTGCATTCTAAGCTGCATGATGACTAAGTGATAAAAGTTCATAGTGAAGTCACCAGAGACCATGTCACAATGTAATGTGCTGCGTACAGATGCTAGAAACACTGTCAATTACAAATACAGGCTTGACAGTTTAGCTACCGAATTGTCTAGGCTGAAACAGTGGTGCCCGTTTGCTACTTCAGTTTGTTTTGAAAGGCCACATATCCAAACAAGAGCATCACTCTCTTTTTTCGGTTGTAGTGGCCAGACTGAGACTACTATCTGTTTGAGGTCTCTGAAGCATCGAACGGCGTGTGCCATAAGAGATCCCTGATTCTAAATGACCTTCACACCTGTGCGGTGAAAGGCAATTCTGCGAACACATGAATAGTGAAGCATGTTCATATCTTATGTGCTCAAAGTATTGGTTGACAACTGCGTATTAATGTAAGAAGCTAAGTTTCTGAAGGAGCATCGGTTCTCTGGTACGTGTATGTCCAGCAACTGTCAGCAGTCGTCATTCTTAAAAAAAAATATAGCTCACTGGAAAGGCTCATATTTTCATTATTAAAGCTTTTACATTTTTTCAAATGTGTTGTTTTACTAACCATAATTTCATGAAGGTGAGGATACTGTGGATCATCTTTATTTTGTGTGCATGACAATACTGCCTGGTTACAAAGGCATGCATTTGTGTTTTTTTCTTTTTATATTGCAGGGTGGGAAAAAAGAACCTCGGTAACATTTGGTCTGGCCCCCATTTTCTTCCCGACTGCCTGCAAAGTGCAAAGGCTGCACTGCAAATGCAAGCGCAAGAAGGCACTTGGGTAACGGGGCCTTGTCTGCTGAGAAACATTGCAACTACTGCCATTGCACACCTTCTAGTGTCTAGCAAGCGCTTCGTCTTCTCATGTACATACTACAGGCGGACCGTGTGATGCTTCTTCTTTTTTTTCTTTTTTCTTTTTTTACATGAGGACATGTGATGTGTTTGACCATTACTTCAGGGATCAAATGAAGTGTTCATGCCAGTTAATTTAATTTGGAGGTGATGTAGAACATTGTTGATTAAAGTCACATTCTTTGTTACCTTACTGTGTTGGTATTTACCTGTTTTTGTGTGTTCCCACTGCACAGAAGAATGGTTGGGTTGTGGAGTTCCAAGACGGGAATAGTAAATGACAAACTAGTGATGGTGTGCTGCAAACAAGTTTCTTGCCCCGACCCGGACTGGTCATTTTGGTAACCGTCGTGAAGTGATAGCATAGCAATAATGAATCCTCCTATGATATGTCAACTGGATCAATACATGTGAATGAATTTTTGACGTGTAATCCTTGTTAGTTTGAGGTTCTTGTTCTGAGGACTGCACGTAAGAGCAACTACTATTTTTCTTTCCTTGACAAAAAAAAGAAATGCTTCGCATTCAAACGACTAG
Source organism: Rhipicephalus sanguineus (assembly GCF_013339695.2). Lineage (NCBI taxonomy): Eukaryota > Metazoa > Arthropoda > Arachnida > Ixodida > Ixodidae > Rhipicephalus > Rhipicephalus sanguineus. The sequence goes on from NC_051178.1 coordinate 129,956,803, forward strand.
GAAGTTTCGTATAACAATGTGTGCCAGTGACGATGAGCAGGTGAAATCAAGCATATTTTTAATGCAGAACTACTGTAGCTGCAGTGGTCAACTTGGAAGAGTAAATTTTGAACCAGCAATGTTTCAGGTGAACATGTGTGTCTGATATTGTAGATGTACGAAAGAGCGCTGCAACCATTCTCCACTTCACGCTTTATGCTTATGGTATGCTTAAATGGTACAGCATTTATGACTGTGCAGTGTGGTCCACTGTAGAAGGGAACACTGATCTGTCACATTGGAGGCATTCAAGGTGCAAATGTCTGCTATTGCTAGCTTAATTCAGTGTGCATGTGCGTGATAAGATGCCAGGTTGTGTACACTGATGGCAATGCCTATAGTGCAGTTCAAAGCATTGATATGAAAATAATTAAATGTTTTAATCACAAAATGAAGTTGCCAGATTCTTGCAACCACATCAGCAAGTACTAGTAGCACCTGCCAGAAGCGTTTCTGACTGACACATCACTACTCGCTCGACTGTAATTGGTTCGGAATATAGTTGCAGGTAACCCATTTCACAGCTGCAAAATCTTGCTTGAGATTTTGTTTTAGTTCTCTTTGCTGTACTTTCTATACTAACACAAGAAGAAAGCGGATACGCTGTTCAAAACAAACTTCAAGCGCAAAGCACGCTAGGGATGCTGGCTGCTTTTTTTGCCTATGGCCTCGCAAGCATAGCGAAATGCATTCACAAGCACCTATGCGAAAGCTTCCCTTCTTGCTCGTGTATGCTCTGCACTCGTAGGCTGTTCTAACAATCGTTTCTCATCTCGGAGAATTTTAGTAACCCGACTTTTATCTTTGAGGTGAGGCTCCACGTTGCTTTTTGTTATGGCAGCAGTGTGATCAGTACTGCAAGGACAGGCAATCATTGAGTGCTAACTGTCGCTACAAGGCACTTTGAGCTCTTGACATTGGCAACGAGAGGTTACACGAGTGGGTGAGACAGATAGAGAGGCCAGTCAGTAAAGTTGAAGTTGAGATCAGTGTCTTTTTTCTTGTATTTTGAATTTTCTAGGCTGCATAACACCAGACGACATACTCCTATAGAGGGTTTCACTGTTTACTAACACAGGCCCTGGACCACTTCCGGTTTCCTGCGCTGGCGTAGGCTAGCAGGATTGGCGGGGAACAAAAGCCTTGGCGAGAAGCCCGTAGAGTTTCAACACTTTTCTCCCTGTGTCTAGAAAAATATTTGAATTAAATATTCTTCTAAGCTACGCACAACACTAAAAGAGTTAGTCTTTAACTATAAGCGCCTTTCTTTTATGTGAAACTGGAAAAAGAGTGTTCTCTTACTCTGACAAATCTTAAAAAAACGCTTTACGCTTCGGTGTTGCAGAATAATAAATGAGGTGACCGGAAGTTTCTTGGGGTACACCACGTGCTCCTGCTATCGCAATCTTGAAACCGTCTATAGCTTCCATTCTTGGTGCTGTCAATCAGTCAAATGTACCCAACCCGCAAACAAAATATGAATGCTTGAAAAGTGTGAGAGGGTCTTTTTAAGTGCACTTTTGGTTTGATTTTGGTGTACAGTAACATCTAGCGTGGAACTGTGACCTTTCGTGCACCTAATTGGACAGTGAAAGGTATCCATGACTGGTGATGTTTAAAGATGTTTAATAACAGAAATACAACCAGAAACAGTTATGCAGGTGTGTAGATTCCCATAGCTCGGTTTTCAAAACGTTGATTGCCTTCGCAAAAGCTTGGAATGCTTCGTCGAACATCAATATGAATGCAGAAGCTGATTGTAGTGAGCAATATAGATATGGTTATGTTAATGAGGCTTGGCACAGGCAGGAAATGCAGTCTTGAAGAAAGTTGTTGGCACATCATGAACAGTGCTGGTGCACAGCTTGGAGAACAGATTCGAGTTGGCCTTCCAAGTCATCGTCATCGTTGTTGCTTATCACGAAATCCCAGTTGTCCATGTGGTCGAGACCACACTCTGTCGTGGCATCGTCGATACCTACAAAAAAGTATAACAGCATCGCATGACAGAATATGTAGTGGGCGTTTCAGGGAATAATCTTGAGCGACACTGCTGAAATTGGGATGACCTTTTTAAACCCATCATTATAGATGCCAGACGTTAGGATCTGTTGTGTATACAATTAATACAGGCATTAACTGAAATTCAAGAATGTTTTCCCTGACAAATTTAAAATGTATTAATTAGATAATTTAATCTAATCAGCATATAAAAAGTACCCATTGGGTAGAAACCCTCTGATCTATCCAGGATAAGTTAAGAAAAAGTAAGAGAATGAGATGCAGCTACCTAAATCTTGCATTGTTTTTTCATTGTCCTTGCGTTTTCCTGCACATTTTCCTTTCACTCTAGTTTAGCCAACACGAAAAAAATGTGCACTGTTGCGACACTCATCAACGGTCAACATGACTGCATGGTCCATTAAAATATGCTTTTCTTTTTTCTACCTCTTTTTCTTTTTTTTGTTTTTGCATGGCTGGGAAAGGGAAACCTCCCATACACTGCTTGCAATACTAGGCAAAATAATGCAGGCATGGCAACAGTTCATGCGTTGACCGCTTCCATAGAACAGTGCAAGAGGGTACATTGTTTTGGAGGGAAATGATCCCACATTCAAGCTTTTAAAGATGCTCCTTCCCAATGGCCGACTAACAGCCTCCAACAGGGGAAGGAAAAAGAATGAGGATAAAAGAAAGGCAGAGGAAGCACCCTACAAAGAGCTGGAAGGAACATCGTGATAAGAAAGGCTTCCTCCACGAAAGAAAATAATGTACTTTTACGTTGACTCATAAGTAGATGGAAAAGTTACATAATGCTCGCATGTACACATAGTGTGTATCAATATGTATTAGCATAATATCAATATGTATTAGCCACACTACAGAGAGATACACGGCTAAATGAATCTGCTGGGAAGTGCTCACCCGGTGTGTGCACCCACCCGCGGTCTCGGCGTGTGCCTTCACGCGCTTTGACCCGAAGAGTGAGTGTGGGGCAGGCAAAGGTCTCTCGGAAATACTCGACGTCGCTCTCTCGCCGGGCATCGCTCACTATCCACACGGGGAACCCTGGCTGGCCCCTCTTTTTGACCGCCAGGCGGCAGAAGAAGGACAAGTCCTGGTTGCGTTTCTCCTCGCCCCATGCGACCATCTTGGCGCGGTACAGCTCCTTGTAGTCGGATGAGTCGAGTAGTCGATTGTAGTCGAGGTTGTGCTCCTGTGTGGCATAAAAGGATCATGCTACATATTGCGATCCACTTAGATTGACTTGGAATTGGCACCACAGCTAGGACCCCAACGGAACGTTACGGTCGACTGGGATTCGCTTAAAAAGGACGTCAGGACTCCAATGCAATTTTGATCCTACGTGCTTTCTAGCAATTATTTGCACTCAGATGCAAGGTATAATTACATGGGGGAATGCCAGCTAACTGGAAGAAACCATGAAGCTACAGGAAAGGAACGAGGAAGGGTGCCCTTCCCATTTTGTTGTGTCTTCTCACTTTTTTTTCTTTCTTGGAGTTAACTATGGTTATGCATGCTGCTCACAAAAGGAAGGTAAGTCTTACCTTTGCATATGCCTCTTTTATTGGCTCCGAAAGGCGTATTATTGTGCACTTGTCATCTCCGATCCTGCAGGAAGAAAGAAGTGCTCTTAATTGCAGAATCTATTGCTTATTTCTCCATAACGTGTTCATTATTACGAAAACAAAAATTTGAGGATAAAGTTTCATTTTTGAATTTCGCGCGCCGAAACTTCAGCTGCTGGTGACGTCGGAGATTTCAGTCATTCTTCTTTTCAGCAGTCTTTTTACGATCGCATGCGAGCACCTTCCGGCCTCGACGGCTCCCGCGCACACGAACCGTGTTGGTCCCAGCTTTGATTTTTCCATTCTCATCCCCAATCTCAGTTGTGTTCCTGAAGCCTCATTTACTACAAGAAATGAGAAGTCGAAATGCGTGGAGTGCATGACGCACTACGCTCGTAAACTGAAGCAAGAAAATCCTTTAGGGATTATAAAACGAAATCAGCTGCTGTAATGCGGGAGCCGTACGGAGGTCTCAAATTTAAGACGCAGACAGAGGCAGCTTCTCATAATCATCATCATCATCATAGCTAACTGCTGTTTTTTTTCTATGTTGGCCTCCATGGTGTTGGCAGCGTTGGCGGCGTTGGTGTTTGGCAGGAAAAAAAGCCGCGAAAAAAAGCACGCGGTCGCGCGCGCGACAACCGTACCGGGTAAATCAAAACTTTTTTTCTGTAGAACTCTGGTTTATTGAAACTACAGCCAGTGCTAAGCGCTCCTTCACGCCTGGACAACGCGCCAGATCGAAGTTACGATGCAGGACGGCGGGAAGACTGTCGAGGAACGCGCGGACGCCACGGCCGCTCGTAAACGAAACTTCTACAAGTTTGGCGAGCACGTCCTCATGGAGGAAGATCAACGCACCGAATTCAAGGCTCACAAGGACATGTCCATCGAAGAGCTGTCGCAGGCATGCAAGGACCAGCACTCCCGCCAGACCATCTCTAGGTAATACGAGTCGTTTAATTGACTATCGCCGGCAGTACTACACACCTAACTCGAGAAAGCTACGCGCAACGCTTAATAATTGGATATCGTAATTTATTGTAGAAACGGCTCCGGGAAAGAGTACTGTAATTCCATGAATCACGAAAGAAACGCTAGCATTTGTGCCATCTTATGACGCATTTACGATGATAAATGTGTAGCGGATACGCTGTATTGGCGGGGACGCCAGTGAGTGTCCGTTTTGTCGAATGCCCAAAAAGGAAGTCGCACAAAAGGTACCAAAATGATATTGTCAAAATTAGTTGCTGCGGCAATTTAAGCACATGAACAATGATCAAAACTTGTTGATAGTGCTGAAGCGCTCAGCGCTGTGACTATAGCTTTAATTCTTCAATATTCACGTGGTCACAACTGTAACGTTGCCTAGTGCTCTTGGTTGTAGCGCACAAATACATGAGGTTTGTAAGTGTGTGCGCGTGTGTTCAGTGCGAAAGTGCGGGAATTTATAACACAGTTAGTGCTTCTACGTCAGTGAATTTTTAAATAAATTTTTCACCTCTTGATCAGAATTTCAGCTAGGGAACTAAATATTTTGAGTGTATTATAACACGGTAGCGGAATCGGTACAAAGTGCAAACTCTTTGCAGCAGAATGGCAGACTTGGAATTGTTAAAATTTTCTCTTAATATCCGTAGTTCATTTTATTAGCCCATGTTCTATTTCTTTTTTTAGGCATTAGACTACAGCTGTTTCATGTAAATTCCATATCGCTATGTTTTTATTTGACATCCTGCAGAACTATCTGTGCCTTCTTGAACACTGGAAGAGGTGGGACTGTATTTCTGGGAATCCTTGACAATGGTGATGTCAATGGCCTCCATCTCACGGAATACCAAGTGAGTCACTAAAGAACTGCATTTAGTATATGAATTCTTACTTTTACGAGATCACAAAACTCACAGCAGGGCTCTGAACAACAGCATTTTACTGCTCCACTGTTCTAGAGGCAACAATAATTTCATGAACTCGCTGCAGTTCTAAAACGGTAAGGTTACACGGTAATGAAGCTGTGCATGCATATGAGACATACATCCTATCTGTAATCATGGAAATGAATTCCATTTCGTAAGGCCACTTGAGGCATCACCAAGTTTCACTAGCCATCAAGGGATCCAGCAATTGCATTGTAAATATCTTCACACATGCTCTTAGAGGGAAAAGTAGTAAGTGGTTACTGACATGATTTTTCTCTTTCTTTTCTTCAGAAAGACCACCTGCTTTTGAGTCTTGAAAATTTGATGATGCGTTACAAGCCACCTGTCCCAAAACACATGTATGAGCTGCGATTCGTTCCAGTCATCTCTGAGGGTGTTCCATTGCCAACAAAGCAAAGGTGCGATGCTCAAGCTGTCATATTTAAGAGGTGTTTTTTTTTCCTCGAAATTGTATGAGAGGCAGCGGGGAAGTGCTTGGTGGTTGGAAAGGATTTCCACTTGTTTATTTTTGGGTGCCAGTCAAGAATCTTAAGCGGTAGTCATTTCAAAGTATAGTATGGGTATGAAAACCCTTGTTTCTTCTCCACTTATGGCACTAGCGAGTTATTCTTTGTGCAGCTATTTGGAACTTCAAATCTAAGCAAGGATCATGCTTGGCACGTCGTCTGTCTCGGTACTGTGTGGCCATTCCTCAGTAGTGCAACGTGATATCCAAGATAATTTCGAACATGTTCACTGTTACTTTTTGTGTGGCTATTGACCAGTTGTGCTGAGAGAAACCTGCGCTTTTGTTTTCCGCAGTCGTGAAATGAACAGCAAAGAGAGGTTTAGGCCACACGAATTGCAGTGTTCGAGGCCATGCTGGTGCGACAATGAAGCCACTGCTCAGTTGAACGTTGTAAGTCCCGGTCATATTGGTGCCTGGTATTCTCTCCTGCTTATTCTACCTTTTGCAGTGGTTCCTATGTGCATGTGCACATGATTGCACATGGTTTTATTTGGTGCTAGTTAATTAACTGCTAATATTTCAATAATTTTGTGAGAAAGCAACATAATGACAGCATGGGACAGGAGACGAAGTCACCCATGTGATCATGAACTTAGAATTGCCTAGACAATTGATTTTCATGGAAATGGCTGCAAGTGATTGTTCAAGTGTGTTGAATTTTTGTACCAGAGGCTGCCGTTAATTCAGAAGAGTTGAGGAAGAAGGAGAGAGTCAAATTTGTAAATGTGGTGGTCGCATTTTTTTAGTCTTTCTACTCCTTTAAGATTCTTTGCTGTGGCACTCCAGTGGCTCCAGTAACCACATTGTCTGGTGGAAGATGCCACACACGGTTAGTTAAAGCTTGGATGAAGGGTATGCTGGATCGAGTGTAATACAAGCTTGCATTGTTAGCATTACCTGTTATTGTAAAAGGATTGATGAGCATTTAATGGTAACCCTGTCTGTGCCTACACTTCTTTTCTTTTAGCTTTGCCATTGTGATAGCTCCCATATCAGTGTCGAATGAACTGTGCAGTTACAGGCACCTTCTTGACCTCTTGATTGTGTTACGGATTAAAAGCAAATTATTACTCACGAGAACATTCTGGTTCCGAGAACTGTTCCTTAGGCTGGTGGGTGAGAGATTTGGAGAAGAAGGGTACCCAAATTTGTGTAAATTTGTGTTTGAAATGATTAAATACATGAGTTCTGTGAACTGGGGGACGTCATAGGAAGGTCACCTAATGAACAAGCTACTCACCCCACCAAACTATCTATAATGTTTTCAGGAAAGCTGATGTGTGTGACAATGTGACAAGGATTGATTTTTAAGAAAAGTGCATACGTGTTTTGATTGTTGATTGTTGAAATAGCGGTCCAGAAACCTCGTAGTGCTACTTTTGTGCCAAGCAAGTGCTTATTCTGCAATAAAATCGCGTTAGCGCACTTCAAATCACCCACCTGAAAGCGGTCTTTGTCACGACACTGTTGCCGTGCCCAACGTTGCCCACCTTTACTGCGTGGCGGCGTGCACCATTCGGCCATCTGGCAACATCACATGCATGTGGCATTTTGTCGAAATTTTGTCAGGGCGACTTTCACGAGTGCGCAAAACACACGCGGCAGTACGCGATACCAAAACTACCACTGAGACGCGACCGCGTGAGCGAAGCAGGGCGCCGGGCGAAGCGCAGTTTGGCAAAAACGGAACCTTTGAACCACGCACGCCATTCCCCATGGCAACGCCAAAGAGGTTCTTTTTTCCATGAATCAAACAGAAACGAACAAGCACCATTTTAATACGTCTCTGTATGCATGGAAGGTTCTTTTTTTTATTGCAGCTAGTTTGATTACGAGTGATTAATTGTAGTCGGACTCTCTCACGTCATTGGTATTATTTCCAAAATGTCCCGCTCGTGGCGCTCATCGTGTGATACATTTAGCTTAATTTCTCTGTAAGTAGGGCACTGCTGTTCATAATATTGCCGTTTTAGACGTCATACATTGAGCTTTCACTCTGACATAAATTGTTATTTGCCTTTAGTGTCCCTTTAACTGCAACATGAAGATGTTTTGCCAGATATGACCCAGACAGTTAGTATTTGCTTTAGGATATCGCATGTTATTTATTTTGTTTCCATTCAAAAGTCATTTAAATGGATACAGTATAATTAGGGCTCCGTGTTTTGTGAGTTTATTTTTCTTGAAGTTCGGAGGGTGTTTTTCTGTGTTTATTTTTTCGGCAGAAATTCGGCGTTTATCGGAGTTTATTTCTCGTAAATCCCCAATTCTCCAAAATTAAAAGTTTAATTTTGTTTATTCTCAATATTTCAATCGGATTAATCCGAAAACATGGAGCCCTAAGTATAATGCTAAAGACAAAGCTGCCCTGATTACAATGACATGTATACCAATCTTCTATGCTCTTCCATGCTATAATAATAATAATTAGTTATGTTTACATGTTAAAAAAAAATCTCTAGTTTGTCAAAGTAAGAGTGTCTACTTCATGTTCACCACTGGTGCAGTTTTATCTTCCATGCCTTTTAGCCCCTGCATTAATGTCATGCTTACACTTGTGGCATGGCCATTGCATGAGGCGTTCGATTCAGCATATTTCTTGCGTGCATTGATTCTTTTGTCGCAATTCAACATACATGAACCAGGGTGGAGTGGTGATGCGGTATGTTGTTGAGATCGACATATCTGCATGGGAGAGCTCTGACTCAAGGAACAGCGTGCTCAACATCAGCAAGATGGGCATCCATCCCATGTTTGACAACGAAGAGGATATCTGCTTCGTGCGTCGTCAGGGCAGCAACATTCGGGTAATTTCACGTGTTTGCCTTCGCATGTAGTAGGTGAAGCGCACTCGCAGTGCTAACAAGCTTAAGCTGCTTACTCTACACTACAGTAGTTCCAAAAGGCAGCAGTGGCTACTATCACAGTTAATGTCTCTGCATATATTCCTCTGTAGAGTAATGTTACACTAGAGAACGTAGTTCATTATAAAACCCGCTAAACGTCTTTTGTATCGTGGTTGTCACCACTGTGAAAGCAGGACTTCAAACATCCACGAGGCGAGGAAGAGCCATTGTCACAAGCATCCTGCCCTTCCACTTCAAAATAGCATTGACAAGTATTTTCGAAGTTGTAGAGACTGTGCTGTGTGCTTCTCGCACATTTAAATTTAATACTAAGGTTGATCATATAATATGCCAGACCTGGTGTCACTGACTTCATTATGATGCATGACACACTGCAGTAAAACTTGATCCCATCAAGCAGTATGGCTAGGCGTGATGTTGTTGCTCATTTAAAAAGCAGTAACTCTAAAGAAATCCTGTGCCCATTTTTTCTGGCTCTTGCACTTGGGCGTAGCATCTGCTACTGATCACAGGAACAGAACAAAAACTGTGTATTATGACATCACGAAGACCTAACTTTCAATGTCGCAGACTAAAATGTGGTTTCTTCACCATTACATGAAACCAGTGTTGCGGAATGGGCGCCTCCATTCCCTTCCAATTCCATTCCGGGGAATTAGAACTTGCCGCAATTCCATTCCTTTGAATTCCTCGGAATGAAAAAAACTTAGCCCATTCCCACCCCAGGAATGGCCGGGCAGTTCAATTCCATTCCTATAATTTCTCAACGTGGGAAAGGCATTTTGATAATTTTATCGAGTTAAGAATGAACACTCCATAAAGCTCTTGTCAACACATGCATTACGAACTGCAAAAGTATGCAAAACACATTACCAAGGTCGAGGGATAGTAGCTTGGTGAGATATCTCGTACAGTACAACCACCCTATTAATTCCTATAGGGGCAGTTCTTCCGCTACCTATAGTATTTGCACGGTCAGCATGTTTGAACAAATGGCGATGTTTCAATATTGTTTAGGCTTAAATGTGTTAATGCTAAAATGACGACATAGCATATTTTTATGCTAACAAAAGTTCAAGAACACTAAGCAGTTTTGCCATGTGTCTGGAGCGGTCGTGAATATGGAGAAAACTAAGATTTGGTTAATGCGGAACAAAACCCCCTAGATCTGCTGGTATTAGTTGGAACAGTGCACCGCTCGGGCACCTTGTGCCTTTGCATCGAATACGGAACACTGGGCCGCACTGCTTGTCAGCACTCACGCTTGTCAAGCGCGCCTCGCAAGCATGGATGGGGTGAGGAGAACTTTCTGTGTTCGCCTGTGCGCAGGTATGCAGTGGAATCCTTGTGGCAAAGGTTATTTACGTGTGTCAGGTACTAAACTGCTCGTGAGATAAAAATCGGGCTTTGCATAGAGTATTCACCACTTTCTTGAGGGGGTATCAATGGGAACCAACGCGCAGGGATAATTTGTTTCTCCCTTCAGTATCTGCTGGGATAATGCATTTGTTTGTACACTAACTTATGGCTCGGTTTGTAGTAGGCGCGTTGCTTAGAAATGTACTGTGCTTGTAATCAGGCAAGCCATTTTAAAAATACTGCTTTATTGTTAAATTCGAGGCTCTGACTTACTAATGTTTTAAGTTTGAAAAACAGCACGTAGACGAAAACATGCTCTATTTTCGGAAAAAGACGTAATTCCATTCCCATTCCATTACGCATGCAAGAGGCGCTTAATTCCATTCACATTCCATTCCTCCAAGAGTTGTCTCCATTCCATTCCGGGGTTGTGAAAATGTGGAATGATTCTGAAGTCGTTCCAATTCCGGAGTGGCAACTCCGCAGCACTGCATGAAACGCTAGGCTTGTGTTATTTTATATAGCAGAAATGTGCATGGAAAACAGAAGAAATGTCACAGTGTGTCCTTACCATTTGGCATTTAAAACACTGCACTTGAAAGTGGTTAAGTTTTGTTTGAAATAAACTGTTGTTGCATATCTGGTCCTAATGGCTTGTTTTGGATGGATATGTGTGCTCTTCAGTGTAAAGTAAGCAACTTTAGAGGGGGTCAATATTCATTTTTGAGTAATATGCAGGTATGTAAAACGCATTGCAGCTTACATCATATCTAGCTGTCTGTTACACCAGTGCTGGTACTAATGATAATTGACTGGTAGGAAGACAGAAAACATGGTTTAGTTAGATCAGTCAACAAGGAATTTGCTTGATGTAATAAATATCTCTAGTAACTTTTGCCAATACAGCACTGAAAGCGTGTGCTTCGATTTGTAAAAAAAAAAAAGTAAATTGTTGCCATTGTCAGTTTCTGAAGGCGTGTCCTTTTTCTTTCTCACCCTTCTGGTTTATTAGTGCACTCTCCAAGATGTCATTGACATGACCCGTCAAGAAATTAAAAATTATTACTCCTCCAAGTAAGTTCCATTCTTTGTTTGTCAATAACCGCTGCTTGCGCTTTTTATGTACTAATCTCATGCTTACTATTATTCCAGGTTGGACACTCAAAAGCCCCTAGAGGAAACCTCCATGGGCACCGCATAGAATTTGTTAGTATGTCGCGTTGCAAGTAGGGCTCGACATGCCACGCCTGTTGAGAAAAAGCCCTCGGAGAAGTCATCCAGTTTTACTCAATTAACTACACTTGAGCACATAGCTTTCTGAGGCATCAAGTGTTGTGCCTCGAGTTTTTAAGTTTCATTCCATTGTATATGTTCCTTGGCACCTTTTTGACCCGGTGACCTCACGCTCATTAAATTTACCCATACAAGCCTTTACTACTGTGTTCTCTCTGATTAAAAGGTAGCTCACTGACACTTTGACAAGTGTATGAGTACTGAAAGGAAGGAGCAATGTTGTGTGACTGAGAATGGCCAGTGTCACTACAAGCTAGTCTGGGCTAGTCGCTGTTACTCTGTCGGCCGTAAAATTCTCGCAAGTTCTTTGTGCGTATTTGAGATTGCTAAAATCTATGCTGTTCAGGTGCAAAAAAAAAGAAAGTAACACGATATCTTCCTGCCTCCAGGAGTCTTTTCCACATAGTAACTTTGCACAATTTAGTGTTGTAATCAATGGTAGTAGCTGGCAGTGGGCAGATTTTCTTTAGTTATTACAAGGAAATTTGGACATTTCCCAAAATGCATATTAAAATATAATGCATGATGTATTCATTTAACATAAATCACACATGCATTGATTTTTCATGTTAAATATTCTACCTGTTTTGTGAGGTTGTGCTATGCACAATGTAATACTGTTTTTTTTTAAAGGACCACTCACTTACTCCATTTAACACCTGCAAATTTGTATGCTCTTTATGTAAAATACCCATTATCTAGAAAAATTGTTTTAAACTATTGATAGTGTAATTTAAGGCGAAATCGATTTCGAGTGTTTGCAAGCACAGACTTTCACTAAACCTCGCAGCTCAGCTTGCCCAACCGGCTAGATTGTTCTGGCCCTTTCCCTAGAACTAACATGTTAAAGTTTGTATAACACATCTAGAGCTAGTTGGGTGATACTAACGAACCTGTGCCCTGTGTTACCTGTGTCCGTCCTCGTCAAGTGCGCGCTCATTTCGCCTCGTTAAAGTTTGTATATTGTACTGTTCATTTTAGCTGCAACTTTAGAGCAAGTGCCTGATCACAGTACGCCTATAAAATAAGGTATTTAATTTATTAGTAAATAGTAAACATTGAGTGATTATCAATTATTTTTGACTGCATCAAATTTCGGTGTTTTTTCCCTTCTATTTAGCTGTAGTAGTCTTCTAATTCAGGGCTTGGGACGTCCTGGTGGGCTAGTTGTTTCATGATACCTTATAGCAGCGCGCATCAAAAACGACAAAATAGCGCTTACACCTATGTCTATTACAGCGAAAGCTGTTATGAGATCATTTCACCGGCCGTTTTTGGTGCCGTAGTTGTCCGCCGCTGCCGGTGTCCGTAACCAGTATCGCTCGAAATAAGAAAAAAAACTAAATAACAAAAAAATTCCAGGATGGAACGAGGTTCGAACCTGGGCCCTCTGCGTGGGAGCCCAGTGTTCAACCTCTGAGCCATGCTGGTGCTTGGAACTGCTATGCAAAAAGGTCCTATACAGGCTTCATGTCGGGAAGGAACCACATTAGCATATGCAATATAGCGTGGTAAAAGAGTAGAATAAGCACCAAGCGTCGCACAACGCGAATTTTGTAACCAGGCGTCACACAATGCGAATTGCGCAACGAGTAGGTTGTTGAATGCTTCCAACCCATTACAAAGAGCTCTGCCATAATTCTTCATCGTCATCACGCACAGCATCAACAAAGTGCGCATAATGCCTTACATGCGTTTAGCAGGTACCACGGCTGTCTGTAGAATGACGAAAAATGGCACAGTGCCTACTGCCCTACTTCTCAAAAATTACAATGATTTATAGCGTAGTGGGTTCCTCGCAAGTGCACTTCTGTTGGTTGCCAAGGAAGCCCATAAGGCTCCCATGATCCATTTCCTCAGGGTCTCAATAAAGTCAATTCTCTCTCTCTCTCTCGCTCTACGTTTCTCCGGTTAAAGTGTGTTATAAAGCGTGGTGGGACAGTTAAATAACGAGCGGGCGTCACACAATATGCATTACGTAACTAGTGGGTCGTTTAAAGCTTCCAGCCTATTACAAAGGGCGCAACCATAATTATTCATCGTCATCAACCGCCGCATCAACAAACTGCACATAATCGCTTACATATGGTACCTCGCTTCTCCGCAGAACAACGAATAATGTCGTGCTGGGTGCTTCCCAACTTCCCAAAAATTGCGCTTTGTGGCGTAGTGGGTACGTTGCTAATGTACCTGTATTAGTAGCCACAGGAGAGTTTATAACGGGCTCTAGAAATGCCGCTCTCCAGCTTTCGCTGTGACTGTGCTGCGCTTTCCGCGCAGGCCTGGCGTTTTATTTTTATGTGTGTTTTGTTGTTTTTGATGCAAGCTGCCAGAGAGGTTCAAATTCAGGGGTTGGAAGTTGTATTGTCTTCATCTGGCTGTGCTCAGAATACGAAAAATAATGATTAATTCTCACGATTTAATTTATATTGGATATTGGAATACATCATTTTTTTTTTGTAGGCCATATTTATGTCGCGTTCTTTCTCCCATCACGTTGCTATTCCTGCATCGTGTGCCGAAGCCATGCAAATAGTGGGCACACTGTAAGCTCACCTTTTCCTCAGCATCTCTGTTATGTAGTCCTTTCCCGACTTTCTCTTCCCACTGAATAGAAGGATCACCTTGGGGTTTTCAGCCATTGCTGCAGGACAGTGAGTTCAATCAAAACATGTTCATGAACATTTCTTTGTGTGTTGTGCAACAAAATGAAAAGACCGCAGGTGTGAAATAAAATGTTTTGTGTGTACATACTGCTTTTATTTTTGTGTCTTACGCATCCCTTTTAGTGCACAGAACTAGAAATTACCACTGCACACATTTATTGCATATGCACTTTCTACACAGCTTAAGGAAATCAACAGTTCAGTTTCAAAAATATGGCAATGAGAAGCTTGTGCACAGAACAGAACTGCTGTAAAAAATGAACAGGTAAGACCAAGCACTGCCGTTAACAGAAAATTAGTAGCTCGTTGTCAAAGATATGGTGCTAGAACTTGGGAAGAGTTATGCACAGAATTAAACCGCTGAAAAAAGACCATACTGTTTCCGTTCAATGCATCCTGCGAATGTGCACACTCTTGAATAGTGGGGATTCTAGAACAGCACTGCGCCCCAGCTCGTGTGCTGTTATATACTGCCGTAGAGAAATAGGCGAAAATCATTCCTTCACTAAGTTTTATTGCGGGAGTAAACGTTGCATACGTAGCTGCAACAGCACCTCTAAAAAATGGTCTGGTTGGTATGCATGTGCTACCATCATTAGCTTCTCGCGAGAACAAAAATATGGAGGAGCAGGGAGACGGGTTAACAAAGCATCGTAAATAGCATGTGCAATATGTAGTATTGTTGCTTGGTGCAGAGTAAAAACAACGTTTGAAGTGAGAAGAAAGGAGTGGTTTAGCTTCGCCATCGCGCTTACCGGCATTGCGGTGAAGCTGGCTTTTCCGTGTACGGCAAGAAATACGCGCAACTGACCATCACCCGCTTGAGGTCGCACAATAGTCACGCATGAACTTCCGGTCAGCGCATAATTAATGCTTTATCAGGTTGTACGTTGTACTCAACCGAAGCCTCATGTCGCCAACACAAACACGCGCCTGAATCAAGAAAAGGACAGGTCACGTGGTTAATTTTGTCAAGCGGCAGGTAGCAGCACAATCGTTGGCGCGTTTACTTGTGCCAGAAAACGTTTCTGTTCACAAGTGACTCGATGTCGTCAGTCGCCCTAGCTGTACAGTTGTAAGCTGGTGCCACTTCCTGTACACAAAATACACGATCCGTGGGCGTTGCTTTTGCAAAGCGAGTACTGACCATCGTGCACCTGCATTGTGTTCGCATTGTGCAAGAAACGATTGCAACCGATTTCTACGCTTTCACTCTCATTGCTTGTTGAGTGAAATCCTCGTCGAACACTTCAAGTGAGCGTAGTTTGCCGGCGTAGTGCGATTAGTGACCTCAACGAGAGTGCCTAGGTTTGTTGATCGTTTTTGAAGAAAAAGCGGTCTGCCCTGATTGCTTCAAAACTGATCTCTGCGAGAGCCCACAGCGTGCTCGAGTCCTCTATTTGGCGCTGCCCACTTATGAGCCAAGGAGCGGCCGGTTATACCGAGCGTGATACTCACGATGCCGTCGGCGTAGACCCACAAGCATCAACGCGCTCGAGACGACTCCAGCAGGAGCCTGTTGTTCACAGTGACAAAACAGGGAAGTCCGAAGATGCACCGAATCGAGGCCTGAAGAGCGCAGTCCGAGCACCTTTTTCGCGCCGCCGTGGCTTTCCACGTCGTACGAACGGGCCGGGCAACGCGCCGGAAAGTGTGCCCTGCAAGTTCTTCTCGAGAGATGGTCACTGTCGGAACGGCGACCGGTGCCGGTACTCGCACAGCCTAGAAGATCCGTCTTCAGCTGCAACTTCAGCTGTTACTACAGTTACTACTGACAAACCGGTCGAAAGGGAGGTTGCAGACGTTGTTCCAGATGACTGTACCGACAAGAGCGTCCAGCGGCCACTGCCGAAGGAGCCGTGCCGCTTTTTCGAACGCCACGGATTCTGTCGCTACGGCCGCGGCTGCCGCTATGCCCACAAGCGCCGTCGCGACCAGCACCAGGTTAAAAGCACTACTTCCCGAGTGCCGCGAGAAACCACCGTGAACGACTCACCGAAGCAGGAGAGTGACGTCCTCAATCCGTCGGCGAGCGATCAAACGCCTGCAGGAGCCGTCAGCGAAGTAGAGAACGGTGGCTCAGAGCAGCAACCACCGTCTGAAGAGGAGCTACTCAAGCAATTGAGGTGAATAGCTACCGCCGTGCCGTCGCTTTCTTCGCTTAAGCGTTAGCTACACGGTGCACGCCTGTTGCATAGGTGAGATATCAGTGTCCACGTTGCGTTGTGCGCACCGAGGGACCTCTGGCAAGACAACCCGATTTACGGTCGGTGCCCTCGCAATTCGTCCTAGTGGCGGGAAGTCTTCGCCTCGGCGTTCATTGCATACCGCGGCATTCAGCTTTCTCGTTGTTTCGGCTTTTCCGCCTTGGACGGCACCCGAACGAAGTAGAGGAAGTGTTTCGGCTGGACCGCTTGTTTGGTTTTTGCCTTGCCGCGCGAGCGCAGATTTATTACATAACCCTTACGCATAGCTAAACTTTTTCCTGAAGCCTGAATGCACAGTTGGTTCGAGGTCACTGGGCTGACGTCGGCTACTGTCGTAGCACACGTTTGTGTGCGTCAGACTGCACACTTTAGGTTCCTTGATTGATGTCTAAATGAATCATTTGTCAGTGCCCGTTTATTCCAAATTGTATGATCTGGTTTTGTGGATCCACCAGACAAGTATGAGACTTCTCATCTCTCAAGGAGTTCCTATGTGATTGCCCTTGAGCACATAAGTATTTCAATAAAACTTGCTGTTGGGCGAGTTCGTGTTGAATCACGTACAACATTTTTGGTGCAAATGAATCCTAGAAAGAGAACACAGTGCACACAGCTAACAGCGCATAGAGCTCGTCCTGTGCACTGTGTTCTTCTTCTCTTTCTTACAATTGATTCCTTTACTTCCTTCCCACTGTTGTGCTAAAAAGTGTTGTGTGTGATTCACATAAGTATTGTACCGGTACACTTAACACTATGCAGGCTATGTTACATCTCAACTCTAAAAACTGGCTCACTTGCACGCTTCATTTTGACACCAGGCCCATGTTCAGCTCTTAGTATGTGCTGGGTGAGACCTGATAGGCAATAAAAATCTCAAAGCTAAAGCTCTGAACTGGGGCGTAGATTATAAAACTTATTCTCCTGTTCTCTGCAAAAGCTGCAGAGAGTAGTTAGAATATGTGCCTAAGGTATTGAAGTCTACAAATGTCTTAAAGTAAGTGTTGAGTAGTAAAAGTGATGATAAAGAAAGTGTGAAGGAATACATCACCAGTGAAGTAAATGCATTGTGTAGCCACTTTTAGAGCACTGCACGGGCCGATTTTTCCGGCCCGGGCCCGGCCCGGCCCGAAAACGCCATGCTCCGGCCCGGTGTTCTTAAAGATGGCCTGTACCCGGCCCGGGCCCGAAAGGTTTGGGCCCGGCCCGGCCCGGCCCGACCCGACCCGTTTCAGCTAGTTATGCCTTGAGCATAAAGGAGGCACTGTCTAACCTTCGGTTATTGTGAGAATACCTGCCACACACAAGATATTTTCTAGAGATTGTTTTGGGAACTTCTTTCAGTGTCACGACTTTCACTGGTACTGTGTATATTTTCGGTTAATTACGCCCGTAAGACTCTTGCGAAATAATTGCAGGGCAATATAAAATATAATTGGAGTCATAGCTGGCTGTTTCATGTACGCACGCAGTGCTAGCCACGCAATCTTATTTTTGCATTTCAAAGAACGACTACAAAATATACCTCCATAAACTGGAAAAAAAAAAAACATGGCAGAGATTTTTAGTTTAAGTTTTACATCAATTGCATACGAGCTAGGGCTGTTGAGTAAAAGTAGCAAGTCTGCAAACTTCATCTATTGCACAATGCAATGAAAAAAAAAAAAACGTGCTCTAGCTGCTTCTGGTAGGAATACACCAGGCTGGGCAGAGTTACATAAATTAAAGCTGTCGTGTTGACTCCTCGGCAGGCAACTGCACCCAACGTACACAACGTTTTCGTGTTCAAAACAAGAACGTTCTTTGTCCCACCCTTCTTCCCCGAGTCACCGCCACCACAGTGCGATAGATCTGTCAAAGCGAGGCACACCCGTTAGAGAGCGAGCCACCGTCCTCGCTGTTCCCTGAAGATGGCTATCTCGTCGTCTTCGTGTGATCGCCTTCAATCTTTGAAAATGTTACGCCTTAAAGCGAGACCGGACTAAGGCCTTCCAAAACAACTGTCTATTGGAGCGCCGAAGTGAACCAGCCGGCGGCCTCTTTAGCGATCCCCGTCGACGTGACGTGTCGGGTGTCCGGAGCGTAATTATACAGATACGTATGAGACCCGGGCCTAATACGGGCCTGGCTCAGGCCCGACCCGAGCCCGAAGATCACGGGCCTGAGCCCGGCCCGGGCCCGCTCCAACAATCCCTTACCCGGCCCGGCCCGCGGGCCGGGCCCGGGCTTTCGGGCCGGCCCGGGCCCGTGCAGTGCTCTAGCCACTTTCACTGCTTCTAGGTAGCACCCATATTGTTTCTTAAGCATTACTAATTTTACTGCATGTTTTGACTCTGTTTACTGGTTCTGACGTGCGGATCTACAGTGGCCATTATTTATTCTGCTTGCATGTTTACAGAGACAGGGAAATTGACCAGTTTCGAAAGCGATTCCGGAAAAGCAAGAAGGTACCTGCTGGGGACGGAATCGACAAGTACATTTTTGTGTTTGGACCCACTGATCCTGATTGGGTATGCTGTGTTTCGCACTTAGTATTGCATAAATTTGCTCAGAGCTGACACCGTGTGCACTTCCCCACAGCCATTTGATGTCAAGGAGCTGACAATGATAGTGGCTTTCCCAAAATTGTATCCCAGCGAGGTATGCCTTCTGGTTTGTACAAAACCTCATCTTGTATTAACTCTTCGTATTTTCTCTCTCTTAACTTTGTTTTCCTGCAGTGCTTTTTGATGTCTGTGCTTGATGAAGAGGGTGTCTTACCTCCAACACTGCTGAGGTAAGTAATCTGCTGGTGTTTATCAAATTGATGCCCTGATTCTAAAAATTTGTTATTGTGTGATGCAACATTATGTTTTGAATGTGTGACATTGAATATACTGAATAAGTGAACCACAAGTATATACGTAGTCGGCTAAAAAAAGCGCACCAACTGTTGAAGGGCCAGTAAAGAACCTCGCGGTCAAAAATTTGTGATGGAGAGCTAACTGCGCATTTGTACAATGTGAACATGCTGCTGCAAGAATTTTGCGAATGAAGAGTAATAGCTGGGTGGGTTTGCGAGCCGGCGCACCCAGCAGATGAATTGTGCATGTGCGGTATGCTGTGAAAGCCGGCGTCCTTATGGAGCGAGCCGCTCGCCTGATCATTTCGTCTCCTCAGCGAAGCATGCGCAGCGGACGAGCGTGCAAGCATTTTCCAAGATGGCAGCCTCCAACACAAGTGGCGGCGACATGTTGTCGGCGGCACCTCCAATAAACCTAATAAAATCTAATAAAAAATGCCTTTTGCAATATTCTTTTCGCAGTAACTTCTATTTTCTTCCGCGGGTGATGAAGCAAAGATACTGCCCGATCGACATTAACTTCAACCTTGTTCAGTAGGTGGCACAGCAATGTGCTCAACTGAAACAAGCGGGGCCTTGCTCAGCTATCACTCTTCCTTTTGTGCTGCGCTCTGCTGCCCTCTCAGCTCGCACCGGTGGCCCTAAAACCCGCCGAGCTATTACTCACTAATAAGTGTTGTAATAAGGAAGTTACAGGGTGTAGGACAACCCGCATAGGCTAGTTTCGGTTTCTCGCTGTGCCTTCCCGCCCTTCTCGGCAGCGAAGAGGTAGGCATAGCCATTTGAAGTGACTATTCCCCCTCGGCAACGTAACACGATGTCAGCGATTCTTTCATTGGCACTCAGCCAATGGCTGAGCAAGGCTTGCTCTACATGTCGCTCGTATCTGAGAGTCACGGTGAGGAAGAGGGGTGTGAGGCACTGGTGAGGTAAACAAATATGCCACGACGCATGAGCCCTTCCCCTAGCAATAAATTCGAGAAAAGCCTCTTCATCGCGAAGGCTTTCGTTCTGGTGATACCGCTAGTCCTGGTAGTCTCGGGGCTCTACCAAAACGGCAGAGGGAAGCACAGGAAAATGAAAATGCGGACTGCAGCCAAAACTGCATCACCATAAGGCCAAGGTGCCATTTTTAGTGCAGAGGACCAATCGACGAAGTTGATGCTATGTAATGTTGCCCCTGGGCAAGATTATGTCACTGCAAGTGAAAAGTGCTGGTTAGGCGCAGGAGAGGGGTGTGAGAACTGTTTTTCTAATTGAAGCGTCCACGCAATGCGCAGCGCTGTGATATTCGCAAAATGTGATCGCCGCCCCCTTCTGCACTAATTAGTGAGCTTGTTTGAGAGGTGTAAAAAAATAAGAGTAGGAGCCTGTTTACTGGCCCTTAAAGTGCTGCAGCGTTTGAAAGGGCTGGTTTATATTTTGTAGTCTTCTTCTCTCTTTGCATGTTTGGCAGCATCCTTATGCATAGGCTTTCTTCAAAAGTGGCAAAAGAATTGAGAGCTAAGTGAGCTTTCCCACATGACTCTTCACCCTAGTAAAATTCACCTATTGCCATCTAATTCGTACAGGTGTTGTGAAAAGTTGGTCTCCAATTAGACTCGCCACACACATAGACAGGACATTGCAAGTTCAGGCGGGGCATTTGTATTGTGCTGGTAGACTTGCTTGGTAATCATTGGTCTAGTTATTATGGCAAGAATGTTACTTAAGTTGAACTTGAAAGAGTTAATAATGTGATTAACTTTAATCGAAAAGCACAGTTTTTCTTTCTTGCATGTGCTGACCTGCATATATGCTGGGTATCTGATCATTTTTTAGCAATAAGCAAACATCACCATGATTGGGGCAGATGTTGTGCTTCATAGCAGAACATCTGCCCTAGTCACGCCAGCATGACATTCTTGGTAGGTGTCTAAATGATTTTTTGTCTGGACTGTTTCATAAAGAAGAAGACATATCAGGTGCAAAATCAAGAAAGAGTCAAGTAGAAAGGTTAGATTTGATGGTTTCTGCAACATCTTTGTTTTACCAAAGTTTACTGAGGAAGTATAAAACCATGAATGACTATACCCCGCGACAACTTTTCTTGGCACCACTGTGGAAGCTACAGAGCCAAAGTGCCTGCATGCACGCGCGCCAAGAAATAGTACCTATATTTATTTTCTAATTCGAAAAGTTACCTAGCTCGAATAAATAAAGATTTCTTCATTATAACAAGAGAACGCATATGGGAAGCCATTCGTAAAAAAATGGCATTGTAACCTTCAAGTTTGTTTCGGTCTTTATTTCTTGGACAGCACCACGTTTTCTTCACGCCTGCACCACATTTTCCTCACGCCTGCACTCTCAGAGTCTCAGTAAACATGGCATCAGCGATACCGCCTGTTCGTTGGCCTGAAGCGTGTGCGGCCGCAAACTCGCCGTTTCGTTCTCCGAAGAAGCTGTACTCTAAATGTGACAGAAAGTGGCTATCAAACCAGACCACGCAAGTTACAGTAAAACCTCGGTGATACGATCACGGCTCTTGCGAATTTCGGGGTGATGCGAATTATTTTGTGGTCCCGGCCAAGGCCCATTAGCCTGCAATGTATTGGAGTACGGTTGTTGCGAACCGATTTGCACCCCGCGACGTTTGATACGAACGTACGCTAGCGCACAGGTACGAACAGGCGCTGCCCGCGCTGTCGTGGAAGCGACAGTCACGCATGGGCGCGGGCATGCGCGCTGCGCGATCATCAACGGTGCGTCGTTGCCTCTGAGATAGTGCGCGCGAATCTTGGAGGCATTTATGCGGCTTCGCATTTAGATTACAGATGACGTTGACGTCGCCCTTTTTTTTTTCAACGCGTTGACGCGTGCTCCTGTGCTCGAGGCAGCAGCGTTTTTGTACTGTGTTAACGCGTGCCTGCCACGTCAATGCAAGCCATGTCCCCGCAATCAGACGTTCTATGAAACAAGACTGAAACTTGGGCTGTGGGTCTGTCATGAAGTCCCACGAAATGTGGACGAAGACCCCAAGAGACAAAGCGGATGGTCTTGGCGAAGAAGCTTGACCTCTATCTATAGCGTGCGAAGCACTTCTTAAGTCACTTTCGCCGCAGTATTCTGGTGTCTTGCAGAAAAGCGTGGTAAGATTAGGAAGGGGCTACTAGCGTTCACGGGGCGCAACACATCTGGTTCAATAATTGTACACGCGCGCATGCACCGTATATTTACGAGTACAAGTATGATCGTTGACGTCTAAAAACTTTACTGGCAATCATTCAGAGCTGTTCATGACGTCGCTGCGGCCCTGCGAAACACTAAGTCAAAACCTATGTCAACTTTCATTTGTCGCATACTAATTTTCCATGTTTTCTGATGATACGAATTTCGGATGATACGAATATTTTTGGTAACCCCGCGAGATTCGTATCACCGAGGTTTTACTGTATCTGCATTGTCATCATTGGAGTGAGGCGCCGTCAGCGTGACTTGTCTGCAAATGCATTGTGCCGGACAGTCGCCGAGCTCACCGGAGTGAGTGAGCGAACGGTTAAGCGTATGAAGGCTGAGGCTCTGCGGGCCCGACCGCGATGCGATGTTCCAGAAGCGCCACGATTGTTTTAGATCTTTCTGTTAAGATTGCGCGCGGTACGCGAATAGTCTTAGAGATTACGTGGCCACCAGCGATAACACTGGAACATTTGATAGAACATGTATAAAAGCCGACATGCTTTACGACTTGTCATAATTATTGACGTACGACGCTCTGACTGACTCGTTTCCCGGCCACAAGTTTGGCCAAATAAAGAGTTTCATCTTCGACACACTGCTGCCTTCGTCAACGTAACAACTATGTGACAATAAACAGTACAGTAGGTAGATGCATCTACGCACACTGATGTTCCCATTCTGCATGTAGACGTGGTGCTAAACGCTCTAGCGATGCGAGCAAGTGAAACCGAAACTGGAACTGAAATCGGCTGCAAGATGCTGAACTACTTGCGTAGTAACACAAATGTGCGGATGCCCCGCCTCCGTAGCCTTCGCTCCAATGCCAAGATAAGTTGTCGCCGAGTATAGCTGTAATCACATGAATCCAACAGACCAAGGAAAGCATAGGAGACATTAATTGTTGTCTTGAAGTGTAGTGTAGTAATTATAATGTAAATTGAAATTAATTGAAGTGGAGGGGAAAATTAAAGGGTACAAAAATTAATACAGCATAAGATGCATAATTCGAAGGTTATGGGTTCAGATCCCACTGACAGAAAATGGTGATTTTTCGTCCACATTAATTCATTTCATTTTACCTCATAATTACTATGCGACACTTGAAGACAACTATTGATGTTCCCAATGCTTCCCTTGGCCTAATTGTCTGTTGGATTCATTTGGCTGAGTTAGAAACAAGCGCCTGGAAAAAAAAATCCCCTTCTTTCGTTCATTGCTATCCTCTGCTCTCACAAGGGACACCCTTGTGACACCCTCTTTAGGCTTAAGTTTTATGATAATTTTCTTAGCATTAATTGGCACAGTTTTATGTGCTTTCAGGGACCTCAACAAGGCTGTGAAGGCATGGCTGGATGAAAAACATACCACAGCAAGTCAAGTTGGCCCAGGATCACTTCTCTTGCGCCCATTCCTTCGTTGGTTTGATCGCAACCTTGAGGCACTCTTTATTGAGAGCTTGAGGAAGGTAAGCTTGTCATGTATGTTCTTATTGTTGTCAGTGCAAAGAAGTGGCTGAAAAAACTGTTGGTATAATTAGCTTTCATTTCAAAATGTTTCTCATTAACACTTTGTTTAAGAATTTGTTGTGCTAAATGTGCAGTCATCATTATCATAATTTCCAACCTGTTTTATGTCCTCTGCAGGACACAATGCATTCACTGAATAGCATTTCAATATGCTTGTTCCAACCAGATCATTAGCACATTGCAAATTATGTAAGGTGTAGTCGTCTGGTGACTGTTTGCTCCCACATTTTAAAGCTACAGTTTGTTGGAAATAATTGTGGCATGAAAGCTGACCTGATAGTTTTGGAATGCTTAATGGGACACGAAAGTGAAACAATGAATTGGTTTAGATTGATAAAATGTACTTTGAGAACTCTAATGTCATTAATTTCACCACTAGCAGCTTATTAATAGAGGATAAAATCAAGGTCAAAGTCTGATTTTTAAACTTCGCGCCGAAATCTCCGCGTGTGATGTCACAGATTTCAAAGTGCATTTGTCATATTTCGGCAACATTGGCTCAGCAAAATTTTCTGAAACTTGGTATGTTAATCCTTCTACGTGGCAAGCAGGTGTTCTACCACGTAGCCATGCTAGTGCTTGAAACCGCTTCATCAAAATCCTATAAGAATTTCATGTAGTGGGAAGAGCCTCCTTGATGAATGTAATATTGCGTGGAAGAATCGTAGAATCACACCAGGTGTCAAAACATGTGACTTGCACAACGAGTGGGTGGTTTAAAGCTTCACACCCATTACAAAGTGTGTAGCTGCACAGATGTGCGTGGCACCTTACGTATGCGTAATGGGTACGTTGCCAATTTGCAGAGGGAAGAATTATGGGACTTTATTATTACTAGTGGGCACTTTGCAACTGCACTTGCAGTAGGCATTTTAGGCCATTGTTATGCACACTTTCCCTTCCTTTCCTTGCGGCACAGTTGAAGGTAACGTGCACGGGGCCCGATTATGCTATCGCATTCTATTCTTGGAGGTGAAGCACAAGAGTCCTACAAGTTTTTGTGTGTTTTCTCGCTTACCAAACATCTTCTCGTGGCAAATGTGGTAATGTTGAAATTGTGAAAGAGCAATTTACTAATAACAGAAAAATTTTTTTTCTCTTTAGTGTCCTTTTAATATGTCTTTCTTTGATTTTGTTAGGTGAAAAAGATTCAGCTTGCCGAAGCTGCTGGCCTTGAATTCGTGCCCTTTGAGCAACTGGCAGGTACTACAGCAGAAGGTGCGGCACCAACCGTAGATGAGACATTACCTGGAGGTAACAAGAGCACTGCAGATGTTGGATCTGCCATGACCACTAGCAATGCTGACAATGTTCAAGAGAAGGCATGTCAAGATACATCTCAAAAGGATACCCTAGCCGACTGCCTGCAGGTTCTGACTCTCGGTTCAAGTGGGGAGGAAGGAAGATTGATAGAATGCCCACCTGGGACATCAATCGACCAAACCTCTGACTGCAACGAACAAGTGAATGGTGCTACAAATGTTTTGAATGGTTTTGATGTTTCCATAAATGCAAACACTCTCTCCGGCACAGAGAACGACAATGTACCTCATAAAAAAGAAAGGAGTGTTAGAAATGAATTAGATAAAAGAAAGCACAGTGATCCTGTTGAAAAGCCACATCATGCCATTGCCTCCTCTGCTCCGGATGTCAGCTCTTCTGAAAAGCCTGCTGCTGATGATAAGTCCTCGCATGGTGCTCAGCGAGCAGGTGTCGATGTTCATGTCAACCAGAAGAAAGGCACCGAGGTGAAGTTCCGACGCTTGGAGCTTGGCGAGGGCGTGGCCACCTTGGAGTGCACAAAAGTGGCAGTCAGGGTGCAGTGTGGCAGGTGCCGTTGTAATGCGGACGTCGTCACGCCCGCGCGGCGTCGCAATGTGGTGACGTGTGGCCGCTGCTCGCGCACGTGCAGCGTGACGTTTCGCCCAAACCTCATGCATCCCTTCAACTCTGTACTGGGCTACTTTGACCTTGTGGACTGCTTTGCTGTGGACCTGGTGCTGTCTGGTTGTGTATTTGCCCTAGACTGCTTTGGTTGCAACAAGAGGATGACAGCTGATGTGAGTGCTGTTGCGTAATAGTATTACATTTATTACAAATGGCACTAGTTCTTAGTGTGCATTATCAGTACATCTGCGAGTAGCTGCATTTTTCCTGTTGCCGCTGAGTGCGCACACCATTATTTCGTACATAACTTCTGCCCATATCTCACTGTCCTCATTAATATTTCACAGGATTGGCATTTTTGAAAAAACTGCTTACGTGCCAAAGGTTTCATTATGGCCTAGGTAGAACAGTAATGTTAATGAGCTGGTGGTGAGGCATTACTGTTGAAATTAGTTTTTACTGCGGGATATCTACATAAAAAAATTATTTTTGTTAATCTTGTATCCTGTTTCTTTTGCTGTAATCTGCGTTCTTTGCAGAAACTTATCCTAATCTTTCATTGTGAGGACTTTTTGCAGGTTCATTGCTTATAACTGAAAACTTTTTATCGTTGCTGGTGCTCATACTGTTTATGGTAAGGCCTTGGGCTAAAAGAGATGCCTATCACATTCTAGGGCTTAAAAAATGCATTATGTGCACCGAATTTTTCTATTCTTTGCTGTTTCTCATTATTCAGGGCATACATTATGGTCAGCGTCGCTCCCTTTGGTGTCAGTTCTGCAATGCCAAGATGACTGTACTTATGGAGTCTGTCAAGTTTCTTCAGCTGCAGGCGTCCAAAGCAGCTGGTTAGTATATTGACCATGATAACATCGCGACCTCATCCCATTTCATTTTTTGATATATTCTCTTTGCTGTTGTCCAGTCTCTAACATTCAACTTCTTCAGCAATCTCTTCGAATAATCTTCTTTTAGTCTGTAGTTGTTTCTTCCTAGCTATTGTTAGTCT
Organism: Rhipicephalus sanguineus; assembly: GCF_013339695.2. NCBI lineage: Eukaryota > Metazoa > Arthropoda > Arachnida > Ixodida > Ixodidae > Rhipicephalus > Rhipicephalus sanguineus. The sequence continues at coordinate 129,983,752 of NC_051178.1, forward strand.
TACTGTTAAAGGCATTTCTTTATGCAGAATGATCGTGAATTGAGTTTGTTGGTATGTATCTATGAGAAACTTGTATGTATGTTTAAATAATAGTTAGTCTGTCTCATATTTTTTGTCTCTTCTACTATTTTTTCCACACTATTCTGAACTGTCTGCATGTATTTCCATTAATCGGTTTTGTATGTTTATTTAATAACACATTTAATACATTCATAAAAATTGCACTAATTGTGCATTTTAACAAATGGAATCCTGACTTTCCCTGCAGAAAACGCAGGTTCAGCATTCTCCATAAAGGCTCCCAAGATGGTGAAAAACGTTAAGGATCCTGCCATTCAGGAAGGCAAGCCTCTTCCAGATGGAGGCATTTGCAAGCACTACAAGAAGAGCTTTCGCTGGCTGAGGTGAGAAAGGCTGAAATTTGATTCTCTTATTTCAATGGTTGTGAAGTTCTGTGATCTTCATTCACCTGCGCTCTTCAAAAACCCTGTTATGCTTAGGTTGTAGATTGCAGCAAAAATGCTCTCGGGCATTTATGTAAACTTGAATGTAAACTTTGTGCATACTGAGCAATCTGTCCTTGACAGTTCAGTTGTCTTAATTTTGTTAGGTGTATGAAAAGTAGGGGTGTGCGAATATCAAATTTTTCGAATACGAATCGAATACGAATATCCGCCTTCGAATATCGAATCGAATATCGAATATCAAAGGAAAAATGCATCCACAGTAACAATATTTTATTTAACATGTAGCTATTCGAAAAAAAAAACAAAAACATTAACAGCCTGACTGGCAACATAACATACACTGCTATCTCCAGAACACAATGTACAGGCTAGCACAATGCACATCACAACACAAGCAAATATCACGGCACAATGAAAGTAATGACTACATGTTATCATGAAGAAATATGAGTTGCTCCACATGATCAGGCAGCAGGCGCTCCCTTGCAACAGAGACAACCCCCTCCCCCTGCCACTGAAAAGGCACGCTCGCTTGGAACAGAAGTGGCTGGTATAGGGAGGTACATGGGGCAAAGCTTTGCCAGACTGGGGTATCTGAAGGTGCCTACAGTCCGTCACCAGTCACATGGGTCACTGGCTTTCTTCAGAAGTGGTCCCGCATAGTGAACGAGTGGTAGTGCGGCACGTTACGGCCGCATAATATTGAAAATCTACGGTTACATGATCGCCAACAGCGCTGCACGTCGGAGAGGCACCAGCAATAAATCATACGTATTGGGGCGCTCGTCGCAGGCAGATATAGTGCCTCCGTGTACTTACCATGTTTGTTGCTCCTCTCGGCAACGTTTTTAGCGATAAGAATGCAGCAGAAATGTGGAAGACGAGTTATTTTATGCATGGTAATCGAATCGCATATTCGAATTTTTCGAATATTCGAAGTTATCGAATATTCGAAACTTTTCGAATACACGAGTTTCGAATCGAATACGAATATTTCGAATGCAATATTCGACGAATATTCGAAACTTTCGAATATTCGCACACCCCTAATGAAAAGATAACACAAGGAGATGTTAAAGGGGCCCTGCAACACTTTTCCATTTAACCATTGAATGGCTTCATTAAAGAAGTTTATTGCCTCCCGAATCGGACCATCGCAAAAATTTTTAGTATTCATAAAGTACGAGCAGAGTTGGATAGATTTGTCGCACGCTATTATTGCTTTCTCTCTTCTCTCGTCCTGGCGATCGCGCTGGAAGCTAAGCAGGGAGGGATGGCATGGGGGGAAAAAGTTACATCACATGCGCGTCGTGACCTTGAGCACTATTTCTTTTTTCTTTTTCTTCGAACATGCAGCTAACGTTCAATGTAATTGCGAGCGCGCGTGGGGGCAAATGGCGGCCTCTCGTAGCAACCGCGGTAACTATGCGCCTCGCGATGCTCAAATCAGCCAATGGACGTGAAATTGGGTATATGGCACGGTCATTTGGGTATATGGCGTCATTTGTAGAAAGGAGAGGGAATGATATCTAGCTGACTTTGAGAATTAATTATAATTCTAGGCTGCCTGCTGCGCTATAATGTTTGGCTCGCGTGTTCTCCGGAGCCTCGACTACCGATCGGCAGCATTTTCTGACCATGCTGAAAAAATGTGGCAGGGCCCCTTTAGACACCATGCCAAGCCCCTGCTTGACATGGTGTCTGTGGAATATGAGCTATGACATTCTCATGAGTGCCACGTATTTTAGACATTGTGGTTGTTGTAGTTGCTGTTGATTCAAGAAGCAATGCCAGTAGCTCATGTGGAGGGTATACAGCTACATTTAGCTTCTTTAACATAGCACATTCTGACAAAATTCTAGGTAGTGTACTGTCTTGAAATCGAAAGCTATTTCCAAAGATACTATTTACGTATAGTGTACGAAAAGAAGGAAAATCGATTGAGGAGCCCGTTCGCATTAGGCACATCCAAATGAAGGCAACAGATGATGAACCAATGGAAGCGCGGTAGTTACTGTAGTTATTGTTATGGTCAATTGTCGTTTTTAATTGAAATGAAGTAGTTATGAGATAAAGAGAACTGAAAGGGGATAGAAAAACAACTTGCAGCTGATGGGTACTGAACTAACAACCATTACACACGCTGTATACTACTGTCTGTGCTACGTTGGTGGCTGCTCCCGTGTTCACTTGCTTGGGTATTTATAAGTGTGTGATCCTGGGAGCGTTAGCCAGTGCCACTCGTGGCCATGGTAGAGAATCTGAAGCATTCTTCTTTTGCATAATGTATAAAAGATACTCTTAGCAGTTAGAATATCACCTCAGGGACCCATTAGTAAAAAATTCCTACTTCAGAACATTTTGCATACCTGCTGTGGGCCTCTTCTCTTTTTTTTAACACGAAAGTGTTTTATGGCAAAATCCGCCAAGACTAACGACGTAGTTCAGTCACGGAGGTACGTCAGCAAAATGAACGCCATCAGATGGCAAAGAAAAAGAACTATAAGAAAAAGTTCCGTTGACAGGAGTCGAACCCACGACCACTCGGTCCGCGACGATGGCTGGCGGTCATTTAGCCCACTGAGCTACTGCCAAACACATAACGGAGGCTACACGAACGCGCCTTTTATCTTCCACACTTTCCTCTCGCAGTGCTCTTATATTGATGAATGAATGCTTTGAGCGTCCCCTTTATAACGGGGCGGGGACATGTGTACCACCCGGCTCGAAAATAAAATAAAAAGACTTCATTGCCTCCACAATTAGCTCCGGCAACGCTCTGTTGCTGCGACCATCCCATTCGGCACGTTTCCAATAGGAGAAGTGTAATTTCATCAATGCTTTAACACACCGCAAGGTGACGGCTTTAGCCCGAGCCTCGCTCATAGCATCCATCCATATTGAAAAATAGCTCTCCGACGCTCGCTTGCCTGTCACATCGCTTCCCCGCTTGCCCTGTGAGAATTAGCGGCCAGGCTAGAGGGAAGACACGACGCTCTTCGCATTTCAAGACGCTTTCAATAAGTGCTTATTGAGTATCATTGTTTACTATGTGCTTGCTGATGCCATTTTTGTGCGGTATTCACCATATGCGGTGTCCAGGTATTTCTTGACAATTTCAGCTATTTTTTCCCTTGACACATTGATTCTTGAACTTGTACAAATGGTATTGTTTACTGCCGTGTGGCACTTTGCTGAAGCAGTTGTCATTTGATTAAACAAATGTCGTTATCTACAGATGGCGTTAAATTTTTCTATGTTACATTAATATCAGTAAGCTAGTTTGATTGACTAAATCGCGTTCTTGGGCTAGTTGGTGCATGGTCTGACAAAAATTTGGAGGCACGAAGGAACAGAACAAGAAGAGATGGGACTGGTGGTTCAATTGTTATCTGCAACAGGTTCTATGTCCATAGGCTTCTTTCTTTCCTTCTTTTACATTCTTTATTGCCAGAACAACAGTGTCGCTACAGATTCCCTTATTGCATGCTGTAGTCCCTATAATTGTTAATTCTAGGTTCCCGTGTTGTGGAAAAGCTTATCCTTGTGACAAGTGCCATGATGAGCAGGAGGGTGGCAACCATGAAATGAAGTATGCCACACGAATGATTTGTGGCCACTGCTGCAAAGAGCAGGTGAGAAGCATGAGTGGCAGCAAATTCTGGCTTTCCTGTGTATTTCCAGTCTGCCTAGTTCATTGAAATCCCGGGAGACTTGGATTTGTGTGTATCATCCATCGTTTACGTTGTTTTCTAAATGAAAGGTCGTTATCATTGTAGTGGAGTGACAGTCGGCTAAAGCGCTGCCAGTAAAGAAGAGTGCCACGTTCAGGTTCGCACGTGAATTCGAAGAGGCTAGCGCACCAAGCCTGCACACTTGCTTCCACTTCCCTCTGCACGGGGCAATCACCATTGTGGCTGGCTGGTTCCAATTAATGATAGCTGCAGCAGCTTTCTCTCTACTCAGCTGCCTCGACATCACCATGAGCTTTGAGTTGAACCTAGATACGTAGAACCTGGGTGCTTGTAATTGTTCACCATGGTGAACATTTGTAACATCCCCTTGGAAACCTTGTGCATAAGTGTAGCACTGTGCTTTGCATATATATTGAACTCCAGGTCACCTCCACACTTAAAGCAGGGTGTTTAAGAAAATGTGTCTTAAAATCTTATAAAATACTGAGCACGAGATATTTGCATATTTTTTGCAGATTTGGTTTTATCACAGCAGCATGCCCACTGAAATGAGTAGGAAGGAAAATTCAAACAGTAAATAATAAAAATAGGCTGATTAACCTTTAAACAAGAACATTGAACCCATCAAATCTATTGGAATGCAAAAGGGCGACACTGCTGATTTTCACGATGTGAGGAAGTCTGGCTAATTTCACAGGGAAATAAAGACCAAATTGTGATGCAGTGTAGTTGCCGCAACCTACGGTAATAGCCAGTGTGACATCACTGTTTTCCTCTTATTGCCGAGCAAGGATGAGCCATTGTTCTAGGCTTCAACTCTCTTCACACTTTCCATAAATGCAGGAAAGGCATTACACCAGAGCAGGATATTTAGGAAACATGAGAAATAAAAATAAGCTGTCGCGCACTGGTACTGGTGCTATGATTATCCTATTTCAGTGACACATTTAGTGCCATTTACAAAGCAGTTTAGTATTTTACATGTTGTTACCATTCAAGAATCAACTGATCCTTTTGGTAAGTTTTATACAACCGTTTGTATTACCCTAGATAACATCCATTTGCTGAGGTTCCACTGTATTGTATCATTAACGATTTCATCACAACAGTTTTAGCAAAGAACACTTAGTGTATTTATGGCTTGCTCTGTTTACGCAGCATTGGCTTTTTTGTGCTCATTTTACTCAGAAATGAAAAGGTGTGGAATTAGCCTGCTTAAATTTGCGGATCACTTGTTCCCCCATAAAGTGTTGGATTTCAAAAAGCATCCTCACTTTTATTCCCCTTCGGCATGCACAGCCGCACCCATAATTTAGGCTTTAAGATTAATCATCTGGTGTTTAAACTATTATGCACACACAGCGTGACTAATGCTCTGTTTTAGTGGCATGGTGTGCTGACATTCTGCTTTAATAGTACATCTACAAGTACTATTGCACCTACAAATACTGCTGCGACTATGAGCAAATGCCTTCATATCAGGTTGTTAAGGTTTTCCATATCTTTGTTGAACATTGTTACAGCCCTTTGCAGCTGAGAAGCCTTGCACTGGCTGTGCAAACTTCATGACAAAAAAACCCACAGCACATTGGGAAGGAGGGCGTGGTTGCCGCGACAGGATTCGTATGAGCAGGTACGCATTTCACAGGTTGCCATAGGATACATTGTATGAGACTGCACAGCTATTGTGCCATGGGTTCTACGTTACTAGTATGTTGGTGGCCACTGGTGCAAGCTAGCTTTCATTACTTTTCTTTGTTGTGTGCACCATCCACTAAAAATTGTACATGAAAAACCTAGAAGTTCACTAGTCCGTAGCTGTGGTGTTTTTTTACAGCTTGCCCTAGGATTGCACTTACTTTTATTAACTTGGGGATTTTCTTTCCGGGCTTCTTGGAAATAAGCACTGCCCAACAGCACTTTGGCGCTTTAGTTCAATGGCTGTCCGTACAAGTTTACAATTGGACATACAGAAAATAAGATTTATACAGCGCATCTTACTTTTATTAGCTGCACTTTAAAAATCTACTGAAATTGTATAGCTCCAGTTGTGCTGCTATATCGCACGAGAGAGCCAGTTAGCCCTGTGCATGAATTTTCGTTCCGGTGGCCTGTAAACAGGTGTGTGGAACAGGAGTTATTTTAAACTGTTAGTTATAAAGCTCTTATTCTAGCATTTCAGCAATGAATGAAATGGTGTGTTGGGCTTCACGAACACTAAAATTCAGATTCAGACTAAAATTCAGATTTATGTTTAGCTCGGTGGCAGGCACCACCTACCAAAAGGCTGTTCTGTTTTGTAAAAATAGTACTAAGCACACTCGCCACACAGGAGACAGCGTTGGAATGCAAACATACAGCCCTATTCTGTCAACAAAATGGTTCACAACACTAGCAACCTTTTTTTTTTTATGCCTTGATATTTCTTTTTATTTATACTACGCTAAATGTTCCGACAGAGCAAAACAATTTCTGCCAACTGCTGTGTGGGCAAGTGCTTACACCATCAAGCACAGAACTTCCAACTATACTTTTGTCAAAGCTTCTGCACTGGCATTTTGTTCTCTGTTTAAGGGATGACAATAAGAAGTTCAGTGGAACGGGCAAGACCATTTCAAGGAAAGCACAAGAGAAGCTCACTGGAAAGAAGTGATGCCAAGAGGGCTGCTTGGGGAGGTGAAGCGAGAGGTTTAAGGCCTCTTGGAGTACTTTTATACTGAAGTAAAAATGGTCTAGTTTTGTACAATGTGTGCTTCATTTTGTAGTTGTAGGAAACCAAGCTATTTAGGTGCGTATCAGGGGTGGAAGCGCTGCGCCATTTGCGCCACGCTGCGCCAATCCGCTTCTGCTGCGCCATCCTGCTCCAAAACGCATTATTGCGCCGAAACTGCTCCCAAGCGGTCTTTGGTGCACGGCCTCCGCGATGGGCTCCAGTGCGCTTCCGGAACCGATCACCGAGGCTACGTTTGGTGCCTTTATGTGCCGCTGTCATCCGTGTCTGTGCACGCCTATGCGAGCTTATATCATCATCACATCACTTGGCGTGCTCTCGTGACGTTGTCGAAGGCACAAAAAAGCTAGCGAGCCTGTACAGGAGCTAGCTACAAGAAAGTGAGTTGTGCGGCCATATTTCGATTGTGACGCCGGTGGCAATGGAGTTTTCTGGTGCGCTGGGCGCACGGGGCGGTTGCTGTTATCGTGACCTGGGATTGCGAACATGAACAAAAGTAACTGCGTTGACGCTTCATAATTGTCGAAAAGGTTCTATTTACTGCGAATACTTAATTTGATGTAAAGCCATGAGGATAGTGCGAGCAGCCGCCGCGGACGTAAACGCGCGACCATTATTTAGACACTTTGCATTAAGGAAACCGCTGTATAGCTGAGTGTGTAATGTGGATTTTGTGTCAAAGTCTTCATGAGAAAAAAAAAAATGTTTTATCTGTTTGCGGTCAGTGAAGCCACTACCAACCGCGAAAACACTCACAGGGCCTCGGTCCGTGCAAGTCGGTTGGACCATTTCCGAAACTCATTTTTTTTTTTAGTGAAAGCGTGCCTCTCCATGTGCAGAATTTGTTGCATTGCACACAAGCCCTTAGACGTTATAAATGCAGCATGTAAACGCGCTCGTGCAGGGACGAGCTTAGTATCGCTAGTGCGATCGGTCGCGTGCGATTTTGGCTCGTCAGAACCTGCTTTCGGCTCGTGGTCGAGTACGCTGTAGCTCGTACCATCCGCAGCACTACATGACATGCCGCTCGCCGCCGTTGCTGCGTGTGGTTTGGCTCATGAGGTGGCGAGTGAAGAAATATACAAAAAAGAAGATAGACACTTGGAACGTTTATCACTGAAAAGACAACTGTCAGGTAGTACGAAAACAGAACCACGGGATACAAATTGTGCGATTGCGACATCTAGTATAATCGCATCTCAAGTACCGTATTTGCGTGCATATAAGCGACACCAATAATTGACAAATCTTGGAAGGGAACTTGAAGGGAGAAGGTCGAACCGCATGGCGCAAGTTTTGGCGCGATTTACGCGCGTTTGGAGGGACGCGCGTGTTTTTTGACGAACGCCTTCGCGAAATCGCGCTGTTGCGTCCTGAATGGCTTGATTTCATGCGCGACTGACGCGTGGTCGGAGGGTCGCGCGCGTCCTTTTGACGAACGCCATCTCAAGATCGCGCCGCCGCGTCTTCCTCCTCGAAGTAGAAAAGAAAACGCCTCGCGCGGCACATCGCCCGCTCGTCCGACAAACGGAGTTTAGGGTGCAGACACGTGCTTCTTTGGTTTCTCCCAATGCCTCCAGACGGCGCTGACCTCCGCGCATCGAAGGAACTTTTTGAAACCGGCGTAGGCTTTTGACGAAAATGTAGCAACCCGGCAAACGCGGTGCGAAAACACCGCTGATGAAAAACGTTCATTATCTTTAATGTTTTTCATTTGTTAGTCTAGTCAAGTGTAGCCATTCAGAACATCGCTTATCTCATTTTCCTGAGTCATTGCTCTATCACAGCTGTGATGTTTTGATAACACGTACGCGCGTGTGTGCGTGCACACACACACACACACACACACACACACACACACACACACACACACACACACACACACACACACATATATATATATATATATATATATATATATATATATATATATATATATATATATATATATATATATATATATATTTGTGTTAAGTGTGGTTGGTTCATCAGTAATAAATGTTTTCTAAAATCGTTGGAATTTCTTGTGTTTACCAGAAATAAAAAAGAACAATGATATTTGATCATAGAATTCTGCTCCAAAACTATCTTGCATTGCTCCAAAACACACATTTTGGCGCTCCAAAGCTGCTCCAAAACAGCATTATTCCTGCTCCCTGAGCTGCTCCAAAACACTCAAGCCCGCTTTCACCCCTGGTGCGTATTCAATCGTACCTTCCGTTTGTATTCTGTTTATCATACTGTTCCCATCCATTCCCACAAATAAAAGCAGGCACCATTCTGCACGTTCAAGAACACGCCAATAAGGTGATGGATACGACGAGGGAAGAAGTGATCATTGCTATTGTTCTGCCATCTTGGCTATAGCTCCTTGTTGTACATATTCAGCATACATTTTCCCCGCAATTCTACCTATTATTCTTCCCATGACATTTTGGTGGAGGCATAGGGTAAACGATGCTTACAATTACTCTGAAAGTTTCCACTATTTATACATCTGCACAGTATAGTGTTTTAAGCAGCAGTTGCTGTACTCTACAAAAAACTTCACACTCAGAGCCTGGATACCTTTGACTGGTAACGAGTGAGATATACATTTTGCTTATGATCTGCCTTAAAGTGTACCAAAAAAACTCGCGGGACCCCTTTTGCATTCACCTAAGACAAGTGGAAGGCGAAAGCCATTTTCTTTTTCTCCTCAGGCGATGTATTGATTCTGCCCCGCCACCCTCGGAAAGCTTTCTGCACCTAACGTGGTTTTGCACTGCCTCCAGGATCGGAGGTACCTCACCTGGTTTGCACTGCCTCCGTGATTGGCGCATCTTTGACTAAGCTACGATATCGTGATGACGTCATCATGTGACGTGATGTCACGGTGACTCACGAATTTTGGCGATCTGTGACGACATTATGACGTTACATGGCGACGTCATCGCGTGATGTTTTTTTTTTGCGTAACTCGTGTTGACGCCGCCGACGGGGGACGCCGGTCAATTTTCGCGTTTAATGAGGCATCTAAGGCTTTTGCCTTCATATATATTTGTATTTTAGGACAAATCCTAGTTGTGGCTTGCGTAGGCTCTGTAAACTGCATCCTACATGGAATAACCTATTGGGATTCTAAAAGTAATTTATTCGCGTTGCTCTGTGACGATGCAAGAACTCATGTCATGAATTCTCCCGTTTACATCTCGGTTCATTGTGCTAGCTAAAACATTCATAGCTAAAATGCCCATGGTTAAGTGTACATAGGCGTGAACGAAGCTCAGAATTACCTTCTACACAATATGGAAAGTTTCCTATCTTGGTGGTAAACAACTCTGAAGAATACCGTTCACGTGACGAAGTGTGCATTTCTGCTGCTTGAATCTGATAAAACACTTTTGGCTTTGTAGAACGCCGCTGTAGAGCTTATCGGCGACATTGTGTTTCATTTCTCTTTCTATTGCCAGGGGCGCGACGTGTTTTTTTCCGCTGCTGGAAGAATGCCATGAAGGGTTTTGCTATTAACCGCGCATCGCCTTCCAAGTGTTAATCTTTTCGTGGCGACGCGGCTTGTGCCTTTAGCCGCGGCCAACTTTCGTGTAAGCTTTTCTCGATACCAAGAATTTTCAATTTTTTTTTTCGTGTTGAAAACTGTGAAGCGTTTAGAGTATCACTTTTTTGTTTTTCTGTTTCAATTTTCTGGCGCAACAAAAGAGCTAAAAAAAGCTCACAGGGTCGCTTAAGACGACTGGAAGGCGAAAGCAACCTTTTTCTTCTCAGTCGATGTATTGTTCCTGCGCCGCCACCCTCCGAACACCTAATGTGGTTTTGCATTGCCTCTAGGATCGGACGCACCTCACCTGGTTTTGCACTGCCTCCGTGATCGGCCCACCGTTGACCAAGCTAAGGTGCACGTGGTAACGTAACGTCATTACGTCACATGATGACGTCATCACGTGATGATTTTTTTGCGCCACTCGTGTAGACGCCGACGCGGGACTTCGGTCAATTTTCGCGTTTGATGTGGCATGTAAGGTTGTCGCCTTAATAATTGTTAGGCCATTGTTGAAGGCAGGATGTGGAAGCATCTGCGGTTAAGAGCACGCTGTAAGAACGGGTGAGATTGAAAGTGGTTGCTCGTGGTTCTCTAACACATTGTTATCGCAACATTCTATTAAACACGTGATTGCATATCAGCGAAACAGTGACGCAACGGGACAAATGAAAATTTGCCGCATTGCTGAGCAAGGTCGTAGTGAGTGCCGGTTTTTTGCCACAACTGTCAAATTGTTCATAATCCCTAGAGGTACACCGTTTTAGGTACTAAAAACGGGTTATTTACTCGATAAACATTTAAACACCCTTATAGCGGGTGTTTTTGGGTGAGCTACACAATGGACAGCAAAATACGCCCCAAACGGTGCAAATGTGTCAGTGCAAGATGACGCTTTTCGAGGTGTATTTTGTCCTGAAAAAAGTAATTGTCATCAGTCTTGCTAGCGTCTTTCTCGAAAGCTCCGCGCTCACGCTATGTCACGCTGATAACGCGCAAGCTACTGGTGACTGGGCTGTACCGAAGCCCTAGTGTTACATTAAAGAGCGGCACGCAAAATGAATGACAGTTTTGTTTGCAGACAAGTTAAAATGGCCAGGGGCGTATGCAGGAATTTTTTTCGGGAGAGGGGGCACATCTTTGATCTGAAGTGGGGGCCGGGCAGGCAGATGTGGTCGAGCGTCATTTTGTCAAGTGCGGCAAGTTGGGCAGGTTGGTAAAAATGCATAACTTCGAATGGGTAGCGCATAAGACAAGGATGCAAAAGATAGAGACGTAGACAGCACAGGCGCTAACTTCAAACCACATTTATTTCGGAACACACAAGAATATATACTATCACAAATCACAACCATCTCACGCATCACGCTCATATAATGACAGTACTAGGTGCACGTTAAAGAATAACAGGTGGTCGAAATTTCCGGAGCCCTCCACTACGGCGTCTCTCATAATCATATCGTGGTTTTGGGATGTAAATTAATTCCCGCAAGTAATTATTATTAGAAAAAAAAAAGAAGGATATCATCTGCAGACAAACACGCATAATATATTCCATGATACACTTCGCATGACAGAAAAAATATAGCGAAAGCAAAAATCAAAGGCAGATACAGGACCAACCAAGTGCAGTAAGGAATGTTTACAAAGTAAATAGCAGGGTTCATACACACGTGAACCAACATCTTTTGAGCATACTGTAGGCATCTATTATGCACTGCTTCCTCATCTCTGTATTATTGTAATTATCATCACGCGTTTGCCTTTCATCATCATCGTCTTCGGGTGTGTGCTATTGATCATCGTGGCCGTGGCCCTTGTTCACTCTCGACGTCGCGACCAAATAAACCTCGTTACGACTGAGACGTCATACGTGGTGGAGGTGACGTTACGATCCTCGGTCCTCTCCTCGCCCCGACTACTCGCTGGAGCTTCGTTCGGGCCGCCGCTTGCACCCACCGTGCCCCAGCATGGCGCAGAACCAGCCAGCCGACGCCCATGTCGCTCATATTGCCGCTCCCATTCCGGCGCCGCAAGCCTCACCTCTCTACGTCATCAACAACCTCCAGCGTGACCCCCCGATCTTCACCGGTCTCCGCGGAGATGACGTGGAGGACTGGATTGACAATTATGAAACAGTAAGCGCCACTAATCTGTGGGACGATCCTCACAAGCTCCGTCACGTCTCCCTCTATCTCATGGGTGTTGCGAAGACGTGGTTCTTCAACCATGAGATTGATTTCGCCGACTGGCCAGGCTTCAAGCAGCAGCTTCGCCAAGTTTTCGGGACACCTGTCGTCCGATCCGCTCTCGCGAAGAGGACCCTCGATGCTCGCACACAACATCCCGGCGAGTCATACACATCGTACATCGAGGATGTTCTTGCGCTCTGCCGGCGTGTCAACTCATCGAGGACGGAGTCAGACAGACTACGCCACATTCTGAAGGGTATAGGGCCTGTTGCCTTCAATGCCCTCGCTGCTCAGAATCCGTCTACTGTCGCTGACGTCGTCACAACGTGTCAGCGCCTCGATGAACTTGACTCCGTCCGCCTACAACCGGCCACTGTCGAACACCGTCCTACGGCGGACCGTGACCTACGCGACATGATCAGGGAGCTCATACGCGAAGAACTGCGGTCAATGGGCTTCTACCCACCTTCACAGTCCCCTGCACAGCCTTCAGCAACGGCCTTGCGAGACATCATCAGGGAGGAACTAACATCCTTGACCTGTCCAACGCACGTCGCACCAGATGCTTCTCGCCCACCGACGTACGCGCACGTTGCTGCCGCGCCTCCCAGCAACGTGAATTCAACGTTGCCGCTACCATCGTACGCGTCGGTTGCTGCTGCGCCGCCCGTCCACCTCCGGTCGATGCCATCTGAATCTCCATCTAGCCACCTGACTGCACTATCCTCCGGTGCACCGAACGCCCTCTACTACCCGCCTTGGCGTTCGTCTCGCCCAACGTGCTATTATTGCGGATATCGCGGGCATATCTCACGTTTCTGCCGCAAGCGCCAGCAGGACGAGCGTCGTGGTTACGATATGCGAGAACGTGATTTCTCCACTGGGGATTCTTACGGCCGGCGTTATTCGTCCCTTCCGCAGCGGTCTCCATCTCCGCCCGCATCGACTGACGCACGGAGTACGTACCGGTCCGCAAGACGCCGATCACCTTCGCCCTTTCGTCGCTCCTCCTCTCCGCTCCGCCCTGCCTCATTCACCACTGCCGACCGTACGGAAAACTAAGTAATGCAGTTTTTGGAGGGAAAACTGCATTCCGAAGTAGAACTGAAATTCCTCCAGCACGCCCGTTCAATATGCTTTCTGTCATAGTGGAAGGAGTTCTCGTCGATGCTTTGGTGGACACCGGTGCGACATTTTCTGTGATCCATGCTGATTTGTGTAAACGCCTCAAGAAAGTCACGACGCCTTATAATGGACCCACGCTAGTCGCAGCCCAGGGAAACACCATTCGCCCTTCCGCTCTTTGTACTGCCCGTGTTTTTATCGATGACATCCTTCATTACATCCAGTTTACAGTGTTAACCCAGTGCTCTCACCAGCTAATTTAAGGATGGGACTTTCTATCTTCTGCTTCGGCCGCCATTTGTTGTGGGCAACGTGTTCTACACCTTACAGACACAGACTCCATGTGAGACGACGACACCTACAAGCCACTTCGTCTGTTCGCTACGGAAGATCTCGAACTACCGCCACGTCAAGAGCGAATTGTGACCCTTACGTCTAAGGACATCGACCACGGTGACGTCTTGGTGTCCCCTTCATCCCATTGCGTTACCAAAGGCATAGCTCTTGCGTCAGGTGTCGTTCGCTTTAGCAACGGCTCCGCGCTCGTCATGGTCATGAACGCAACATCGGAGAAAATTCTCCTTCCACAGGGTACCACGGTGGCCTGCGTTGCCGATGCTGAGCCTGTAAGCGTGGCGCCACTTACACCTGTCTCTACCAACGACCCTCCAACTTGTGAGCCTCCTTCTTCCTCTCACTTTACTGCACTCCTCAGCGATGATTTGTCCGCTACGCAGGCGCAGCAGCTGCTTGCTTTGTTAACAAAACACGCCAATTCTTTTGACGCCTACTCCTCGACGTTGGGCCAGACTACCGCTGCAGCGCATCGCATTCAGACAGAGGGAACATCTATTGTGCACCGCCGCCCATACCGCGTGTCTCTTGCTGAGCGCAAAATCATCGAAGAAAACGTCGCTGACAGGCTCCAACGAGAGGTAATCCGTCCATCAGCTAGCCCCTGGTCGTCGCCTGTTGTCTTGGTCCGGAAAAAGGATGGTTCCGTGCGTTTTTGCGTTGATTACAGGGCGCTTAACAAGATCACTCGCAAGGACGTGTACCCCATGCCACGCATTGACGACGCCCTTGATTCCCTACAAGGCGCGGAATACTTTTCAAGCCTCGATTTGCGTTCAGGATATTGGCAAATTCCCATGCACGAAGATGATAAAGAAAAAACAGCGTTTGCAACTCCCGACGGACTCTGCGAATTCAACGTGATGCCTTTCGGGCTCTGCAATGCACCCGCGACTTTTGAGCGCATGATCGACACCGTGCTGCGTGGTCTGAAATGGAAGACTTGCCTCTGCTACCTTGATGACATTGTCATCTTTTCATCAACATTTCCTCAGCATCTGCAACGCCTGGATGAAGTCCTAACATGCCTCGCCACCGCTGGTCTACAATTCAACACCAAGAAATGCCGTTTCGCCAGCAAATCCATCAAGGTTCTCGGTCATGTCGTGAGCAAGGACGGAATTCGCCCTGACCCTGACAAGATTGCTGCGGTCCTTCACTTCCCTCGCCCCGAAAGGCCTAAGGATTTGCGAAGTTTTCTTGGTCTCGCATCCTATTTTCGTCGTTTTATACGGAACTTCGCTTCGATGGCTGCGCCCCTGCACAAGCTACTTGCTTCCGATGTACCATTTGTCTGGTTCGACGAATGTCAATCGGCGTTTGACCTGCTGAAGGGAGCCCTCACGTCAGACCCTGTACTATGCCATTTTGATGAGACCGCACCGACTCTCCTGCACACAGACGCTAGCGGCCGCGGTATAGGTGCTGTTCTTCTCCAACGCGACGACTCTTCCCGCGAGAGAGTCGTTACGATCACTGAGCAGGAGTGATCAGGATCAGAGCAGGACTATACGATCACTGAGCAGGAGTGCCTGGCTGTGGTTTGGTCAGTACAGAAATTTCGCCCTTATCTGCACGGCCGTCATTTCACCATCGTTACGGACCACCACGCCTTATGCTGGCTTTCTACACTAAAGAACCTCTCCGGACGCTTGGGTCGGTGGATTCTACGTCTCCAAGAGTATGATTTCGACATCATTTACAAGTCTGGCAAAAAACATCAAGACGCCGACGCTCTTTCTCGTTGCCCACTACCTACCGCTCCGCTCGACGCTCCCGCAACCGTTTTCGACAACACCTGCTCGGACGAACCTACTAGTTCAGTTGCCTCGCTCGCCTCGATGGACCAGCTACCAGCCGATGACGATCAACCATTCAGCTCTCGCCAGCTGGCTGAGCCGTACTGCCGGCGCAATATAGATCACCTCTCTGCAGCATCTCGTCCACCTAACGCGCGGCTTCGTCGTCAACTCTCGCAATTTAAGCTGGAGAATGGTGTTCTGTATCGTCACATCTACCACCCTGACGGTCAACTCTGGGTGCCCGTTTTACCACGCTCTCTTCGACATCATGTTCTTAACGCCTTTCACGACGATTTGACAGCTGGCCATCTTGGCTTCCACAAAACCCACGACCGCATTCGAAGCCGTTTTTATTGGCCTGGCCTTTCAACCAGCGTAGCAAGGTACGTAGGTTCCTGCTCTTCTTGCCAGCGTCGCAAACTTCCGACATCTGCTCCTGCCGGCCAATTACAGCCAATTCCGTGCCCCACAACACCATTCGAGGTCGTAGGTGTCGACCTTTATGGGCCTCTTCCCGTCACTGGCGCTGGAAATCGATGGATAGTGACTGCCGTGGACCACCTCACGCGCTACGCTGAGACGACTTCAGTGATTACTGGTTCAGCTTCGGAAGTTGCTGACTTCGTCCTTCACGCCATAATTCTGCGTCATGGTGCTCCCAGAGTACTCCTGAGCGACCGTGGAAGGGCATTCTTGTCACAACTGTTAAGTGAAGTCCTACGCGCTTCTAGCACTACACACAAGACAGCGTCTAGCTACCATCCTCAAACCAACGGCCTGACCGAAAGATTTCATCGAACCCTTGCCGATATGATCGCCGTCTACATTCAACCCGACCACAAAAACTGGGATAAACTGCTACCATTTCTCACTTTCGCCTACAACACGGCCGTTCAACGCACAACCGGCCACTCACCGTTTTATCTCGTTTACGGGCGTTCGCCTACATTTTTTCTCGACGTTTCTTTCTTCACCTGCAATGGCCATTCATCCCCGACTTCTTGCGAAGAATATATTTCGAGACTTGCGCAGTGTCGTCAGCGCGCTCGCATGAACACAGAAGCCACACAACAAGCCAGGAAGCTCGTTTACGACACATCTCATCGCGTTGTCTCCTTCCGACCTGGTGACGAGGTGTTGCTTTTGACATCACTTCGCACACCTGGTCTGTGTGACAAGTTCCAGCCTCGGTTTATCGGCCCATACATAGTTTTGGAGCAGACTTCTCTTGTAAACTATCGCGTGACACCACTTGTCGTCCCTACTGACCGCCGTTACCGCAGTACTGAGATTGCTCACGTTCCTCGGATGAAGCACTTCACGCGACGTTCCTCGTCGCCTTGACTTGCAGCGGCCAGGCTGGCCGCTTCCACGTGGGGGGAATTAGTGTAGGCATCTATTATGCACTGCTTCCTCATCTCTGTATTATTGTAATCATCATCACGCGTTTGCCTTTCATCATCATCGTCTTCGGGTGTGTGCTCCTGATCATCGTGGCCGTGGCCCTTGTTCACTCTCGACGTCGCGACCAAATAAACCTCGTTACGACTGAGACGTCATAATACAGCTGATATCAGTGTGTCCATTTCTTACGCAAGGTTGACGACGGAACAAGTTTTGCTTGCATGTCAATTCGAAATACTAGCTGGAAGCTTACGTTGTAAATGGATGATGCTCGTCGAATGCCACTTGTCGCGTTTGATTTTTACTGTCCAAACAAACCTTCTTTTCGGGTCTCTTGGAAAACGATACAGCTTCCAGCGTTCCTGAATGAATGGTGCACTGCGGTACGCAACACCCGGCCATGGTGACGGTAGCGAGCGCATAAAACTGGAGGGACCGAGCACCGAACTAAGAACAGCACGCGCGCAACGCACAAGTGACGAGGCGAGGGATTCAAAATGGTGGCCACGCTGCCCGCCAAGGCCGAGGAGGCGGCATCTGCCCTTTCAAAAGCTGACACCACTCTAAGCGGGCGCGCGCGCATCGAGGCACTCTACTGATACGCTGCGGCAGCGCCGCTTCCACCACTGGCGGCTGCCGGGTATCTACTAGAAATAATTCACAAACAAAACATTTCTTTCATGAAGTCACTGGTCAGGTTAGCAAATAAAGGGAAAGGGCACGAAACCGAGAGGAGGAGGGTTGCCGCGGAAGGCCTCCTTTTCCACTTGGCATGGCAGCGGAATGTGCTCGTGCTATGCAGGTACGCTGGGCGCTCGGGCGACGCGGCCATTCGTTTAATTTAGTTAACCATCTCTTCAATTTTGTTCGTGTGTTGTGAAGTGGACAAACTAAATCTTACCGATTTCTCAGTAAGACAAAACTCGATCAACACAAGAAAAATTTAAATCTTTTCTTTAAATCAGATATGTTTCGTACTAAAGAACAGATACATAAAATTATACAATCTCCCACTCAAGGGAACCATGAGGGGATACAAAGCAGCATTGGGGGCGCACGCCAAGTTTCCGTTACATTCACTCGGCGTTTCCGTTAGTGTGTGAGGTTTGTATTTAGTGTTTGTGTTATCATTACGTTGTGCTTGTGCGTTGCTCTTAATTAGCGCCGAGTGAACGAGTGGCGCCGACGTTGACGTTACAACTCATCTGAACGGGAGCGAAGCGAGAATGGCGAAAGCCGACAGAGCGCACGCGCTTATATACACATGAAATGGGGGAGAGAGAAGAGAGAATGGCAAGGTAAATGTAAATGGTAGCGAAGCTTCCATAGAAACCCATACGTTCAGAAAATGGCTGCTCATCAGCTGCTCATGGGGCTTAGCGCCATCTGTGTGAGGAGGGAACACTTCCGGCGGAACAAAAAATAAAGCGGATGTGACGCAATATCCGGTAAAAAAGTGACGTCATTTTGTTGGCCCTAGCGCGAAATTTGACCTCAAAATATTCTTCTTAGGCCCCTGATCGCTAAGGGGTCGCGCTACGGCGAGCCGGCAAGCCCTTGGCGAATGCGCTTGAAGTCAACGCTAGCTAAACTAGTATCGACCCGTGACTAAACAGCGGTGTTTAAGTGTACCGTCATGCAATTCGCCTTGGTTTTACCAGGAAACTTTATTCTTTGAGCTTTTATTCTGCGTTCGTGTCATCTTCCGCAGCGTGAATAATGTAGGCAACAGCGTAACTCTCATGTCTGCAGCGTTGCTTATTTGCTTCGCACATGCGCAGGGGACTTAAAGAGCGCATTGCATGTGTGCTTCAGTTCCAACGAGAAGAAATGACGCCTGGTCACGCCAAAATAATGATATTTCAGTTTTATTCAATGGCCACAATAACGCAATTACACACTCTACACAATGAGCAAGGAATGTCATAATATGTACAAAAGTGCGTAGACTACGTGCACTATGTTTTGCCTTTTGTTCCGATAAATTAACCTTACGTGTAACATATCAAGACATGCGAATTATAGTGATTGTAGCGCGACAAATAACTTAGCGATGTGCTCACCGATAACAGGAAATATAATACGCACGGCGTGTTCACGAAGGAAACCGGGCAGCAGAAATACTGATTCATGAAAGTCCAGCAAGCGCACTACTCCGAACCGTTGCCCCGGTGTCTTATCTAGAAGCGAGGGCTCGCCAGGCGTACGCGTGTTGCTATTGCATCCTTGGAATACCACATCGTTTCGTCGTTTCCGCGAGTACCGAGGAAAGCGCTCGGCGTGAAATGTTAGCCGCCTCGTGCCGTTGTCCGTTGAACACCGTAGCCAACACGTTCACCAACGATGAAACGCACCTCGCAACTTCGCGCACACCAAAATAAAGTTCTCACCAAATAATTGACAGAACGCATGCAAGTGCGAAACACCAGAACACCTGAGGGGGCGTGTCGCCGCAGACGAACTTTACGCGCGCCTTTCCGAACACTACAAGGACTGCGTCGCAGAGCAATCGCATGTGTCATTCTTTAGAGGGCGCTAATAAGAAGATTTTTCATAATGCATATACATTTTCATGAATTCTTTGTACACTGGATCTAAATAAATGTTATTCTGAAATAAATCTCGGTCATAAAATATAAATATTATTTTGTTGTTGAATGAAATTAGGTTTTTTGTTATTAGTGTTTGTTCCCACCACACCTAGTCGCGCTTCAATCGCTACTCCCATAACTCCCCATGCTGATGTCGCTGACAATAGGATCTGAACCGCTTTTCGCCCGAAGCTTCGCGACCTATTTGGATAGACCTTGAGAATGGGTTGCAGGCTGTATTTGGCTGCGGCGCTGCTGCAACACGTGGGAGGAGAGGCTGCGCCGCGGCTGCAGCTCGTGGGAGGAGAGGAGAGAAGGCGACCGAAGACCTGCGTAAAGGAGGAGAGTGGGAGAGAGAGTAGGCGTATGCGCAGTGGAGCGCGGACGCCACCACCGACGACAGAGACATCCCCGAGCAAAAAGCTGCTTCGCATCAAAAAACATAGCGTGAAAGCGTCAATCTGCAAAAGCAGCTTTAATTCACAACTGAAATATTCACATAATGAGCAAACATTGAACCCAGAATATCCGAACCAACGCGAAAATTATTAACAATCACGCGCAGGCCACGTCGTACTTGACTGAATCAGGTCTGTTATGACGGCGAACATATTTTTCTTACAGAACTCGTGTACCATACAAAACAGAAGGGCAGCAGCATTTCCTTGACGAAGAAAAGACCACTTGTCGAAACGTTGGCTCCAGCGACATTTCCTGTTAAACGTTTTCTCAATGTATTAGTGAGTCCATTACATGTATTTCAGTGCCAGTATTAGAAGGCCCACAAAGTTCCAAACTGACTACATGCATTTCCATGAACAGGAAGGAGCCTATATTATTGCTTCACATCATTTGAAGTACATGCCAAAAGTAAAAGATGAACAAACTGTGTCGCTGAACCAACACGCATTCAAGCCTTTCATTAAACGTATTTTACCGGCAACAGGCATGTCGTCATGACGAATTAGTCTAGCGACACTTCGCTTATGTCACTCCAGTCAGGCTTGCAGAGAACTGGATTTACACATGTACCCATGCAAAAATGAATACCTGCTCAAATAATGAACCCAAATACTTGTGCTCACCCGTTGTCACTTGGAAACCTGAAAAATCTTCGCGGAAATGGAAATCACTGGGTTAACACACCACAGAGCCGCGCAAAACATGTGATGCTCCGATTTAGCTATCTTCGTCTAATACTCGGTTGGCCTCCTCGACGTGGCTCCCTGCGGCTTCCGTTCGCTGCACGCCCCATCAAATGTCTTTATCTTTCCCGTATTCATACTTGGTACGTCAACCGAGCGAGATAACCGAGCGTGATCCAACTTGTGATATCGCTGAGCGAGTGGCAAGGGTGAGCGGAGGCAAGCGGTACGAACGTATACATAACTTGCAAGTGACGTCAATTCCTGTCTTCCGTTCGCCTTCACCGAGCACATACGTCTCAGTAACCTCGCTGTGTTTACGTTCGTGCGCGGATCGTTCAGCGTAGTGCGCGTGTTTCGATCGTTTGCCTTGCGCTTATGACGAACGATAATCGTTCAGGACACTATGCAGCCTGCAGTGTCGTCAGTGGTGTCGCACGTCATGGTTGAAACAACTTCGCACGAATCACCTACAGCGGCATTTTGCGGCGCTCAAACTGCACAGATTTCGTCCCTGATTGCTGCATAAAACCATGGCCCAATAACGTGTTTGGCGCCCAGTCGGGATTCGTTTCACCGAAGAGCTAAGAGGGCCTGCCGAAAACCAAGGCGCGATCGATGTGTTCAATTCGATGCTTCACGTTTCGACAAAAATTGACCTCGCGCATAACTTCGTGGCGATACACTCGGCTGAAAGGTGAGGAGATTCGGAAGCATAACTTGCCTGTTATGAAGTGACACCCGCACACTAGTGGTGCAGAACTATCGGTATATTGACTATCGATAGCATCGATAGTTTTTTAACACGAAAGTGTTTTATACCGGGGTCCACCACGGCTCCACTGACGTATTTCCGTCTCGGATATGACGTTGTAAAATATAAAGACTAACAGTGGGCAAAGAAAAAAAACCAGAAGAAAACGTTCCGTCACCGGTAATTAAACTTACGACCCCTCGCTCTGCAGCGCGCAGCGCGAAACGATTCGGCCACGGACGGCACGTTCCTCGCAATGCTAACGGCGAGCTATTTATATACACCATTTGCCGGTGGCTGTACTCAGAGATCTGTGTTACAGCGTGTTTTCATTATCACTAGCAAGATGGCGCGAAGGGCTCGAAGAGCGTAGAGTTACTGTATATAGCATATACAGTGACTCTAGAAGAGCGTAGAATTACTGTATATGCTACCTTTAGGTAGCAGAGTTGCGCAGGGCCGTAATTAAGGGGGGGGGGGGGGGGGTTGAGGAGGTTCTGACACCCCCCGAATTTTTCCTATTCTTTCCTATTTTCCTATTCGGGTGATAGTCAAATATTTGCATGCCTTCACAGCGACCACGAGTTGCCAAAGTTGGCAGTTCAACACACAAACACCCCCCGAAAAAAATTCCTGGGTACGGCCCTGGAGTTGCGCATCTGTTTTCCAAACGACGCTAGCAACCATGCATTGCGGAGAAGCTGACGCTCGGGCTAATTTTTGTATTTCTCGACGCCGCCGCTGCAGCTCACTCAATTAACACTAGTCATCGACAGCCAACGTTTATCGCCGGCCTTCGACACGGCAGACATGTTTATCGGCGACGCGGTAGGCATGTCGCCTGCAAAAATGGAGTGCGACTTCACCGCATAGCTGTGGTTGCTAGCCGGACCTATGCGCTACTCTGCTACCTAAATGTAGCATATACAGTGACTCTAGAAGAGCGTATAAGGAGAGTGCGCTTCAAAGGTCGTCGCCGTTGCGACGAGCGCCCGCGTCTACAGGGCGTGGTCGCTTGTGCGTGCGCTTATCTCGTGATCGCGGTGGTTTGTACGTCTCGCGTTGAGAGCATGAAGGTCACTTGGCTCACTGCAGCGGCCGCTTTTGCGAAAGGAGCGCGGTGCTCACGCAGAACTGAGTTACAAATGTGACAGAGTGTTCGCTCTCATCCTGTGCATGTTCGTTCCGTGCGTCCTTTCTGCTTGAGCGGCGCGTTGCAAGTTTCGAGCTGCTTGCCGTTCTTTGCGTGACATTACAATTTGTTGCTGTAGCATTCATTCCTTTGCCCTTGGGGCGAAAGAATGCGCAACAAACGCTCATCTACCTTTGTGAAGACACGTTTCACTTTCGTGTTATACCGATTCCTATGACAGAGGGATCAGCCATGTTTTTGAAACTATCGGTAGACAAACTATCGATAGTACTACTATCGACAAACTATCGATAGTGCTATCGGTAGTACCATGGTTAATATTACTAGCGATATTATTGCCATGCGTGTTTATTGCTTTACTTTGATGTATTCGGGTTTCACCCACAGAGACTGTTAGCAACGTTTGACGCAGACCGCGCCGTAATGTTTGAGAAGCTTCACGATTGTTTGAGATCATTCTGTTGTAAGGTTACGCGGCGGACGCGAATAGTCAAGTTTATTCGAGAGCTAACGCGAGCACCAGCGATAACGCTTGAAGATTCGACGACTGATGTATAAAAGACGACGCTTTCCACCGATGATCAGATTACTCGACCGCCGACCACTGTTCTCGCCGCTATCAGTGCGTAGCCTGTGTCGCTTGTATTTTGAGCTTTGATTTTCTGATCACAAGATCGCCCAAATAAAGAGCTCCGTATTTCCCAGTCTTGTTGCAGCATTCTTCACCGTCACAACCACGTTACAATACTATCGATAGTGTTGTGAATAATGACGTTGTCGCGGGCCGGTTATATTACCAAAATATTTGTTATCAGCTTCGCTTAATTTATGAGCAATTCTCGGCAAAAGAAATAAATTATTTCCGCAGTGAATATGGCGGAATATATCCATCAATAAATTAATACATTCGCATCCAAAAGCAACCAGTTACACCTTACAATTAACAAACTTGGTTCACTATGTTTTGTATTTTGAAATCATAAAATGCAGTATAAACTTGAAGCCGCGAAGTTCCACTACATGTAACGCCTTCCTTTCCGCTACAGCTCAATAGTTTGACCTTATGATCACGTGTCAGCAAAGCACTCAGGTGAAGAACAGTATGTCAACTTTCTTGCCCTTCAGCCTGCTCCTCCGGCTCCTCTATGTACCATGCGCGCGGGGAACCAAGTTTATTTTGCAATGATTTCGTGCTGTTGATTTTAGATGCGAAGTATCTTAAGGCGGAGCTCAATACGGTGGTGGTGGTGTGCGGCGTGACCACCCTTACTGCGCGCATGCGCATACCCTCTCCACACACCTCCTCTCCACTCCCCGTCACCATTCCCCCTGTCCTCTACACCTTTCCCCTCTCCCATCCCCTCTCCCCTCCCCCTTTCCACTCTTCCTCTGAAACGCGGGCTAGACATGCCGAAATTCTCTCCTGCGCAACGCCGCGATGAGCTCGAGCGCATGCGCGTCCCCTCCCCTTCTCTCTCCTCTCCTACGCTGCCCCCCTCTCGCCCGCCTGTCGACCGCGTTACCCGTTCGCCATGTGAAAATTAACGGCCAGGCTAGATGGAAGATCGGACGCGCGTAGCGTCCTTCTTCGCGTTCCACGACGCGAGGTCGGTAGCATGCCCAACGAACGCCAACGGAACGCGATCGTGCAAGTGCTCCGGCTTCGCATCGCCTCATGGTCCCCTTTAGCGGGAGATGGTGTAATTTTTATACTATCGATAGTACCATCGAATTTTTTACTATCGATAGCGCTATCGATAGTAGTTTTTACCATCGATAGTTCGATAGTGACTCAGCTATCGATAGTACCATAGATAGTTCTGCATAACTACCGCACACACAAACATTGTGTGGCGTCTGAGGTCCTTCACGCGCGCATAAGCCATGTGCTCCGCTTCTCGGACAGCTCTTTCGTGCGGTCGCACGGGTTTGTGATCACGTTTGGCAAACAGTACGCCCCCGCGTCTGGTCTTTTTTAGGGACGAAGCTCCTTAAGGCGGCACCCGTTCGTCCCTCGTAGTCGTAGTAGTGCGTAACCAGTCGTAACGCTAGTACCAGATCTTGACCTCCAAGCATAAGCGTGCACAGGGTTCCCCTTCAGGGGGGGGCGAAGGTTCGTCGCAGCGCCCCCTCCCTATTATGTCAATGTATGCGGCTGCCTTTGCGCCCCTCTTCTCGCCCCCCCCTACAATGTATAGGGCTGATTTTGCGCCCCCCCTTCTCGCCCCCTTGCCCCCCCCCCCCCCCTGCGCACGCCTATGCCTCCAAGGTGGTGCCGGTGGGAGATTTTTCCTGTGCGTTGTTGAACAATAAAAAATTCGCAGCGTGCGCGTTAACTAAAAGCCGAATTCTTCTGTCTCTCATTCCCCATTAGCAGCCATTGGCATGTTCCAGTAGGAAACGTTAGTAGAAGTGTAAGTGTTAGCTAAAAGCCGACTACTTCTGTCTCTCATTCCCATTGGCAGCTATTGTTTACCTCCAAGGTAGTGCCTGGTGAGATTTCTGCTGTGCGTGATTAAACAATAAAAATTTTGTTCAAAACGCCGTTGATTGATGAAATAAACCAACGAAAGACGCCAGATGTTTTCTAAAAGCAAAACGAAAGAACGCCAGATGTTTCTAAATCAAAACGAAAAGACGCCAGCTGCTTAACGAAAGACGCCAGATGTTTTCTAAAGCAATGGTTTTCTAAACAATGAAAATTCACAGCCTACATGTAAAATTAAAGTGAGCTGCAAGTCGTCATAACTCATCGAACCTTTAGTATAAACGCGCCCGATCTCACGTCGGTGATGATGTACTGGGCAGAATTCACGGAAGATTCACGGTTTACCGATGAACCTCCACAGCTTCGCCCACTCATCATCATTCACTCCGTGGATATGCTGTGATTTTTTTTATTATTGATTTACACTTCTCGTGCAGCAGCTAAATATCGCACAAATCGCCGTTGCGATGTGCAGCGTTGACGGGAAATGCGAGAGCCGCACAGCTTGAGTCGGTGTCGTTTGCTGCTATATATATGTGCTCGGTAATGGCGGCGCATGCCGCGAAATCGTATCCCAGAGTTCCGCGGTGTGACGTAGTTGCAAGTTATGTATACGTGAACCAGTTGCCGCGCTTTGCTCGATTTAATATTCACAAAATAAGAAATAGAAACGACGAATAAGCAAAAGAAGTGTTCTTTACAGTTATATCAAATTCCTTTATTTGTAAGAACTCGTGAAAGACAATAAATGCGAACATCCACATCAACCTCACTTCGTTCAACCAGATCTTAGGATGCCCGGCAACCGCTACGAGCGCGCATGTTCCTTGAAACCGAATCTGGCGCTTAGTTTCCGGGGCCTGCTAATAGTGCGAAGACTGAGAAAGCAGCGTAGCTGATGACGTTGCCCTCCTCATTTCCCTCCTCCTTATCCTCACAATCACTTCCCTTTCCCATCCCATCTACCTCCGTTTACTTCTTTTACTGTCTTTCTATCTTTTTCTGCCTTCGTTCCCTTTATTTCTCTTTCATTTTGTACTCGTTCTCTCGACTTCTATCCTTTTTCTTTCTTCCTTCCCTTTATTTCTCTTTTTCTACTTCTCCCTCTCTTTCTGTGCAAATGTGTACTCGTTCTATCGGCCACCCGAGTTATTGCATACCACGCCGGCGAAATCGACGCACGTGTTCTGGGAGCGAAGCAGATGAAGAGAGCGCGTGCCGGTTCATGATGGTGATAGTTTTCAGGTCACCACGCGGCATAACGAAAAGCTTAAAGGACCCCTGACAGCAAAATTTTTGTTTGTGACTTCTTTACTGTAATTTGTAGCTTTGTGTCTGGTAATCCCTAAGTTAAATCGTAAATGCGCTAGCGTATCGTATAACAGGGGCGTAGCCAAGGGAAGAAGGGGGGGTTGGGGGGGGTTCAACCCCCCCCCGAAATTTTTCAGCTTTGCTTGCGTAAATATATATATATATATATATATATATATATATATATATATATACATACACGCACACATACAAACGCACGCACGATCATACATAAAGTATGGTTGAACCCCCCCCCCCCCCCCCCCCCCGAAAAAAATTTCTGGCTACGCCCCTGTCGTATAACTAATTCTAGCGTAGTTAATTGTGACCATTTTAGCGTCACTTCAAAACGCCCGCCGAAAAACCACAAGAAACTAGCGCCCCATGTGGGGCAGCGTCAAAGACCACGTGCACTCAAGCTGTGGTGACGTTGAAAGTGGTTGAAAGAGCAGTTTTCAAATCGGGGCCCCGCGCGGTAGAGATTGAAACGATGTGGGTGTCTCGGTATGGGTTAAACCTGTTAAGCGCGTGTCCCCTCAGGAAAACTACCTCGAGAGCAGCCCGACAACAGAGCGATAGGGGTGAGGAACAATAGCTGATCACGTGGCGCAAAATTTGACACAGGACAAGAGAGGGGGACGAAGACGAGCGCTTACTTCCAACAAGGTTTATTTCGAGGAGCGTACACATATATACTCTCGAAATGCGAAAAACAAACAAATCATTCAAGAAGCTCACAATTGCCATGCGCGAAAATCTTACATTCTCAGGAAGGACAATTCTTTTTGATAAAGCCCGAGAGAGGGAGTGCTGACGCAGTTCAGCCCTAATCTACAAATCCTCTCTGCCTCGATAATTTCTCTTGTCGCTTTATTTCTGTTTTTTCCCACGATAACGGTGTCATGAAAAAAATGCCAGGCCTGCGCGGAAAGCGCAGCACAGTCACAGCGAAAGCTGGAAGAGCAGCATTTCTGGAGCCCGTTGTAAACTCTCTTGGGGCTACTAATACAAGTACACTAGCAAGGTACCCACTACGCCATAAATCACAATATTTGTGAAATTGGTAAGCGCCTACGACGCCATTATTCGTCATTGTGCGCAGAAGCGAGGTTCCAGCTACACATATGTAAGGCATTATGTGCATTATGTGCACTTTGTTTACGTGACGACTGATGATGATGAAGAATTGTGGCTCAGCCCTTTGTAATGGGTTGGAAGCTTTAAACGGCTCACCAGTTACGTAATTCGCATTGTGTGACGCCCGGTCGCTATTTGACTCTCCCACCATGCAATATAACATACATTGACGTGAGAAAGAGAGACAGAGAGAGGGGGGAAGAATTTTATTGAGACCCTCGCGAAGAGTGTACCCACTCCCTCACCCCAAACTTAATAGGCCTCAGGCCCTTACGCTCAGACTACTGCAGACGGAGACGTACCCTAATCCGAGCTCCCTACACGCCATTTATCCCGAGGTATTCCCCAGTGACGCTTGCCCCGCATGCGGAGACGTAGCTACTCTAGCACATATGCTCTGGGAGTGCAAGGCAACGCACACTAACCCCGATACTGCTTCGGCCAGGTGGGAGGCGGCCCTCCGCAGCTCCCTCCTGGCTGACCAGCTCTGGGCCCTCCAGCAGGCCCGCGGAGCGTCCGGCAGGCTTGGTCTGACGGTCCCGACGTGGGAGTCGCCCGCTGCGCGCTGACGCGCGCCTTGCAGGACCCAAATAAAGTTTTTCAACCAACCAACCTGAGGAAATGGATGATGGGCTCATGGGCTTCCTTGGCAACCAATGCATGTGCACTTGTGAGGAACCAACTACGCTATAAATCATCATTTCTGTGAAGTAGGGAAGCAGCCACTATGCCATTTTTCGTCATTCAACGGAGAGCCGTGGTACCCGCTGAAACCATCTAAGGCATTATGCGCACTTGTTGGTGTTGTGCCTGATGACGATGAAGAATTATTGCAGGGCCCCTTGTAGTGGGTTGGAAGCATCCAACAGCCCACTCTTTGCGCAATTCGCATTGTGTGACGCCTGGTTACAGAATTCGCGTTGTGTGGTGCGTGGTTGTTATTTCACTCTTCTACCACACTAAATTAATATGTTAATGTGGTTCCTTCTGGACATGAAGCCTGTATAGCGTCGTTTTGCAAGGCAGTTCCGAGCACAGGCATGGCTCTGAGGTACAACACTGGGCTCCCACGCAGAGGGCCCGGGTTCGAACCCCGTTCAATCCTGGAAATTTTTTCTTATTTCGTTTTTTTTTCTTATTTCGAGCGATAGTGGTTACGGACACCGGCGGCAGCGGCGGCGGCGGCGGCGGACAACTACGCCACCAAAAACGGCCGTTGAAATGATCTCATAACAGCTTTCGCTGTAAAAGCGGTTTGCAGCCACACGTGCTGCAGTGCAATGCCAAGAACCATCGCGACCATTCTTGACATTACAAGCATGTTCCCGGAGCCGGTCATTAATACAGCGGCCAGCTTGTCCTATGTACTTCTTGCCGCATGAAAGAGGTATCTGATAGATTGCATTTGCTGTGCATGTGACGAACGGGATTTTGTGCTTTTTTGAGCAACCTCGTTTTGCATTTGAAACATCCTTGGTGCACAAGTACGACAGCTTTTTCGGGGCAGAAAAGACCACCTTCACATTGGCCCGCTCCCCAACCTTTTTCAAGTTGTGGGAGACTCCATGTAGATACGGGACCACAGCAAGCCTCTGAGGCCTTACTGGCTCAACATGTGGGATCGCTTGTTCCGAGAGCTGAAGCTTCTTCACCAAACTTTCCGCAACTGAAACCTGTATGTGAGAAGGGTAACCGGCATTCGAAAGTCGCTCTGCTTGCTCTTTAAAGCTGGCTGCCATTAGATGGGGGCGAGACTTTTCTAATGCATTGTGAAAGCACAAGTTTACAATACCTCTTTTAACGAGTTTTGTGTGGGCGGAATGATACGGAAGCAGAGGTTTGTTGCTCCTGGGTTGGTACGCCCAACAGGTGTGGTCTTGGTGAAAAGTAAAGGCTATGTCTAAAAATCTTAGAGTGTTGTTAGTTGGCAACTCGTGTGTTAACAAGAGGGGTTTAAACCGCTCCTTGATGAAATTGAGGATGTCTAGAGCACAGGACATGGGGTCACAGTCAAGAAGAATGAGGAAGTCGTCAACAAATCTAAAAATGCGCGTGATATGCTCGTCACATAGGTCGCCGGAAACGGTTCTGTCAAGCTTGGCTAAAAACAGGTCACTTAAGATTGGAGCAATACATGACCCGATGCATATACCCTCCTTTTGAAGGTGGGGCTTCCCGTCCCATTGGATAAAGGTAGCTCTCAAGTAAACGGATAAACGTTCTAAAAAACTACTAGACGGCACACCAGCACTGTTCTGAAACGCTATACTACCAAACTTGTCAATGCATTCTTGTATACAACAAAGAAATGATTCATGAGGCAGCGAATAATGCAGGTCTTTTACGTCAATGGAAAATGCGCACATGTGCTGATTAGAACGAGGTCGGATGAAATCCAGAACATGACCGGAATTTTTGACCAGAAACGGGTCGTCTACTGCTAAAAGGCCAAGCTTACTTTGCAAGAACACCGCTACACATTTTTGCCACGTGCCATTTTCTGATACGATGACACGAAATGGTTTTTCAGGCTTATGTGTTTTCACACTGAAGAATGCCTCAAGAAAATCTTTTTGGCTATTTGCTATGCTGCTAGCTAGTTTAGTGAGGTTAAGCTTTTCACACAACTTTTTAGCCTCAGATTTGACTTTTGAAATAACAACATTGTCGTTGCATTTGAACACCGATGAAATAGCTTCGCTTGCTTTAGAATGGAAAAGGTTGAAAGAAAGAACGGCAAACCCTCCTTCCTTGTCGGCGGGAAGCACGGCGAGGGCGTTGTCCTTGAGGTAGGCCTCCACTTTTCTTAGCGGCAACCTAGATGGGTGTTGCGTCGAACGGAGGAGCACGTCAACGCCCGCTGAAACACATCGGCCTTGTTCCGAGACTGGTGCCCTCCCGGAAATTTGACGGACCAATGAGAGCCTTTCAGGCGCGGAAAGCCTCGGCTCAACCGCAAACTTCGGTCCAAGTGAGAGGGTCTCAGTCACTTCCGGTGGCAACTGTAACGGCTCTAACTTGTGAACGCTGCTCTTGCCTTTCTCATCATGCCTTTTCCTTGGTTTGACGTCCGTCCTCAAACGAGATAAGTCACAGGCCCAGATGGCTTCTGTTGTCTGGTGAATGATGCGCTGAAGTTCTCGAAGCTGTCTTCTTCCCGCGGCATCATCCTTGTTGCCCAGAACTTGAAGCGACAGCCATTGCCCCCTCTCTTGTCCTGTGTCAAATTTTGCGCTACGTGATCAGTCATGCATTACCAACATGCCCAACTTCATACTCAAGGAACAATAGCCCTCGCCGGGTGCCAGTCGTGGTATTGTGTGCACCCCGGCAAACCTTCTGTGACGTCCACAATACTTGCTTTACTCGTGGAACGTCACGCGGGGCCTTGATCTACGTCATACCAGGATGTCGCGAGGTGCAGCCAACTCAAATGAGCACTCACGCTTAGAGCATACACGGGCCGATTTTTCCGGGCCGGCCCGAAAACGCCATGCTCCGGCCCGCCCGAGCCGGCCCGATGTTCTTAAATGTGGCCCGTACCCGGCCCGTTTCAGCTAGTTATGCCTTGAGCATAAAGGAGGCACTGTCCAACCTTTGGTTTGTGAAGATATACCCGCCGCACACAAGATATTTCCTAGAGATTGTTTTAGCAACTTCTTTCAGTGTAACGACTTTCACTGGTACTGTGTATACTTTCGGTTAATTACGCCCGTAACACTCTTGCGAAATAATTGCAAGGCAATATAAAATATAACTGGAGTCATAGCTGGCTGTTTCATGTACGCACGCAGTGCTAACCACGCAATCTTATTTTCGCATTTCAAAGAACGACTACAAAATACAATAGCTCCACAGGTTGTGAGCCACACTCGGGGAAACGAGTGTCGCTATGGTCTGGCGCCTCACCACTAGTAATGGGATAATCAACAATGGCCTTCTCCCTGTGATAAGAGTCGCTCCGCATCTTGCACTTAAACTGCACGAGAAACAGCTCCTCAGATATTAATGAATCACAAGTCGCGTTGACCAGTCTACGGAGTCACGCAGGCGGAAACAGGCGCGGCGGGCATGCGAGCGTAGCTGCATACTCGAAATGTTTGCCTATATAGATACAAACGCGCACATCTTATATCCACTAATCTAGGCAGTTTACCGTTGGTTCCTTACACGGTACCCAAGAACGTCTTTCATTCACTATAATGGTGGAAACTTATATTAGGCGTTTCTTGAAATTACGTGTAGCATACCGATGGAGCAAAATTGTAGACGTCTTGTACTGTGCAATTTCTGTGCATGCCAATGCACTCCAGGTGGTTTAAATTACCCGGAGCCCTCAACGACGGCGTCTCATATAGCCTGGGTCACTTCGGGAAGTTAAACCCCTCAAAACAACAAAAACAAAGCCAAACAACGTACACACGCAATATACAGATACGTATGAGACCCGGGCCTAACACTGGCCTGGCTCAGGC
Source organism: Rhipicephalus sanguineus (assembly GCF_013339695.2). Lineage (NCBI taxonomy): Eukaryota > Metazoa > Arthropoda > Arachnida > Ixodida > Ixodidae > Rhipicephalus > Rhipicephalus sanguineus. The sequence continues at coordinate 130,016,114 of NC_051178.1, forward strand.
CCGAGCCCGACCCGAGCCCGAAGATCACGGGCCCGATCCAACAATCCCTTACCCGGCCGGCCCGCGGGCCGAGCGGGCCGGGCTGGCCCAGGCCCGTGCAGTGCTCTACTCACGCTTACTTTAAAACCAAATTAAGATATCTTAAAGGCAACGTTCGTCACTAATAATCGGTCAGAAGTGCCCCCGTTTACAGAAAATTTAAACAACACAAACATCTCGAGGATTCAATTTTGGTGTCAGGGGTCCTTTAAGAGCTACGCTGTAGAAGGTAAACCTGGAAGACGGCCGCTACACGCTAAGCGCGTCCTGCAGTACCTAAACAGTTTTTCCAGTCCAGTCCGCTGTAAAAGAAGCGATGGCGCGCTACTCACAAAGGCCTGCCTTTGGTCCCCGGTTTTCCGGGTGTAACGCGGTGGGAAGTAAACAGCCGTTGGAATGCAACATCAGGCTCCCTCGGTCGCCATTAGTCGTCAGAAGCCCGCACAAAACAGTGACGGGGCTGAGTAAAGGTTTGGCGGGTTGGGCAAAATTTGGTGTCCCTCATTAGCTGATTAATGGGGGCGGCCTCACCCGCCAGTATCTCGGACGCTTTGTCGCTTGAGTGCATAGGATTTTCACTCAGTGATTCAGCAGAAAGTGGTGGAACGCCGTTTGCCGCCAACCACTGGCCTGCTATCCTCCTACCAACAGCCTCGTACAATCCCCCTTCAACAGTCCCAAATCGAGCGTAGGCGGGCACAGCGGCCACGCACGGGACATCGCACTTGGAAAGGTCTGCCCAATGACGACATCCACGAACTCCGTGGGCACACGAGATCGCCCGCTCCGGAGACGGTGGTGTGCCAAGAAACGTGTCCGCGTACGCCACAGAACTCGCATAAAGGGGCGTTGCGTCATCGCTGTGTCAGTTCAACATTGAGTGCGCCGAACCCCCGGGCTTCTGGCAAACGTTATGCCGCACTCTCGCTGTTCTAAAAGAAGCAGGCTAATTAAATTAAATAAGAAAATGAAAACCGGGGGCGCGTCGTCGCCTGGTGGGAAGTCAAACGCTGAACCAGCGGAGAGAAAGTGTTGTGCACACCCACTGGCTCGCGCAACTGAGCGTGGCGTCGTATAGCGTCCCAGCGGCAGCAGCGACGGCCTGCTGGTCCGCGAGCGCCAGTCTAAGCGGAACATTCGCCTCGCGCCGTGGTTTCCCGAGCGAGAGCCCGTAGTGTTACGTTCGGGGCGGACGGCACGGACGGCAGCGAGCAGCTAGCGCGGAGTGTGTTTGCGTGGCGCGCGCGCGCGTTACTCGATTTAGCCCGCGCCCCCCGTCGGAGCCAAGATCGCTCTCTCGCGACCCAAGGCGCGAAAATCGGTGTCACCGGAGCGCTGGGTTTCTAGGCTCAGTCGCCCTTGATCCTCGACCCCCTAGCACCAGGTGAGTGACGCACGCTTTCACTTTCTTCGGCTGACGAAAAGGATCGGACGCGCGTCGTCTCCTCTCGGAGCGGATCCGATCGGCTCCGCTTCGCTCCCAGCGCTATTCGCTTCTCGTTTGACGCATATAAGCTGATGATGCCGTTCAGGTGCGTTGTCTCTCGCGATGCGACGGCGACCCGTCAAACGAGCAGCGGCCTGTTGCGCTGCTGTCGTTCGTGCGAGGCCTGCTCGCTAGCGAGGTCGGCATACTTCCGCATTGCAAACGCCGCCGCCGCTTTGTAGTGCGTGAGCGCGCGCACGTTTGACGCGGCTTGACGGCCACGTGTTTACGTGCCTGTATACGTGCTAACTCATATTAGATTGGGACTCGACTGTACTTGTGACGTGGAAGCACTCTGCTCGAAGTTTAGAGCGTCTAACGACCAAAAGTTCGTGCAAGAGAGAGACGTGTCGTACGCGAAGGCATCCGAACCATGTGCACTTTGAACGATGTGCCGTTTGAAGGTGTTGATTATATATATACAGTACAATGGCCTAGCATGAGCTGTGTGGGAATAGAGCGCGAATAAGACTTGCTGCTGACTCGAGCACGCAAGAATAATTTCTTTGTCGTATACCCGCTCTGAGGTCACTAGCTGCGCCATCCTGCGATGCTGCAAAACATGAAGTCACATTTTTGTGGCCGGCGGCATAGGCGTGCGCAGGGTTCCCCTTCAGGGGGGGGGGGGGGCGAAGGTTCGTCGTAGCCCCCCCCCCCCATCCAATTATGTCATGTATGGCGCTGACATTGCGCCGCAAACTAACCGGCAGAGATTTCTTGGCATGATGTGAACCTTGTTGGCGATTAAATGACGGCATTTACTTTTCACAGTGTTACGTTACTTATTCCATTTACTCTCTGAACATAATTGTCACCGTTAGTTTTGCTAACCGTTGGATACAAAGCTTGCGACGCCATGCAATCTGGCGGTGCTTCCTCTTTGTTAAAGGCTTTTTTGTGACTGTATGTCGGGTACAATTCTTTTTGAACAACCGGAATTCGATTCGCTGCACAATATCGACGGCTGCGTTGGTCATATTTGACGCGTTGTAACTTGATAGTAATTCAAATAATGCATTTTTTAATGCAGAATGGTAGACAACGTAGTTAACTATAACCAGGTGAATTCAAAAAAACATCCTTGTTTGAAAAATGACTTTCATATTTCGACGTTTCTGACAAAAGGCAGGTTTCAACGCACTTTTGAAGTATAACAGTGCCTGACAAAGCTACGAGAATGATCTATAAAGAAAGTGCAAATCCAAAAGTCAATATCTACCCAGTTTTTTTTTATCCACAGTTTAACTTATCTACAGCAATAAATTCCTGTATTACAGGCATATTGATCAGTTTACCATGTTTGCGATTCTTTTTCTCAAATTCCTCGCTTCACAAAGGTGTAATAAAATACGCATCACGTTCTATTCATTTTTTCTTTTTGTAGGGAAAATTACTGTGATCATGGAAGTGTACAATTTTTTTTTTCGCTAAGTGCGCTCAAAATTCATAAATTGGCGGAATCGGTGGAAAAAGGTGTCCTCCGCTGCTTAAAGACCCGCCATCGGTGGTCTAGTGGTTATGGTGCTCGACTGCTGAACCCAAAGTAGCGGGGTCGAATCCCGGCAGCGGAGGCCGCATTTTGGTGGAGGCGATGTGTTAGAGGCCCCCTGTGATTATATATATATATATATATATATATATATAATATATATATATATAATATATATATATATATATATATATAGATGAGCACTCTGCACTAGCGCAGAGTGCTCATCTTAAAGTAATATTTCCATTGCCACCTCGGGTAGTCTTCAGACGGTCTCGCAATCTGCATGACATCCTAACTTCATCTAAAACAGGGGTTCGCGATAATGTCGGTTGTCGACCTTGCAAAAAACCACGATGCAAGGTTGCGCGCATATGACGACGTCACACATTGCTAAAGCACTGCTTCTGATTTCTTCTATAAACTAAAGGAAATTTCACGTGTGACACTTACAATTGCATCTATTGGCTCGAATGTTCCGTCTGCAAATTACAGTACATTGGACAAACCGAAACGCCCTTCAGATATCGGTTTAACAACCATATATATTATATATATATATATATATATATATAATATATATATATATATATATATATATATATATAGAAGTAACTTTAGTAACATATACGGAAGTAACTTTAGAAGCACTGTTATGCATACACAACATGCGCTTAAAAGAAATTTAATCAAATTGAATATCGTGACCAGGACCACCTGTTCGTTCCTTATACGGATGCACGCGCTGCGTTCCGCCATTGCGCAGTGCTTTTTGCATGGCAGTATTTCAGCGGCTTTCCGACAGGTTCACTATAGCAGTGACATACGATTTAATTCCAACGTAAATTTAGCCGCGGGTTGTTTGTTTGCTCTGCATGAAACTGCGCAGCCAGCCTATATATGGGCTACACCTGCCTTCACCCACGGACAAATTTAAAGGTAAGCCCTATATTTTTGACCGACTTGAGTCAATGGAATTCGAATCTGCAGCATTCAGTGAAACGTTGCTGTGACGGTTGATTCGTGTATCTTCATACAGTGAATCGATTTCCTGCATGGAAGGTGACGGGGTCTTTTATTTCTTCTCCGTTTTACAGCTCATTTTGCACTGGCGAAGCAGCTATCTGAACCAGACGTAGTCACGCTCCGTTGTATAGGCCGGCAAACTCACTAATGAGTCTGATGTTAGTCCGGGTGAGTAACATTTTGGAGAGGTCTGAGTCCGAGTGAGCCCGTTTGAGAAAAATTTTAGGCGAGTCTTAGTCCGAGTGAGTCTAGCGGAGGAAAACTTTTGGTGAGCCTAAGTGCGAGTGAACCCCAAGTGAGTCTGAGTTGGAGCTCCCACATTTTTTGCCAACCTATGGTCCTATCTACTCAACTCAGCATCACTATCGGCCTTCTGTCGGCTTACGTTTATACTCACGTCTACTCACACATATACTTGAACGGACAAGTGATCATACTGCAGCTCAATATTTATTTATCACAGGCTTGAGTTACAGGGGGAGGGGAGGTACCTTGACTGCCCCCCCCCTGCCCCCCTGCCCCCCCCCCTTCCTTCCGCAAACTCTTTCACGGAAGTTCTTGATAAAAATATCTCGTCTGGGTCATCTCTTTAAATAAAAATGTTCTTCCTGGACTGCAAGCACTGATAACTAGTATTTTAAGGTAGATCAAAAGGCGCCAAGTAGACCACCCAGTACGTGAGATATTGGTGTTAAAGAGCATCGACTCTATGACTGACAAAGTTAACTAGTATACGCTAAGAACTCATGAGGTCGACTCACTCAGTCTCACGAGGACTCAGATCGAGCCGCGAGTGTCAGTGTGAGTGAGTCCGAATGAGTAATATTTTGGTGCGTTGAGTTCGAGTGAGGCCGTTTGAGAAAAATTTTAGTGAGTCTGAGTCCGAGTGAGCCCTAAGCGCGAAATATATTTCATGAATGAGTTTGAGTGAGCTGCACCTTTTTTTTTGTCGACCTATGCTCCGTTGTGTTGACATTCTTGCTAGCAAAATAAGCTAGCAAGAATGTCCTGTGCGCACCTCGATCACTTTACTGATCACACATCTAGAGCTGGAAAAACTACATATCGACTAATTAATTAATATTTTATTTAAATAAAGGCTGTCCTTAATGGCTACAGCGGCATTCAAGGACGCCCCTTTGCTACAAACATACCGCGGCTTCGCCAAAAGCCAAAGAAATAAATATTCGGAAAGCATTGATGTTCTGAAGCTGGCGGGTGTGTCACGCTGCTTCGAGCCTGGGTATAAATACGCTTTGCCCATTAAATCGTGTTTATTGGCAGCGATAAAGTCTTTCTTATGACCACGGATATCATCACCGATGCCGTATCCATTCTCCTTTAAGATGCGTCTAGATATACACAATTCCGACAAAGCACGTCTCATGCGCTTGGACTAGCTGTTGCGGGTATACAAATGTCCCGGGCGGGGCAATTACAGAATAACCCGCTGCACACACGTCTTGTATATGTACATGGCACATACTCCTATAAGCGCGGAAACGCAGAGATCACGGCCGCGCTAGCGTACACTGTTCCGTTCCGCTTTTTCTTTTTCCTTCTCTTCCCCACCACGTCATGTTGTACGCATGAACCTGCGCGGCACCGAAAGAGGCCACTTCGGCGTGAAGAGGGCGCGTGACCTCCTTATTAATAAACTCGCTGACTTCCTATGAGTTCGGCGGTATGGACCCGACTTCCTTCTGATGGCTCGCGGCACAGGCGTGCAGATTTGTCGGCATACAGGTGTTTTTGGTTGGTAATCAATTCATTGAAGACATGACATTTGAGTTTACAATGTGGTGATCGACAGGAAGGGTTGCTGCGACTCGCCTGATGTAAAGAAATTGAATCGAGTAACATGGTCCGAATACATAGTTTCGTCCTGTCGTATACGTTACGTGAGTAACTGCAAGTTGAGGTAACACGGTTATAGAGTGAACTTACAAATTCCATGATTGCGACTAACAACCGAGAATACCGTTCGAAGTTTGGCGTGGCCGCTTCTCACTTTAAGCTGGCAGGCGCACGGTTATATAGGCTCTTGATGTTTGCAATGTGATGGGGAAAAAATAAAGTGCCACGCAAGACATTCCTGAGCACGAGGTATGAAAAGCGTATCCTTGTAGTGTTTGCGCAGTAATCATTGTTTAATGTATAGGTATATAGACTATATAGGTGTACCCGGCCAGCTACGAAAATGCATATTTCACTCAAATTGTTACGGGCCGAAGCCGAGTCATAGGTGTTCCCGGATTCTTCAGTGCCTCTCCAACAGGCAACATTTGCGTGATTAAACATGTATTGTTAATTTTGAAAGAAGGCCTGTCTCATTAACTCATAATAGCAATTCTTGTTTTCTGCGGAAGCAGTGATGACACGACTCGTGTTTCTTCATCGATGCCAGCGAAATATTAATCACACTGTTTTTTCTTAGTGTAGTTGTTTGTGCAGCATGTCCTTGCGCTAGCATTGTTGCTAATGGCAATTATAATAGCAATCTCTATTAACCAATCACGGCATCTAGCGGCAGGCATTTGCGTAATTTATCATTAACGACTTCCTGTTATTAATAATCTATGGGGACCGCGGTGATGGCGTCTATACGTATGCCCGTTTCATTAAACGAGCCCTATCTACATGGCGCGTGTGATACAGAGGCCCCACTCGACTTGCATTGTGCGATAGACACAATCAAACCGGCGTAGCCAGCGCGCGCGGGGGCTAAGGGGGGGGGGGATCAACCCCTCCCCCCCTACCTTCGTAAACAAATCTCGGCTACGCCCCTGGGACAGCAATCGTGCAATCCCATAGAACGGCTTTCTCCCCGTGTCCCCTGACATCGAGTTGTTGTTGCGGGTGTACATACAAATACAATAGCCACGTCAACGCACTGACCCACTTCGCAGTCGTCGGTGTCTTGCGTGTCGTCCGTACCCACTCTGCGGCGCCGGAAACTCGGACCAAGCAAATTGGCCGCCCACAGCGTATAGCTGTGAAGTTACCTGTAAAGCGAGCGTTTTGTTCGACGCGGGCTTTTGGGTTATACGCCCTCCCGAAGCACGCCCCCCTCCAGCAGCCCTCTCGGCTTGCCGTCGGTCGACGGATGACGCTGTTGCCGGGGCGCTTGCATCGACGGAAAGCGCGGGCCTTGTGTGTCGAAGGGGGCCCGCGCACTTCGCGCGCGGTGGAGGCTATGGCCCCGCGACTATTTCTCACGTGTGGAGCTCTATAGTGTGCTCAGCGGCTGACGCTTCGCTGGCCCACGCCGTCACGAAAACAGTTTTCAGTAGCTTGACAAAACGTGACACCTGAGCTACACCTTACTCAGGTGCACTGTGTAACATATACACTCTTAAGAGTGTATATGTTCAGGATATGTTCAGGAACATTCAGGATGTGTGAAATCGCGGCAGTCCCGTTGTTTCTTACGCACATTTGTGTTTTATTATTATTTATTGACATAAAAAATAAATGAAGGAGTTGTGGCCATTGCTGGTGATGGCTACCCCTTTCCGACTTGGTGTTGAGATAGAAAAAAAAAAGAGAAACAAAATTAGTATATATACATATATACAGTCCTACATTTGGTAAGTTCAAAAGTTCTCGTTTGAGCAGGTCACACATACGATTGCAATGCACACTTTCAATGTAGTCCGCTCAATATTCATCACAAATAATAGTGTATTAAAAAAAGAAAAAAAAACGTCGAGGCACTTTAATTGCTTTGTGATTGATCCGAGATGGCCATGGGCCTAGTATTTTCGCCAACGAGAACGTTCGCTCCGAGTCCAGCGAGTGGAGTTCCTGTTCAAGTCGCTGTCTATGTGTCATGTGCTTAAAACAGTCTAGCAACGCATGGTGCACATCCTTGTCGTCGTGGCCGCACGAACATGTTGACGATGGCGCACGGTGAATCGGGAACAAAAAGTGCTTTGTGCAAGCAATTACGAGTCTTAGGCGATGCATTAGTGTGTCGATACGTCGTGGGAGCTGAAAATCTAACTGGCACTCAAGATTAGGGTCAACAGCGTACAAGAGCGATTTCTTTGTGCTGTCTGAGAACCAGGTGGGACAAACATAATTCCAGTTTTAATCTTCGTATATGCGATGTATGTCGCATTGCGACATAGGCGGGTTTGTGTATAATGATGAGCGGCTTTTGCCAACTCATCTGCAATTTCATTTCCCTTGATTCCGCAGTGACTCGGAACCCACTGAAGTACCAAGTGATGTTCTGGCCTTGTAGCTTCCGAAAGCTCTTTTAAAGGGGCCCTGCAACGCTTTTTTAGTATCGTCAGGAGACGCTGCCGATCGGTAGTCGAGGCTCCTGAGAACACGCGAGCCAAACATTATGGCTCAGCACGCGGCCTGGAATTTACAGTTAATTGTCAAAGTCAGCTAGAAATCGCTTCCTCTTCTCTCTACAAATGATGACATATACCAAAATGACCGCGCCATATACCCAAATTCACGGCCATTGACCGATTTGAGCATCGTGAGATGCATAGTTTCCGTGGCCGCCGCGAGCGGCCGCCACGTGCCCGCGCGCGCTGGCGATCACACTGAAAGTAAGCCGCATGTTCGAGGGACAAAAAAAGTGCTCGAGGTAATGACGTGCGCGTGACGTAACTTCTTTCCCCCGTGCCATCCCTCCCTGCTTCCAGCGCGCTCGTCGGGATGAGAGAAGAGAGAAAGAAATTACAGCAGGCGACAAATCTCTGTGACTCCGCTCGTACTTGATGGATTCTACAAATTTTTGCGGTGGTCGATTCGTGAGGCAATAAACTCTTTTAATGAAGCCATTCGACGGTTACTTGGGAAAGTGTTGCAGGACCCCTTTAATATAGCGTATAATATACGTGCACTCGTTTCTTGTATTCAGGTTTCTTTGGGATTAACTTCGAGAGACAAATAGGTTTATTTTGAGAAAGACAAGAGTTTGGGCTTGCAGTGGCGCATGGCTTACGTGGCCTTTGCGAAGCACTGACCGATGGTCATTTTCATAAGTGTCACTTACGGGGGTGAGGAGGATGGGAGAGCGGCATCCCGCTTGCTTCCCCATCATCCCTTTCTATCGAAGCAACCAATGCTAGCAGAAAGCTGCGGCACTTGCTGGGCGGCGCAACCATCTCTCTTGCACTTCACTATTCACTACGTTGTCTTCGCTTGAAGACTCCAATGATAAGTGTGTATACTGTACGTGCGTTCCACGAAACCGGTCGTCACCGGTTTCAGTGGCAGGAGGTGTCCGCAAACTACGGAGTGCAGCAAATGGATGACCCGGATGGCCGGAACAAAGCGCGACTCCTTGTACGTTGAGCAAAATAAATAAACACGTTCGACGACGACTCGAGATAGCGCCGGAACGTCGCGATAGTGCATGCGCGTGCTTTGCGGTCACTCCGAGCTGCGCAGCGCGTGTTTGGGTCAGATTGTATGCGAGCGATAGAGTCGTCAACAGCTGTCGTGTGGTTGCGTGGTATCGCTGCGTCTTATCAGTGCGCTCCTTTGGTGAATCCGGCGTCGATCGAGAGTCCCCGAAGGCCGTTACTGTGCCACTCGAAAATCCCGCACGCTGTAGCCCCGTTTTTTAGAAGCAGACAGAAGTATTGACAGCTACACTTTTATTATATTGACACTTTATTACATTGAGGGACTTCGGTCAAACCTTGTGGTGTCTGTCGCAGACTGTGATCGTCAGGTTTCTTGACGTCATGCTTCCTTGGTAAGCCAATAGCTGCGCTGTTTCACTATATGGCGATTCACCTGGCTATTTCACCTGGCTATTTCACTATTGAAATAGCCAGGAGCTGCGATGAAATAGTGAAATGATGATATACGGGGAAATTGTGATGGTGGGAGCTTGGAGGACGTTTAAGCTCCGCCTTCATGAGTAGAATGCGTAAGCGTAATCGGGTCCCGTGGGCATCGTCTTCAACCGTGCCGCAGGGGAAAGGAACGTTTGTGCGCGTAACATTGGCCATTTCAAAGTATCCTAGAATACCTACTACAAGTGCAGTTGCGAACTGCCCGCTACGACATAATTCTTCCTTCTGCAAATTGGCGAAGTACCCACTACGCGTCCACGCGCAGCTACACAGCTGCATCCTTTGCAATCGGTGCGCAGCTTTACACCACCTACTTGTTGCGCGACTCACATGTTTTGACGCCTGGCGCGATGGTATACGCTTCTGCCACGCAATATTCCTTGCATGCGTTAAGGAGACTCCTCCCACTACATGACATTCATATAGTGTTTTTTTTTTTTTCGAAGCAGTTTCAAGCTATGGCGTGGCTCTGTGGTAGAACACCTGCTTGCCACGCAGACGGCCTGGGTTCGATGCTCACTCGAACCGAAGATATTTATTATTTATTTTATTTGCATCTTTATCGATTATTCGGTCACGGACAAGATGATGATTTTTCGCTCACAACCAACAACGCCGACGCCGTCGGCGGAATTTCCCTGAGACAAGCTCTTTAACCCTATCGCGTTAAGATGAAAATGAATCAATAACATTTTTTTTTAATTTATTTTCAACATACTGTTAATCCTTTGCAGGGTTTTTACAGGAGTGGGAGCAAAGAAAAAGAAAAGAAAAGCAGAAAACATTCACATAAATAGTAACAATAGTAACAATAAATTTTGGACCGAGCAGCTTTTCTGAACTTACTACATGCACGAAATACAGTAGTAGTGTACGCATTATACATATTATACACCCGTAAAAAAGAAAAGAAGTATGATAAATCACAGCTGTAACAGTTGGTGTAAATGCAAATGTGAGCAGCAGGCCATTGTGAGCAGCAAACATGCTGCTCACAATGGCCTAGCCTGCCTTTGGTCACCGGCATTCCCGTGGTAAAGGCGGGGAGTAAACCGTCCTTAGAATGCAACATGTAAGAGGTCCTCCGCCCCCGTTATCGTCAAACACTTGCATGGCCGTAAATGACTCAGCACATTAGACAATGACGGCACAGTTCCGACTGAGTTAGGATACGGGGGTGACTTGGCGCAATCCTTAATGGGACACTAAAGGCAAATAACAATTTATGTCAGAGTGAAAGCCCAATGTATGACAACTTCTAAAACGGCAATATTATCAACAGCAGTGCCCTACTTACCGAGAAATTAAGCTAAATGCCATGGCTAAATGGATGGATGGATGCTATGAGCGTCCCCTTTGTAACGGGGCGGTGACATGTCTGCCACCAGGCTCGAAAAAAAAAGCTTCCTTGTTTCATGTTGGCCTAATACCTTATCTACATTGATTAAATCTGTGTTATTATACCAAAAAATACAAATTCACGGTCTATCTCTCTGCCTCTTAAGGCAGAATGACCTTATTATTCCCCCATTATTTATTTTTGTTCTTTATCTCTACTTTTCTGCCACCAATACTCTAACCGTCTCTTACTTATTTCTATCGCGGACATGTTCAGCTTTCCATTGTTGTCCCTAAAACCCAAGGCTTCATGTAGACTCGTGCCCACACGTATACCTGGGTGAATATCGCCACATTCAATCAGTACATGTTCCATCGTTTCCTTAGTTCCCCCGCAGCATGTACATTGTTTCTTCTTCGTTACTGAATCTCGCTTATAACTACACGTTCTGGCAGGCAGCCCGACCTTGCTTCAAACAAAGCGCTTCCCCTTGAATTATCATAAAACCTTTCCCTCCTTATTTCCTTTTTTCCCTTTCGGTAGTTACTCAGAGCCGGCTTCTTTTCCATCGCTGCCATCCAATAAGTCCTCTCCGCCTCTCTGACCTTCCGCTTAATGCTCCTTGTTGCCATATCGCCCGCACTGCTAGCCGTATATTTACTGGTGAGCCTCCTAGTTCTTTTTCTCCACTGCGTGTCAACACTTTTTCTATACAAATACCTGAAAACCTTCTTTGCCCATCTACTCTTCTTCATTTTCCTCAGCCTCTCTTCGAATCTCATTTTGCTCTGAGCTTCCCGCACTTCAAAGCCTGTCCATCCCATATCACCCTTTACAGCCTCATTTGTCGTCTTCCTGTGAGCGCCCAACGCGAGGCGGCCCACCGTCCTTTGATTTACATCCATTCCTGATTGTACCTCTGACTTCATGCACACCACTGAGTTCCCAAATGTAATCCCCGGGACCATCACACCCTTCCACAGCCCTCGAAGCACCTCGTACCTATTGTACCCCCATAAAGCTCTGTGCTTCATAATTGCAGCATTCCTCTTTCCCTTTGCTACCGATGCTTTCTCTTGTACCTCCATATATCTATCCCCCTCATTTACCCATACTCCGAGGTACTTGTACTCGCTTACCTTTTTTTGGCCCTGTATAAAGACCGCATGGTCTTCGTGATCATTGAATCACCATCAATCCACATTTTGTTGCACTAAATTCTAGTCCTAGAGCCTCACATTCCCTTCCGCATATATCTGCCAGTCGCTGTATATCATCTTGACTGTCCGCAAATAAGACAATATCAGCATCAGCATAAAATAGACCTGAAAGCTCGTCTGTTTGTGTGACTCAACCATCGTGCCGAGCCCCTGTTTGTGTGACAAATTAAATCCAATGTTGCTATCTCTCTCGCTTTTTTTTCCATGAATAACAGCGTCACAGCATGTACAGCCCCTTGTCTCAGCCCCTTGCTAATTTCAACGCTGTCCTTGCTACTTATTCCTTCCCATTCTATACAAACTGTATTTTCTCGGTATGTTTCCTCAAAAGCTGTATACAGTCGTCACCTATTTCCCACTTCTTCCAGTATATCCCACAAAATTTCCTGATTAACGTTGTCATACGCCCCGGTAATATCTAGATAAGCTCCCACGTATAAGGGCCTGTTTTCTATTTTCTATATTTCTATACACTGAGTAAGAACAAACAGATTATCGTATAGCTAATGTAATGGTTAGCCGCCTGTCGATTCGAAATCCATTCTGAAGTTCTCCCAAAATATCATTTTGTTCCACCCACGCTTCTATTTTTAATTTTATTGCCTGCATCGCCAACCTGTATAGCACCGATGTAATGGTTAGCGGTCTATAGCGATCGAATGTTATCCTTTTCTCCCCTGCCTTTATATATTAAGTAAATGTATCACATGATGAGCGCCACGAGTGGGACATTTTCGAAGTGATCCCGATGACGGGATATGGTATGGAAGTCGGCCTACAATAAATCACTAGTAATCAAACTAGCAGCAGTAAAAAAAGAACATTCCGAGCATCAAAAGACGTAATAAAATGCTGTTTGTTCGTTTCCGCTTGATTCATGGAAAACAAAACCTCCGTGGCGTTGCCATGGGGAACGGCGCGCGTGGTTCAAAGGTTCCGTTTTCGCCGAACTGCGCCTCGCCCGTCTCAGTGGTAGTTTCGGGATCGCGTACTGCCGTGCGTGTTTTGCGCACTCGTGAAAGTCGCTCTGACAGAAAGTTCGACAAAATGCCGCATGCGTGTGATATTGCCGGATGCCCGAATGGTGCACAACGCCAGTGCTGCAGCAAGGTGCCGCGGAATGAACCCTTACGCTCGAAGTGGCTTAGTGTCATGCCATTGCGCCAGTGTGCTAAACAGTCAAAACCTCTGTGTGCTCGCTGCCCTTTCGTACTGAGGATTACGAGACCAACCGCAACTTGGTGAAGGCTTTCAATGTGCCCATCCGAGCAAGTCTTCGCCGCAGCGCCCGTTGTTGCTACTGTGGGTCCCGCTACTTCCGCTCGGCTGCTACTAGTGTCGGCGGCCGCGCAGTAAAAGCGGGCAACGTTGGGCACGGCAGCAGTGACGTATGAAAGTCGTATTTTCAGGCGGGAGATTTGAAGCGCGCTAACGCGATGCGGACCACTAAAAACGTGATTTTATTTCAAAATAAGCACTTCCTTGGCACAAAAGCAGCACTACGAGGTTTCTGGACCGCTATTTCAACAATCAACGTCAACTTAATATTTGCCTTTAGTGTCCCTTTAAACGATTGGGCGGAAGAGAGCAAGACCGCCTCCTGCCCAATCCCTGCCCTTGTTTCCTGTGTGCACGCCTTTGCTCGCCACTCGTTGCACATACGTACAGGGTCCGTGAAAAGTTCCCAGGCCACTATACTATGTATTTCTGTGACAGCGTGGCCTAGGAACTTCTGACGGACCCTGTACGTGTGCCGTGGTGAATATTATTTTCATCGTACACCATTATCTCGGAGCTATATTATAGTGGCATTGCTTTGAAGTTTTAGTTATATACTACGAACTTCAACTTCGCTATAAATTGCGAGAATCGTTCAGTGAGCCGCAGTAATCTCATTTCCTCCATTACCCAAGCGCATCCACTGGCTTCAACCTCTATAGTGAATAAATTATTCTGATATCTGTCAGCTGACACTCGAATCGCGAGCAACGTGCCGCGCTCTCGAAAAATAAGCCAGGCGTATGCTTCAGCTGCAGGATTTCTGCCAGCAGCTGGCAGCGTAGCATTCCAATGCAATGCCTTCTATGCTGCGTAACAGGAGAAATAAATAAAAAAATAAATAAGAAGAAACAATAGGAAATGTACAGTCGTCAGCAATTAAGCTTAACTCGAACGCTCCGCAGCGTGGCCTGGACTGGTTTGAAGGATGTCAGCCGCGAAGTGCTGGCGCTGTTGCCGAGATGATACCTCGGTGTGCTTGGATAGTATGTATAGGCATGCATTAATAACGTCTCGGCAACAGAGCCCAAAGCTACGCGGCGCTGGCGTCAATCAAACCGTTTCAGGACACGCTATTATAACGAAGAGACCTTGATCCCTCACGCGCACACTCATTTCAGAAATAAAGGATTTTCTATTTTACAACGAAGAGAACGCACACGATTATGTTGTACGTGGTCATTTCAATTACGTCACAGTCGCGATCAACGTAGCCGCGTCTTTTGCCTCTGTATGAAAAATTTAGAGATTTACGGCGGAATATATAATCGGTGCTACGATTTACATTACCTATTGTGTGACTCTTCTGTCGGGCTATGTTAATGCTAGAACGAAGGAATTTTTATCGCATTAGTTGGAAAACGGAATAAAAAGTACGGGTGAATAAATTTTGCAGTTTTCAGCCACAAATTAGGTTCTTGGATAAGGCGTAGTGCAACTCGTTACTGGCCTCCCTTTTATATTTTGTAAATAGTGGTCCAAGCGAGTTGAATTATCTACTGCAGTGTTTACCATACAATTACTCTGGAA
The DNA here is from genome assembly GCF_013339695.2 of Rhipicephalus sanguineus. Classification (NCBI taxonomy): domain Eukaryota; kingdom Metazoa; phylum Arthropoda; class Arachnida; order Ixodida; family Ixodidae; genus Rhipicephalus; species Rhipicephalus sanguineus. The sequence continues at coordinate 130,031,352 of NC_051178.1, forward strand.
CTAACTAAATATATATGATACCAAGGGTCCGTATTTATTGCTAAATATTGTAATCAGAGCGGTGAATTGGGCTAGTTGGTGGTGGTTCATGATGTCTTGTTGCACTTCGGATTACGAGACGAGCAAGGGCGTAGCCAAGGGAGGGGTTTGGGGGGTTCAAACACCCCCCCCCCCCGTAAATTTTCAATTTTGCTTGCGTATATATACACGCACACATACAAACGCACGCACGAACAAACAAAAAGTATGGTTGAACCACCCCCCCCCCCCCCTTGAAAAAATTTCTGGCTACGCCCCTGGAGACGAGGACGAGACAGGGACTACAGGACAGGTGGCGCGCAAGGCGTGTCCTGTAGTCCCTGTCTAGTCCTCTTCCTGTATCATCCGAAGCGCAACAAGAAATCGTGAAATATTTTAAGTCAACGTCGATGCTGCAATATTCATAAAAGAGCCAGTTGGGTGAAGTTACCCAGAGACTAACGCAGAATTTAGAAACACTTATTGTTTATACCTATTTACCTACACCCAGAGGCGTATCCTACACCTATACGTTTTCATTGCCTTGCATCTGTTTTCCGAGCACCACACCGGTTGTCGTAAAATTTTTACGAGCAAACAATCGTAATATCCCGACTTGAAGAGAAAAAGACCGCGCTGTTTCCACTGTGTGATATCACCGTGAACAATACATGTTGAAACGAGAGTAGAGAAACTCCCAGTTTTCTGGTATTACGAAGCGCGGGATGCTTGAATTGTCGACTGAAAATTCATGCCAGTGGAATCGTGGTTATAGTCGAATTGAGCATTAAAAATTGCAGTGTTCTGTGTAACGATACATGAACACTGGCGAATCCGGAAGGGGGGAGGGAGGGGTACCTGTGCAGGCTATATATATATTACGCGCTGATCTGATTACCGATGGTCAGTGACAGCGATGGAATATCAAGATATGAGAAAAGAAGCCGATGGACGGCACAGAGTTAGGTGGGGTAACGAAATTGCTTAGTTCGCTAGAATAAAATGGAAGCATGCAGCTCGCGCAAGATAGAGTGGATTGGAGATAGAATGTGAAGAAGCCTTCGTTCTACAGTGTACATAGACACAAATTAGGAGCCCTCCCCCTTTCGGAAAAATAGGGGCAAGCGAAGCTTGGCATGTGCGCATGCCTGATTTTGTAATAATTTTTCTTTCTTTATATCTACCGCATTGCGTAATGCTCCCTCCTAACTTTTCCCTTCCTCCATGCCCGGAACTGGGCCTTCGCCCACGCGCTTAGCAACGTAACACTTCTGTTGCGGCAGGCAACAAGGAAGGTCATGCGTGAAACGATGAAATGCAACAATGAAGGCAACAATGAAATGTGGCAGCGTGGAATGACAAGTTACCTCGATAAAAGATCAGATTTACATAGAAGAAACGGCTGATCGCCGGCAAGCCCACCGTCTAGAGAGCGTCAATTATTGGAAAACGGCGCATTCAAATACACTTGTCACCGGCGTACCTTCGAGGGCCATGCACATTTCTGCACACTCGCTGCAACCGCCGGGTTTTTCGCGTAGGATGCCGCCGTGACCGAATTTTGTAACTCATAAAAGCTTCGCTCAATAGGCTGAGGATGATGATGATGAAAGAAGCCCTGCTGGTGGTCGAGATTAATCGAGAACCCTCTACATACGTCGTCGCTCAACGCCTTGTCGTCGCGCTGAAAATCGACGTCCTTACATCGGCGTCGCATTCGGCGACGACGTCGTATAAACAGCAACGCGCAACCGCGACCAGCGAGTGCAACTCGAAGCGAGCGAGATGCTTCGAGGAAAGACACGCATGCATGCACACGTGCATGCATGCGTGCGAAACGAAAGAACACAGACCGCTGCATGCGCTAACAACCACATGTGTTAATTCTTTCAGGCTCTCAACCACTTTTTGCAATACAAAAAACAACAAAAACGATAAAACCAGCATGCACAGAACCATTAGTCTGGTATCTCCTTCGGTGCTTCGTTGCTCGAGGACGCGGGTTCGATCCCCTACCACGGGTGCGAAATGCAAGGACATCAGTAGGTGCACGCGTTAAAAAAAATGTGAGTAGTCAAAATTAATCTGTATAGCACCTTACTACGGTGTACCGCACATGGGTGTTGTGGTAATGGCACGTAGACCCCACAAATTATTTCTTTTTGGAGCTCCGAAAGGTCTGTAACGCTCTTATTTAGCTTTGGAAATAAAGGGGGGAAATGTACATTCACTGTGCAGTGGACTCTGCGCCTACATGTTTGCTTGTGTATCTACAAACAACGCAACAGAAAGATAACCGCGAAGGGCTTTCGGTGGACGAGAGGGTTTTCCAGCTGTCGTTATCTGAAATGCTCGTTTCGGGAACTCTATACGCGGAGGGAATGCTTAGAAGTAGATAATAAAAAAACGCGTTGCGGAACACGCGTTATCGCGCTGGGCGCTTGCCACGAGATAAGAACTGCCTTTGGATGTATACGTGATCAGAAAGCCAAGCGCCCTACTTCTCTTCTTCGAGGCTAAATGAAAGAAAAACAACGAGTGGCAGAGCGGCGCCATATTTCCTTGATTTCGCTAGCACTATGCGACAACGCCATTTGAAGGAACGCAATAACCGTGCATTTTAACGCGATAGCGTTAAAGAGCTTCGTTTCGCAGAAATTGTGGCGTTGGCGCCGGCATCATTGGCTGTGCGCGAAAAATCAGCGCTGTCCTTGAGCGAAAGTTCGTGAGAGGCAAATAAATAAATAAATAATAAAAATTTTCGGTTCGAATGGGAATTGAACTCGGGACTTCTTCAAGGTAAGTGGGTGTTCTGCCGCAGAGAAACGAAGGGGTGCTTCGTCAATGTCAATCCGCAAAAGGAACAATTATGGCGTAGTGAGCAGTTCGCAACTCTACTCGCAGTATAGGCATTCTAGGATAGTCTCTAACAGCCAATGTTACGCGCACGGACGTTCCTTTTCTTGCGGCACGGTGTCTACCGAAAAGCGAAGCCAGGCTAGCGATATACAGAAAGGCGATTCGAACGGGACCCGATTACGCCATCGCACCCTACTCTTGAAGGTGAAGCTCAAGTGTCCTCCAAGTTTTTTTTATGTATGACCGAAACATAAAATAAAGTAAACCCACCTTGCTGCTAGACTGCAATGCATAATTCCACAACATCCCGCATAGCTGCACAAAAGACAGCTATGAATGCCATAGCGGGGAACATTCATATTGAAGGTTGTGCGCCGCTAGGACAAGAATTGCATGCGCTGACCCCCTGAACGGCACGGACGGCAACCAAACCTGCGATCATATAGGCGTGCGCAGGGCTTTCCATTAAGAAGAGCCAAATGTATATCACCGCTGTCTGCACAGCGGTGAAGATGTCTGCGCCCCTCTGGGAGTTCTATTGCCCTGTGGGTAACAACCTTTACTTACACGGCTATACGAAATTTTATTACACACGACAGCTGGTTCTAATACATGTCACGACGAGAAGAGGCGTCGTTGAAAACTTCATGTTGCGATCCTGACCATCCCTGTGCTGCGCACAAATATTTCTGTGCTGCGCACAGAAATATTTGATACGAGAATTTGGCAAGCGATATAACTACGAGAAGTTATTTATCGCACTTATCGCTTAATCTCTTGCAGTTATAATGATTTTTCATTGCAATGAAAGATCCGCAAACAAGCAAATTGCATTTGCTCCATCATACGTTTAGACCTTAATTACCCAGCTCGAGAGCGTGGGTTCGACTCCCGGCAACGGTGGCCGTGTTTCGACGGGGGTCAAATTGAAACGTGACATCGTTTCTTTCTTTTCCTTTTTTTTTTCTCTTAGCATAACGACTGCTATGAGCAATTGCTCGTGATAACCGCGTCATGTCAGTGCAAGGCCAATGTTGGCTCCGATATACGTGTCCGAGTCAAAATTACACCGATACCACACGAACTGTACACGCTGGAAATGATAATAATAATATCTGGGGTTGAACGTCCCAAAACCACGATATGATTATGAGAGACGCCGTAGTGGAGGGCTCCGGAAATTTCGACCACCTGGGGTTCTTTTACGTGCACCTAAATTTAAGTACACGGGTCTCAAACATTTTCGCCTCCAGACGCTGGAAATGAAAGTGCATACTACATCACTTATATAGCCGTAAACGTTCGCGTTTCAAACCGCGAGTACTCTCAGAGTACTTCATTGAAGGACTCTGGTACTGTACTCAAATTTTGGTGCACGTTAAAGAACCCCGTGTGGTCGAAATTAATGCGGAGACACCCGCTACAGCGCGTCTCATATAATCATATCGTGGATTTGGCATGTAAAAGTCCAGCAAGTATTATTACTTATAAGGTGTGAAACCACAAGACCATGAAGCACCTTTTATACACCCACAGAGACGTTACAATTTTGCACTGCGGCGCAAGATCGCGCAGGTTATCTTCGAGCTCACGACACGAATTTCGAGATGTCCCTATCAGAAAGATTGATCGCGTGTACTCAGAGAGCCTGTCCCGGCCCGGCCGTTGTGCGCGCCAGCGTTCGCACTTATCTTTATGCTGACATTACGTTTGCGACGGGAATGCAGGCCGTGTAATTCGCCATGTAAGTGGACTTTCTGCTCCCACAGCCGGTGAAGAAGTATGCTCAAGAACACGTGACGAATGGGTGACATAAATGGAGAGTCGTTCGCTTTTTTCAGTGCCCGATGACTGCCAGCGGGGCACTGACAAAAGAAAGAAAAAAAAAAAGGAACTGTTGCACAAGTATGTGATAGGTGATATATGGCTTTATCTTTCTGTGCATCGTCCTACAAGTCACCTTTACGCCAGAGAAATCGGACGCTTTATCCGAACGAATATTGTAGATTAGGTCCCTAACGACGGTAAATTTTTTCAATCTCGATTCCTTTCAATTTATGCCATAATTGCTACACTACAGTTCAAAACTACAAATAATATCCCCTACGCCTTTCTTGGCTGTGTCTAACAAAGAAACGAGCCCTTGATTCAGGCCCGTAGCCAGGGGGAGGAAGGCAGCCCCCCCCCCCCCCCGAAATTTTGATGTAGGGGGGTGTTTAATGGAAAATAAATAAAAAAATAGGTGTTTTTCTCAAATAGTCAAGGTTGTCAGCAAGTCCCCCCCTGCCCCTCCCGAAAAAAATTCCTGGCTACGGGCCTGCCTTGATCCATTCGCCTTTTGTTCGTTACGTCAGAGTGGTTTATTCGAAACTCACTCGAAGGGAGGTTGAACTACGTTTCTAATAACCCTAACTTAAAATCTAGGACTGTATCAAAAGCTTCGATATTCATTATTCGAGAGTATCAGTCGTTCGCATACGCCTAGAAGTTAAGAGCTGAGAGACAAATATGCAATGTCTCGGTCTCCCGCATCGAGTTGGTGAGCTTCCGTTGTTGATGCCGTTGCCATTCTGCAGAAAAAGGCGTTCAGCTTGGTTGACAAGACCAGAAAACGTTTCGACGGCGTTTACATCCTGTATATAAGCTCTTCCTGCTGTTGCTGCTATCATATCGCTGTATATATATATTTCAGGCATATATATGTTGACTGATCCCGTGACAATATTGCATGATAATATACCCCACGGGCTCTGAGATCCACATATATCTTACATGGGTGTCGGCAGGGGGTGCATAAGGGGCAATTTCGTTGTTGTCATGGGAGCATATATATATCTCTGATTATAAAATCCACGCGGCGGCTGCATTTTCGATGGAGGGGGAAATGTTTTAGGCCCGTGTACATAGATTTAGGTGCACGTTAAAGAACCTCAGGTAGTCGAAAATTCCGGAGCCCTCATACGGCGTCTCTCATAACCATATCGTGGTTTTGGGACGTTAAGCCCCAGATATTATTATTCTAAAAACCAGAAGAGTCGAGGCCACTTGCAAAAGCGCACCGGCGGGCAGCGCTGTTGGCCGACTTATATGGATTGATGGGGCACCCTTAGATATTGTCCAAATGAGCTGGAAACCAATAAACATATTTTAAGTCGCGAAATTACTTTCCGGTATCCGCCTCGTGCATCGGTATGGTGGCGCCACCGCTCGGCTAAGGTGGTTGTGCCCTCTCCCAACCCCCCATAGGATCCCATGCATTTTGAATGAAGTTTGCGATTCCGTTGCGCAAAAACAAACTAGCGTCATCTCTCGACAACACACCACACCGACAATCCAACACCTCCTCTTTCTTCCACCGACTGGCCATGCTCCAAGCTAACTCCTCTCTCCCCTTTCTTTTATTTCTTTCGGTGGCCGTGAGAGCGCGCGCTGTGCACTGTGTAGTGCACAGCGCACAGCGCGAAGCTTCCAGGCCTATTTATGCTGATAATATTGTCTTATTTGCGAACAGTCAAGATGATATACAGCGACTGGCAGATATATGCGGAAGGGAATGTGAGGCTTTAGGACTAGAATTTAGTGCAACAAAATGTGGATTGATGGTATTCAATGATCACGAAGACCATGCGATCTTTATACAGGGCCAAAGAATACCGAGGGTAAGGGAGTACAAGTACGTCGGAGTATGGGTAAATGAGGGGGATAGATATATGGAGGTACAAGAGAAAGCATCGGTAGCAAAGGGAAAGAGGAATGCTGCCATTATGAAGCACAGAGCTTTATGGGGGTACAATAGGTACGAGGTGCTTCGAGGGCTGTGGAAGGGTGTGATGGTCCCGGGGCTTACATTTGGGAACTCAGTGGTGTGCATGAAGTCAGAGGTACAATCAGGAATGGATGTTAATCAAAGGACGGTGGGCCGCCTCGCGTTGGGCGCTCACGGGAAGACGACAAATGAGGCAAGGGTGATATGGGATGGACAGGCTTTGAAGTGCGGGAAGCTCAGAGCAAAATGAGATTCGAAGAGAGGCTGAGGAAAATGAAGAAGAACGAGTCCTGGACCCGCAGAGCCATGAGCGTGGGACGGCCACCAGTGTTTGAGGGAACGTGGTCAACGTTCCGAGTTCGCCTCGAAGCATACTTCGAAGCGCAAGACATCACGGACGCGACGAAGCGACGAGCGGTGTTAGTGGCCTCGCTACCGGACAGCGCGATTCGAGTGATCCAGGGACGTTGCCATCCGAGGCAAATCAACGCACTCAACTACGACGACGCCGTAAAGCACCTCGAAGAGTACTACGCCCCGGAAGTCAACGAAATAGCGGCAAGTTATGCTTTCTTCACGCGATCACAGCAAGAAGGAGAGAGTGTACAGGAATTTATTGCAGAAATAAGGCGGCTAGCAGAAAAGTGCAATTTCGGATCGTCTCTCGAACGCATGCTGCGAGACCGAATCGTGTGTGGAGTCTTGGATGAAGATGTGAGACGACATCTGCTGATTTTGAGGAAGCTGACGCTTACGGAAGCAGAGGATTTCGTTATCTCAGCCCAGAACGCTGCCGCTAATGCTAGAACCATGCAATCTGCGGATCAGAGTACCATCCACTTCACGCGGCCGCAGAACCGGCCGAGAAAAGGGCAACCGAAGGCCGAACGCATGACATCTTGCCAGAGGTGTGGTAGTGAAGCTCACTCGAACGAGCAGTGCTATCACGTCCGTACGATATGCCGCCGGTGCGGTAAACGAGGGCATCTCGCTCGAATGTGCCCAGGACAAACTCAGTGGAATCCCCGTGGTGCTTACGCCCTGTCGGCAGCATCTGATGACAGCTCGGGAGATGAGAAGAAACTTTACACACTAGTGGCTCATAAAACGACTGATGGCCGCATGGTTAAGCCAATTTTCAAAAAAATCACTTGGGATGGTGTGCCTGTTAATATGTTGATCGATACGGGGTCCCCCGTGAGTGTTATCTCAATGAGCCTGTTCAAGCAGAATCAAAGCAGATGGCCGCCTCCAAGCAGCACCACTCTTAGACTGTCGTGTTTTTTGGGAGAGCTTCCAGTGGTTGGAGAACTGCACATGAAAGCAACCTGTGAGGGACACGACATACAGGGTACCCTGGTTATCGTCGATACTCCTGGACCAGCGCTGTGCGGAAGGGACACGATCAAGGCGTTTAACAACTGTGGAGTGGCCATGATGATTCCAAATTTCGTCGCAAACCTCAACACGCGCAAGGAAGACCGCACAAGCCAGCAACTTCAGACCTTGCTCAAGGAGTTCGAAGATGTGTTTTCGCCAGGTTTAGGACTATACAAAGGTCCACCTGTGAAGCTGATCTTGAAAGAAAACGCCACGCCCCGCTTTTGCAAAGCACGTACGGTGCCATATGCTTTGACGACCAAAGTGTCCGATGCTTTGGACCGATTAGTGGCAGACGGCGTTATATCACCGGTTATGGCAGCAGAATGGGCGACGCCGGTGGTTCCAGTAGTTAAAACTGATGGGTCCATTCGACTGTGTGGCGATTTTCGGCTGACAGTGAACGTGGCCACCGTGACTGAGCAGTACCCATTACCTCGTGTGGACGACATCTTCGCAAGACTGAATGGCGGTGAAGTATTTAGTACACTGGATTTGACTCAAGCGTACAACCAGCTGCCCCTGGATAACGAGTCCAAGAAGCTGACTGTCATAAACACTCACAAGGGCCTATTTTGCTTCAATAGGCTTCCTTTTGGAATTAGCTCAGCTCCGGCCATCTTCCAGAGGCATATGGATTCCCTGTTCAAGGATCTTCCGGGTGTACAAGCCTATCTGGATGACATCATAGTGGCCGAAAAGCGCAATGACACTTCATTGCTAAAGCAAGTCCTGCAGCGCTTACGTGACTATGGGCTCAGACTAAACATTAAGAAATGCACATTCAGACAAGAAGAAGTCACCTTTCTTGGACTTCGAGTCGATGCTAATGGGCTCAAACCGAAGGACGACAACATTGAAGCAGTTCTCCAAGCACCGGTCCCCAAGTCGGTGAGCGAACTGAAATCTTGCTTGGGCTTAATCAACTATTACGCCAAATTTTTGCCGAACCTTTCCACAGTACTGGCCCCATTATACAATCTGCTAACTAAGGGGGCTACGTGGAAATGGCAACAGGTACATGAGGAAGCGGTTCGAAAGGTTAAGCAGGCCATACAAGCGTCAAAGTTTTTGACACACTTTGACCCTAACAAACCTTTGAAGTTGGAATGCGATGCTTCACCTGTAGGAGTGGGGGCAGTACTTTCCCATCGCATCAATGGCACAGACTATCCGATAGGATTTCGCTCCAGAACTCTGTCCAAAGCAGAACGAAACTACTCCCAGCTAGAAAAGGAAGCGTTGGCCCTTGTATTCGGCGTGACTCGATTTAAGGACTACTTATATGGCAATCACTTTGTTTTGGTGACCGACCATAAACCCCTGACGGGTTTGTTTAACCCAGGAAAAGCCATTCCTCCCATGGCTGCGGCAAGGATTCAGAGGTGGGCACTTCTCTTGGACAATTACCATTACACATTGCAGTATCGCAGGGGAACAGAAAACTCGAATGCTGATGCCTTAAGTCGCCTGCCATTACCAAACAAACTACACGATACCAGCACAGAAGATCCGCCAGAGTATGTCCTGTACTCGGAATGCTTGGAGAAAAAGGCGATTAGTGTCAGAGACGTGGCACATTTTACAGAAACGGATCCTTTGCTGCAGCAAGTGAAGTTTTGGATCAAGAAAGGCTGGCCGAAATTTTTGTCTGAAGAGCAGATCCGCTTCCGGCCATACTTCAGTAAGAAGGCTGAACTCACGTATTACCAAGACTTAGTCTACTGGGGACACCGCATCGTGCTTCCCACCGCTCTAAACCGACGTATCTTGGACTTGCTCCATGAAACGCACCCAGGCATGGCGACCATGAAGAACATTGCAAGATCCCTGTTTTGGTTTCCGGGGCTAGACGGTGAGATCGGGCGATTGGTGCGGGAGTGTCCTGCTTGCGTACAGGCTGCAGCGATGCCTCCAGCGCAAACACCTGTACCATGGCCCACGACGGGAGAGAAATGGAGCCGGCTGCACGCTGACTATGCTGGTCCTATTGAAGGACACATGATACTGGTAGTCGTGGATTCCGAAACGAAGTGGATAGAAGCAGTCCCAACGAAATCTGCAACAGCAGAAGTGACAGTGGAGGCTCTCAGGGCGATGTTTGCAAGGTTCGGTCTACCTCGTACTCTTGTGACGGATAACGGACCTCAGTTCACGGGCTTCCACTTCCGCAATTTCCTGGCTCAGAACCAAGTAAAACACTTGACTACAGCGCCCTATCATCCACAATCAAATGGTTTAGCGGAGCGGGCCGTAAGAACGTTGAAGGAAGGCTTGAAGAAAAACTATGAAATTCCGCTGCAAACTCGAATATCTAGACTTCTGTTCCGTTATCGCCGTACGCCAGTGAAGGAGGGCAAGTCACCAGCGGAGCTCTTGCTGGGATATCAAATAAGAACAAAACTCGACTGCATTATGCCGACCACCGAGGCCGTGAAAGCAAAGCCGTGCAATGAACGTGAACAGCGATGGCAGGCTGGACAGCGTGTTTGGACTCGAACTTTTCAGCCACGCAAAAAGTGGATACCAGGTATCGTGCGTGACCAGCAGGGAAAGCGCATGGTCACAGTGGACACGACTCAGGGAATGGAACGGCGGCATTTTGACCAAGTGCGACGGCGGGACGTTACGGTCGACGAATCGTGCGACACCGACACGCTATCGCCCCGTCAAGAGCTTTCGGGCGAAAGCGCAAGCGATTCGCTGACTCCGGCAACTCAACCTTTGCGGCGCTCAACGCGACAGCGCCGTCCTCCAGATCGTTTGAACTTTTAAGAAGGGAAGAAGCTGTGGCATCGGAGACTACCATCATCATCACGAGCAAGCATCACGGCTCGCCGGCTGCGTGTTCGGCTCGTGATGATGATGGTAGTCTCCGATGCCACAGTATAGAAAAAGCGTTGACACGCAGTGGAGAAAAAGAACTAGGAGGCTCACCAGTAAATATACGGCTAACAGTGCGGGCGATATGGCAACAAGGAACATTAAGCGGAAGGTCAGAGAGGCGGAGAGGACTTATTGGATGGCAGCGATGGAAAAGAAGCTGGCTCTGAGTAACTACCGAAAGGGAAAAAACGAAATAAGGAGGGAAAGGTTTTATGATAATTCAAGGGGAAGCGCTTTACTGTTTGAAGCAAGGTCGGGCTGCCTTAGAACGCGTAGTTATAAAGCGAGATTCAGTAACGAAGAAGAACAATGTACATGCTGCGGAGGAACTAAGGAAACGATGGAACATGTACTGATTGAATGTGGCGATATTCACCCAGGTATACGTGTGGGCACGAGTCTACATGAAGCCTTGGGTTTTAGGGACAAGAATGGAAAGCTGAACACGTCCGCGATAGAAATAAGTAAGAGACGGTTAGAGTATTGGTGGCAGAAAAGTAGAGATAAAGAACAAAAATAAATAATGGGGGGAAAAATAGGGTCATTCTGCCTTAAGAGGCAGAGAGACAGACCGTGAATTTATATTTTTTTGGTATAATAACATAGATGTAATCAATGTAAATAAGCTATTAGGGCAACATAAAACAAGGAAGCTTTTTTCTGTTTCTTCGAGCCTGGTGGCAGACATGTCACCGCCCCGTTACAAAGGGGACGCTCATAGCATCCATCCTTCCATCCAGTCGACAGCGCACCCGACAATGCCGGCTGGGCTCGTCGCTTTCGTCGCGTCTTCCTTGAACGTTGCAACGTTAATATTGCGTAAGGCGGTGGCCACACGTCGGGCGATGAACCCTGATTTCGTTCAGCTGCCATCTCATCAACGGCAATGTTTCAGACGCCTCAGCTGTGTACTTTTGTCCGTTGGTTGCTGGACAAGATGGCCTCCTGCAAGACCGCGCGTTTTTCCAAGTCAGCTGTGTGTGTAGTTCTCGGCGTCGTAGCAGTTTGATGACTCGAGGACGTCAACTGTTGCTACATCGTGGGAACCGCTGAAGTGACTGCAAGCTTGACGACATTGTACCAGAATATTCTACGCGCACGATTGTGCTACACTTAAAATACCACGCTTGGCCTTGAGCGTCAACCTGATACGCCTGTGTGCAACAAGTGTGTTGTTATTGTTGTTGCGTCGGTTAATATTGAATTGCAATTGGAATACCGTTTTTGCAAAGGTAAGTGAAGCTGTAAGTAGTTGCCCTTCTATATGCTCGCTACTCCACGAACATTACTTCTAGAATCCCATTTTATGTTGAGCTGCACGTACCAAAGGAGAATCTATCATACGAGATACATTACACGCGTGCGCATTTCCTATATGAATCTGAGTAATGCCACGCGTGCGCATTTCCTATATACGTCTGAGTAATGCCATGCTCAATTTAAAGCGCATGTGTTAGAGGATTGTGGCTTCAATGGTGAAAGTGATTATATAATCCGAAATATGTGATTGCAATGCAGTTAGAACTTTCTCATTGGTTAACGCGGTCTCTGAAAAAAAAAAAACGCTGTGTGAATGTTTGTTGGTCATTTGCTAAAGTACTTTTACGCATTATTATGCAGCTGTGTGACGGCTGTTAAATCGTTTAGCAAGTTAGATTTTGGTTTTCTTGGCCTAGTTGAGTGCTACGAGTGTTGGGCGAAGATGAAAACGCGTGTCTTTTGTGCGTTTCTTAAGCAGGCATACAGCCGTAATAGTCATTGTTGTTGTACTGCTTGGGGTGTTCAATAAAACAAGAATGCTGTTTTGTACTGCAACAGTTGTTATTTCATCTGTGTTAACAGATCACGCAAACAACTTGGACACATGCACGTAAGAAACGTACGCAGTGCATCGCGCGCACGCATAAAAAAACGGGCCTGTCATTTTAAAACAAATCATATAGAACAATCGACGTAACAAACGGCATATGATTGTCTAGTGGAGCAGCATCGGCAGTACAAATATCAAACCAGAATGAAAAATGAAGAGAAAAACGGCGAGTAACGGGCGCTTTGCCCACGGCTTCTATGAGCCGCGCGTATCCACCTTTCGCCACCGTTCGCCGTTGGTGTCGCCACCAGTACAACTGAAAGCAGCAGCGCACGAGGCGGATATGCCATGTGCATATCGGTTATGCGGCGCGAGCTATCCACTGCAGAGCGGAAGAAAGCGCGGCGCGTGTTTCGCTATATCCCACAGTTGTGCCAATAACTCTGCGTGCAGAGTTGCGCACATCCGGAAGACCAAAATCCCTATATTAAGACCTGGGCAGAAGGCTCTCCTAGCAGAGCACTGATGCATTACATTCGCACTAAAATGAAAGCAGACAGCAAAAACCGACTATTAGAAGCTACACCGACGCGCATACTAAATGACAAGGGGGATTTACTCGTCAACAAGAAATCTTTTTAAACAAAGTTATGGCTAACTCTGCATACACACCACACATACTAGACAAATGGCAGCAATCTACCCGACCTTCGAGTGAAAATATTTCTACGCGATGCACACACTGTCAGAGGCTGTGCCGAGCAGATTTAGAACATCTCATTTGGACATGCGCAGCTTTCTCAAAAGGCAGACGTCACATTGAACACCTGCTGCACGCCGACATGGCAGCTCTACGTAACTTAATAAAGTCTGACCATGAAGCCCAAAAAGCTCTCGCAACATACGGTAGTCAAAGTGGCCTGTTTCGAGTGGTGTAGGAGAGGTCGACTGATTCGTGCGAGGACGTGAGGTGAAGATGCCCATCACCCTTTAATCCCCTTACCCCTCCAACAGCGACCAAGAGTCGCCCTTTTATTTCAATAAAGGTCACATTCATTCCACAGTTGTGAGAAAAGAGCTCTAACAAAACGGCGCACGCTCGTCAGCGACCAGGTGAGCGCCGCGGACCGTAATAACAATAACAGCACGCGGAGCGCATGCCTACCGATGCGCAGATAATCGGGACTAATAATGCCTAGCTGTGTGCGGAGAAAAGATAATGCAAGGACAACGACTGTCGTACTGAAAACAAAGGTCCGCGGTGCAAGCTGATCCGCATGTTACTGACTTCAAAACCGGCTGCGTGCAAAAAGAAAATAAGAATGCGAATTATTGCTTCGTGGTGTCATTCGATATAGGTTTAATGACACGAAACGACAAAGATTACGATTAGGATGCCGCAGGGGAATTTCGAAACTGAAGCTTATAGGAGAGATGAAAACATGAGGTGCAGGTTGCTATACAGCTATTGAGAGTTCGCGCCGTTGGTGTCAAGCTCAACGTATAACGTGTAACAATGCTTTGGCAGCGGATACGATAAAAGAGGCAGATGGATAATAATTGCTTACAAGAGAAATGGTGTGCTGCTCCAGCGCAGATGTTGGGATAAATAGTACATGTATAGTGAAGCCTGCGTGAAACGCTTATTTAAATTTTATAAATAAGCCAAAATTGAACGTGGGTCTCATTTAATGTTCATGTATACTGCACCGCTCGCAAGCTATGCTAAAATGCAAACAACAGTTAATGCGAATGCACAATGCGAGATGTCGACGCAGTGATGTGACGAGGACAAAGGAAATGCTTGATGTTTGTAAAGGAAAAAGGGTGAGATGCACTCACGCGTTCGGAGCGAACGAACCTCGACTAAATTGAATCGCGGACATACTGGGTTTCGATTGCATCATCGCACCAGCAATCAGTCTGTACGCGAACTATTTGTCAGGACATCAGCAGCAGCGGTCGTCAGATTAAATAAGTCTTCTAAACGGTCAGATAAATGATAAGGGGGAAGGTTCGCTAAGGAGGCTTCGCTTTGCTGCGAAGCTTTTAGGTGTCTCAGCTGAGACTTGGCTGATAAATCATGGCGTGTGAAATGAACAATACGCTAAATAAGCTGAAAGACTCGTCCACCACAGCTGGCCTAATTACCCCACAATTCTTCCACTAGGACATCTCAAATAATTTACCATGAAAGGCACAGGAAGCGAGAAAGAGAGAGAACGACAGACAATGACGGAAACCACGGCCGCTGAAACTATGGGGACAACGACCTATACAGAGGGCAAACGTCTCCGTGGCCCTTGTCCTGTGTTCTGCCCGGCGCGTTTGAACTAGACCCCTACGCTTTGCATGGTGTGAGTTTTAGCCTTTTTCAGCGTCGCCACGACATACGGTCTTGCACTGCGCATGCAGGCAAACCGATCATCGACCTGAAGGCCGGAGACCGAGGAGCGAGACAGACGCACTCAAACAGGACCGCTCGCTGATCTCATGCAACCGAAAACCGCTTCTTCTCGGTCGGCAGGACGTCATCGACTTTTGTTTCGGGCCAGTGGAGTGTGGCGAATGTCGACAAGGGCCGCGCAGGCAGAAAACAAGCGTGGAAAGCGCGGCGCTCTAACGAAACTACAAGAAACGCGAGAGGAAACAGCCAAGAGCACGTGTAGTCGGTACTTCGACGGGGCAAGGACGAATCGCAGCGTCTCCGAGGACGCAACAAAGCCCGTTCCGCTTTCTCGACGTCATCTCAAGGCGCGCAACTTGATAGGGAAGGAGTCAGCTGCATGAGTGCGCGCTCACAGCCGCGGTCGTGAGTGTGTTCGGCCCGTGACGAAATCCTTTGCAGGCATCTCGGCTAAGGGCCACGCGAACGCATCTCCCTCAAGGCTTCTTCGCGGATTCGTATGACGTGCGCCCCGCGCACTGACTTGCTGTTTAGGTCTGTTCTTTCTTTTTTTGTTTCCCCTCGCAGCGGAGACGTCGAGAGGAGGAGGCACGTGCTTCCAGCGAGGTTGTGAATCGGTTTACACTCCGCCCCCCGAGCCGGCCATCCCGCTCCGGCTGATAAGGCTGATTGCGGAAACGGGGATGCCCTCTATCTGGACCCGGAGTCCTGCTCTTTATCGGCAGCCCGCTCTTTGTTTAGCGATGATCAGCCGGAGCCGGGAACGAAGTTGCGCGCACTTTGCCGCAAGCACGTCGCTCCTTCATCCATGACAGTTGGGGACACCACGCCGCCGCCACCATGGCTCTGAGGTACGTGGCTCTTATGACCCTCAATATTGTCATAGCCCCTCTCCCCCCCCCCTCCTTCCACCCTCTGCGTATTCGCATTGCAGTTTCCGCATATATCTTCAATATTTGGGCAGCTGATTTGCTTAAGCAGTACACACACGGCTCATTTGCGAATGGCATGCAGCATCGCAAGGCGACATTGCTCGCAGAGCCACATGCCAGTGATGCGAGAGCAATCAGCCTTTTGCTGCGTACGCGCGCACGAGATGTAGTTTCAGTTGGGGTGCGCACACCTATGCAGATCTTGTGACAGTGTAATAAACGACTCCAGGTCACTTTCGGTCATTCACAACACTAGATGACCGTTGTCGCATTTATATTTTTAGTTACCCGTTGTGCACTCAGCGCTGATGTCACTCCTGGTAATGGGAGCGGCCACGAATGTATCTGCTTTTGCAGGAGTAGCAGCGTCTCGCTCAGTCAAGGGTCATGAGTGTGAAGGACTACCCGGCTGCTAATGCCTCGGCATGTCAGGAGCAGAACTTCTTAAGCAAGTTGATGAAACATAGCTTAGCAGAAGAGTCCTAATTTTCCCCATTCCTTGTACATCGGAATTTAGCTATAGCGCTTTCCACATATTATCCTCACTTTTCCCCCGTAAAATCGCGTGTCATGAATACAAAGCCGCCTGGGGAGCAGTACTCGTTTCCTTAAACATCTCTCATTTTTCCTTAGTTTCTAGCGGTGCCTTCGCGAGGTCGGTCAGGGGAAAGACTTTTCAGAGAGAGATTTGCTGTATCTTCCTGCTTCATTACAACCTCTTCCATCTCTCATAATTTGACTGCACATGATTGCGCCACTTCCATCATGAAGGCACTTGCTCCCTAATCACTCGTCAAGAGAACACGCTAAAGCTTTCTCAATGCATCGCGCCTACTTACTTACTTTCCCTTGTAGTCTTGGACAAAAGACACACGACATACAAGATAGCAGCACGAATGGGCTAACGTAGCCAACACTGTAGGTACTAAAAACTTGATTACAAGGCCAACTAATCGGCATGCACACCTCCGAGTCAGCCTTCTTTTTTTTTTCACCTTCGCAGATTGAGCAGCCCTGCACTGGTTTTGGCGAGAGGCTTGTTGCGGGAGGCGTCGCGCGGCTGCGTAGAGCCGTCTCTGGTGCTTGGCTCGCGCCGCGATGCGTCCTCGGCATCGCTCAAGGAGCGTCTCACCCGCGACCTAGTCCTTCCGGTACCGAACGGCCAGCTGGCTGGCAAGCAGTGGGGGCCCGACGACGGACAGCCAGTCCTGGCGCTGCACGGCTGGCTGGACAACGCGGCCGTCTTCGAACCACTGGTGCCATTCCTCAAGGCCGAGTTCAAACTGGTGGCTCTCGACCTACCGGGCCACGGCCTGTCGTCGCACCTTCCGGCCCGCGGTCACTACACTCTGGACAGCTACGTAGAAAGCGTGCTGTCGGCCGTCGACCACCTCAAGTGGGACACCTTCTCTGTCCTTGGTCATGGAATGGGCGCGGGCATCGGATACTACCTCGCCGCTTTGCAGCCGGACAGGGTTCCCCGACTCGCTTCCCTCGAGGGATCCTTCCCAGCGACGAGCCCTAGCTTCGAGCCGCACGAGTGCGAAGACCATCGCGACTCGTACACGAGGCAGGAGGTCATGGACGTGCTGGTATCGAGAGGACACGGTGCCGCTTCGGCGGAACTGCTCATGGCCAGAGGTTGCAGGCGCGTGTCGGGAGGCCGCTACGTGTTCACGACCGATCGCAGAGTGAGGTGCGCGCGGCCACAGGGTCTCTACCCTGGCGTGTTCGACAGGACTCTTCCGCGCTACAGGAACAATCTGATGGTGCTGCAGCGGGACTGCAGGCTCACGGACGGCGCGAGGCCGCACCTGGAAGCCCTGGAGGCTATCGTGCGCTGCCTGGGCGCTGAGGAGTGCGCGCGCTTCAGCTACGTCGTGCTGGAAAGCGAGAAGAACATGCATGTCAATTCAAATCCAGACACAGTGGCTAGCAGGGTGAACGACTTCATGTGTACGTGACGCGCGTCTCCGAAAGAACTTTGCTCAAGACAGTCTGGTGAATGACGGCACTTTTATTTTATTTTATTTGAACAGGGAAGAGCTGCAAGCTAAAAGCATATTGGGGGATCCTCTATAACGGTATAAAAGCTACGGAGGAAGAGAAGCTCAAATTGGCATTATCCAAGCTCATATGTAATCAATACAAAAACATAATTATAGCAGTGGCGTGAACGATCGGTACCCTATAACAAGACTTATGTCAATTGACGAGCAATATGAAGGGGAACACACATGTTCGTGTTTGAGACGCGATTACTATTGATGTGTACATAAAAATCTGACGTATGGATCTGCACTAGGTACCTTTTCATTTGGGCAACGAACACTTTAGTGCTTGACAACGGCGCTTAGCCACTATGACGTCTTTAAAGTAACTTCAGTGTTCCCTTTCATATTGCTCACGTCTGAACGAATGTCGGGCGCGTGGGAAACACACGACGACCTCGAAGCTCTGCAATAAAGTTAAACAAAAGCAATTTGCCAATGTGGTAGAAATAGCGTGAGGGGTCGGTATTACACGGAGATGACTCGAACGCTGCGTGCGTTGGGTCACGGCCGCAGCTTTTCTGCCTCCGTGGTACGGGAGAGTGCATGCATGGCCAATTTACAGCGCAACCGTCCATTTAACTTCACCGGACAGCCGGTGCCGGACACTCGGTCTGTTCCAACCATATAGCTTTCTGGCCCAAAGACAACTACGTCTCCATACAAATAAGTACGTATGTATACTGCACAGTGCTTAAATACATTGTATATAGAAAAGATGACGACGAAGAATGAGGGGTTTGGAATGTTGTATATAGCAGATTGCAAAGACCACACTTGATAATTACACTGATCGCGAAATAACGGCTGCTCTTAGACAAAAATAACGGCTGCTCTTAGAGCCAAGTGCAGAAACTGCATATTGGAAAACTATTATTCTTGAGAGTACGTATATATCATTTTGTAGATATATAATCGTGTCGAGGGGCCTTTGTCCAAGTATATATATATATATATATATATATATATATATATATATATATATAATTAAGGCAAAAGGCTAGTAAGGCGAGAATAACTTTCTAGATAATCAGCTTGTGAACGTTAGCTGGGGCACCCAAAATATGATATTATTTGCGCGTATTTACATTTTAAACGAGACAGAACGTAGCTGAAATGTGAGAGCCGCGAGTGTTCTTCCCGAGTGCCTTAGAGAAAGAACTAAGAACTAGTTTTTCAGGGCAATAAAAGTTTCTTAGTGACGAAGGTTTATCAGTGTCTTGTGTCCAAGTTTCTGCGATGCGATGTCGGCCAAAGCTCTGCCGACTGTTATCTCAAATCCCTGTCATAAAGCAGTGGCCCATAAACGCTGTCGCCACTGCAGAAAGCGCTGACCTGTTTATGAAAGACGATAGTCTTTCTTGGGGAACTTAAACGCAGAAATTTTGGTCTGTCTGTCACACGATTCAGCCACCCGGCCATAGTTTAAGCACTTGCTGAACGCCCAGCCATCTTCAACTGGTAGCTGCGTTCATACTTGTGAACATTGTCGATCAAAAAGCAACATATCTGAGGCGCAACATCAATACGTAAGTATTAGGTGGTGTGTTCCTTTACTAGAAAATACATAGATACGTAATTCTAAAGACCCTAGTCTTTCTTACGCTGCGCTGAATATGATAGTGTTTATTAGGCTGCGCTGAAACGGCGCAGAAACGGCCAGCAGAAGACTATCGTCTTTCGTCGACATTTGCAGCGAAGCACGCAGATACGCGGCAAATTTTTTGCCTTCTTCATTCTGTAACTCTGTCCTGTAACTTCATTCTGTAGCTCTGCCGCGTTGCCTTGACCGGCTCCGACTGACGCCAGTGCCGCATGCGTTAGACACGGCATATTTGCAGCAACTAACGATAGATGGAGGGCCAGCCGATTTCACTGTAGGCTTAATCCGCTGTACAGAAATTGGTCGAGGCAAAAATTAAAGGTGAAAGTGAACGCTGGATGACAGAGATTCACGAAAAAAAGGAGGCCGCGCCTAGGATATTTTGGAGCCACATAAAGGCGCTAGGTAGGAAGTCTGTCACAATGCAACAACATATTGTAGGTGAAGGAGGAAATCGATTGGAAGGGTGCGAAGCGCTAGGTTACATCCAAAAGGTAACAGCCGATTCTTTTAAAAAGATCGTCCAGGGGATTTCCCCGGTGAGTAAAAGTGTGGCGGAGAGAGCAACCGAGGAAGAGCTATAGTACTTGAGAATTTCAACTGGAAAAAGGCCGAAGGAAAAATTCCAAAGCGCACTGCCGCGGGTTTAGATAGGATTCCCGTTAAGGCTTATTAACTAACTAGGACACTAAACACTAAAAACTAAACACTAAAGAAGCATTGTTGAAAGCCGTAGAAAAATGCTTAAAGGAGAGACAAATACCGGACAGTTGGCGAAAAAGTAGAATGAACTTAATCTATAAAGGCAAGGGAGAAAAGGATAAGATTCGCTCGTATAGGCCACTAACCATTACATCAGTACTATACAGGTTGGCGATGCAAGCAGTAAAAATGAAAATAGAAACATGGGCAGAACATAACGATATTTTGGGAGAACTTCAGAACGGATTTCGAGTCGACAGGTGGTTAGACGATAACCTGTTTGTTCTCACTCAATGTATAGAAATATCTAAAATAGAAAATAGGCCCCTGTACGTGGCTTTTCTAGACATCGCTGGGGCATACGACAACGTTAATCAGGACATTTTGTGGGATATATTGAAAGGAATGGGCATAGGCGACGACTGTACACTGCTTCTGAGGGAGATATACACCGAGAAAATACAGTTTGCATAGAATGGGAAGGAATGACCAGCAAAGAGAACGTTAAGATTAGCAAGGGGCTGAGAGAGGGATGTCCTTTGTCCCCGCTGTTATTCATGCTGTACATGGTGGGTATGGAAATATCGCTAGAAGGTAGCAACATTGGTTTTAATCTGTCACACAAACAGGGCGACGGGATGATTGAGCAGAAGCTTCCAGGTTTATTTTATGCGGTCGATATCGTCTTACTTGCGGACAGTCGAGATGATATACAGCGGCTTGCGGATATATGCGGAAGGGAAGGTGAAGCTCTTGGACTAGGATTTAGTGTAACGAAGTGTGGATTGATGGTATTCAATGATCCCTGTGATCAGACGGTGTCAATATAAGGCCAAGAAAGACCGAGGGTAAGCGAATAGAAGTACCTTGGAGCGTGGGTAAATGAGAGTGGTAGATACATAGAGGTACAGGAAAAAGCCTCGGCAGCAAAAGGAAAGAGGAATGCTGCAATAATGAAGCACATATCGTTGTGGGGATACAATAGGTACGAGGTGCTTCGAGGCCTGTGGAAAGGTGTAATGGTTCCAGGGCTTACTTTTGCGAACTCTGGTGTGCATGAGGGCAGAGGTGCAATCGGGAATGGATGTAAATCAAAAGACTGTGGGACGCCTCGCGTTGGGTGCTCACGGGAAGACGACAAATGAGGCTGTAAAGGGTGATATGGGATGGCCAGGTTTTGAGGCGAGGGAAGCTCAGAGCAAAATAAGGTTCGAAGAAAGGCTAAGAAATATGAAGGAGAGTAGATGGGCAGAGGAGGTGTTCCGATATTTGTATAGGAAGAGCGCGGACACACAGTGGAGAAAAAGAACTAGGAGGCTCACTAGTAAATATACGGCTGGTAGTGTAAGCAGTATGTCAACAAAGAGCGTGAAGCGAACAGTCAGAGAGGCGCAGAGGATTTACTGGACGGCAGCTACGGAGAAAAAACCGGCTTTGAGTAAATACCAAAAGGGCAAAAATGAAATAAGGAGGGAGGCATTTTACGATAATTCAAGGGGAAGCGCTTTACTGTTTGAAGCGAGATCGGGTTGCCGAGATCGGGCCTATGTTCAGACGTTTGTAGCACCCTAAGGTGGTCCAAGAAAAAATAAGCACAAAATCGCATACGATTGAGAATCATAACACGTTCGTCCACAGAAAGTTTAATCGAAGTAGTTTTTGTTTTAGTCAAGAAAAAAAAATTTGAAATTTAGTCCTACCATTGCATTATTTGGTATGGGGGCAGTACAAACCGACTGAATTTACTGCATAAAAAAAGAGGTAGTGTATTCGTAGCACATGGATTTCAGCTCCTTTTGTTAGTACTTTATAATGTATATAATATATCAAGGAGATGATAAACAGAGGTAAAAATTACTGCATATCTACGGGTGAATGATGAAGAGCTTGGGCGAAGCTCCTGAAGCAATCATGGTCTCGGGATCCGCGTCTCGTTGAGTCCCTTTCGCAGCGGCGTCCTTGGCGCGCACCGTCCCGGGATCCGCCTGGCTGCCGCCAAGCGAGCGCCAAGCAAGCAAGCCTCTCGGGATCGAGAGGCTGCCACCAAGCGAGCGCGGCGCCAGGCGGATCTCGTCGCGGCGCGCGCCCGCGAAACCGCCGTCAAGCGCGCGCGGTGCCAGGCGGCAGCCTCTCGAGCTCACACCTCGGGATCCTGCCGACGAGCACGAGACGCAGCGGCCTTCCGCACCCGGCGCTCCTCGTCGTCCATGGTCCGCCAAGCAGCACGATCCGGCAAGCGCACTCCTCCACGTACGGCGACGATCAAGGAGAATGAGAGATAACGGGCGCAGCCGGCGCAGCAGCCAATCTGAGATATGGATGGATGGATGGATGCTATGAGCGTCCCCTTTATAACGGGGCGGTGACAAGTGTGCCACCAGGCTCGACGAAAAAAAAAAACCCTTTACTCTTCTTTTTCTTAGCGTTGGCCTAGTGTCTTTACTTCAATTAAAACTATTTTACTCCAGAAAAAAATAACTTAAGTTTTCAGCTCCGTTCTCTGCCTTTTACGGCAGAATGTCCTTTTTTTAATATTTATTTTTGTCCTTTCTCTCTAGTTTTCTGCCACCAATACTCTAACCGTCTCTTACTTATTTCAATCGCGGGTGTGTTCAGCTTTCCATTGTCTCTAAAACCCAAGGCGTCATGTAGGCTCGTGCCTAAACGTACACCTGGGTGGATGTCTCCACATTCAATCAGAACATGCTCCGCCGTTTCCTTATCTCCCCCGCAGCACGTGCATTGTTCTTCTTCTTTACTAAATCTCGCTTTATAACTACCCGTTCTAAGGCAACCCGATCTCGCTTCAAACAGTAAAGCGCTTCCCATTGAATTATCGTAAAATGCCTCCCTCCTTATTTCATTTTTGCCCTTTTGGTATTTACTCAAAGCCGGTTTTTTCTCCGTAGCTGCCGTCCAGTAAATCCTCTGCGCCTCTCTGACTGTTCGCTTCACGCTCTTTGTTGACATACTGCTTACACTACCAGCCGTATATTTACTAGTGAGCCTCCTAGTTCTTTTTCTCCACTGTGTGTCCACGCTCTTCCTATACAAGTAACGGAACACCTTCTCTGCTCATCTACTCTCCTTCATATTCCTTAGCCTTTCTTCGAACCTTATTTTGCTCTGAGCCTCCCTCGCCTCAAAACCTGTCCATCCCATATCGCCCTTTACAGCCTCATTTGTCGTCTTCCCGTGAGCACCCAACGTGAGGCGTCCCACAGTCCTTTGATTTATATCCATTCCCGATTGCACCTCTGCCCTCATGCACACCACTGAGTTCCCAAAAGCAAGCCCCGGAATCATAACACCTTTCCACAGACCTCGAAGCACCTCGTACCTATTGTATCCCCACAATGCTCTGTGCTTCATTATTGCAGCATTCCTCTTTCCTTTAGCTGCCGAGACTTTTTCCTCTACCTCCATGTACCTGTCACCCTCATTTATCTATACTCCGAGGTACTTGTATTCGCTTACCCTCGGTCTTTCTTGGCCTTATATTGACACCGTCTGATCACAGGGATCATTGAATACCATCAATCCACACTTCGTTACACTAAACCATAGTCCTAGAGCTTCCCCTTCCCTTCCGCATATATCCGCCAGCTGCTGTATATCCTCTCGGCTGTCAGCAAATAAGACAATATCGTCAGCATAAAATAATCCTGGAAGCTTCTGCTCAATCATCACGCCGCCCTGTTTGTGTGACAGATTAAAACCAATGTTGCTACCTTCTAGCGATTTTTCCATACCCACCATGTGTATCGTATCGCGCCTCGCTCGTGCGCTGCGCACGATAAGCTCAAGGGGCTTCGCCCGACTGTTCTTGATGCTATCGCTTGTTCATCTAAGGGGCGTTGCCCAGAGTGTATTATAAATGTGACTGACCAAATAAAGGTAGCAGCACTGGCTGCCTGACGGACGCACCTGCTGTCACGCTGATTCTTGGTCCCATACATGGTGTCAGAAGCATTTACGCCGTAACCCAAGCCGCCCATCCGAGGAATGCCGGCATGGAATTCGTGAAGCCTCCAGAGCCGCTGCGGTTCGAAGGCGATATAGGCAAGCGATGGAGCCTTTTCAAGCAGCGTTTCGAGCTCTTTTTGACAGCTACAGAGCCTACGATAAAACGAGGGGCGTCGACGAAAACTGCGTTGCTATTGAGCGTCGCTGGAGAAGAAGCCATCGAGGTATGCAACACATTCAGCTTCACCGAAGGCCAGGACAAGGATGACTATGACGTGGTAATCAAGAAGTTCGACGACTACTGTGCTTCACAAGTCAATGAGGTACATCAGCGTTATCTGTTCCGTACCCGAAAGCAAGAACCAGGTGAGCCTTTTGAACATTTTTTACGAGACTTGAAGATGAAAGCAGGAGCATGCAACTTTGGAGAGCAAGCAGATTCAATGATAAGAGACCAAATTGTTTTTGGCACGAACGACGCTAAGACTCGAGAAAAGCTTTTGTCCGACAACAAGTTAACGTTGCAAAAGGCCGAGGAAGCATGCAAGGCAGCTGAGATAACGGCAGCAAACCAAGAAATCTGGACACGAGAGCAGAAACCAGTAGACGCCGTGCACAAGACACGTGGCAGTTCACAGGCTAAGCAGCAGAAGAGTTTTAAATGCCGAAAGTGTGGCCGGGCGCACGCACCACGCAACTGCCCAGCGCACGGACAAACATGCCGCGCGTGTCATAAGAAAAATCACTTTGCCGTTTGCTGCAAAACAAAGCCGCAAGTAGGTGAGCTTCAGGGCAGCGATGATGATTTTGAAGTTCTCACGATTGGTAGTAAAAGCAGTCGATCAGACTGGATAGTCACGGCAAAAGTTGGAGGAAAGCTTATTGCTTTCAAAGTGGACACGGGGTCTCGGGCTAATTTGCTCCCAGCCGCGTTGTACGCAAGCATGAACCGCAAGCCGCAGGTAAAGCCCAGCAGTGCCGTCCTACGCTCCTACGGTGGAAACGAGATCAAACATATGGGTATCGTGAGGCAAGAAGTGACATTCCATGACCGTACTTCCGTTCAGGACTTTTTCATTGTCCGCAAAGGAGCTCAAGCGATTCTCGGTCTGCAGGCATGCGAGACGCTCGGAATAATCGCGCGACAGGTGGACAACGTTTCGCAAAACAGTTCCGATGGAGTTGTGAAAGAGTTTTCCCATCTTTTTTCTGGCACAGGTTGTCTCCAACGCCACTACCGCATGGTCCTGCGCGAAGGAGCACTCCCAGTCGTCCAGACAGCACGCAGAGTACCGCTGGTCTTGAGGGAGCCGCTTCGAAAGGAGCTGGATCGCATGGAGAGGGAAGGCATAATTATAAGTCACGGAACCTACAGAATGGGTGAGCCCTCTCGTCATAGTGCGCAAGAAGGATGGAAAACTGCGTGTGTGCATGGACCCGCGTAAAATCAACGAGGCCATAAAGCGCGAACACTTCGAAATGCCAAGGAGAGAAGATATCGAGTCAGAGCTCGCGGGAGCTAAGGTGTTCACGCGGCTAGACGCCAATTCAGGATTCTACCAAATTCCGCTGCATGACGAAACGTCGAGAATCTGCACTGTCGCGACGCCTTTCGGTCGTTACCGTTTTTTGCGATTGCCTTTTGGCATATCAGCAGCCTCTGAGGTCTTTCAGAAAACCCTTAACGACATCTTTGAGGCATTGCCTGGAACTAAAGTCTATGTCGATGACATACTGATTTGGGGATCATCGAGGCAGGAGCACGACGAACGACTGAGGCAAGCGTTGAAGGCTGCGGAAAAGGCAGGGCTAACGTTTAACCCAGCTAAATGCGTCGTGGGCGTCACTCAGATAAGCTTCCTAGGCGACGTAATTTCTGCGGAAGGCATCAGGCCGAATCCTTCACTCATTCAGGCAATGCTGCAGATTCCTGAGCCACGCGACAAGCAAGCAGCACAACGAATGCTAGGGGTTGTGAACTACTTCGGCAAGTTTATTCCCACATTAGCTGAGAGGACGAAGCTACTGCGCAGCATAATCAAGAAAGATGAGGTGTTCGAATGGACTCCAAATCACGCAGAAGAATGGCGTCAAATATGCCACAGCTTGAGTAGCCAACCGTTGCTGGCGGTGTTCGATCCGGCAAGAGAAACAAAGATTTCATGTGACGCATCACGCAGTGGTGTAGGGGCCGCGCTCCTGCAGAACTACAACGGCTCGTGGAAGCCTGTAGCGTACGGATCAAGAACGCTGTCTGAAGCGGAAACGCGCTATTCCCAAATAGAAAAAGAAACCCTTGCCATAACATACGGCTGCGAGAAGTTCGACCATTTCGTGTACGGCCGAACGGTCATCATTGAAACAGACCATCACCCTTTGATTGCCATATCAAAGAAAGCGATTGGCGACATGCCACCTAGGCTGCAACGTTTTTTCATGCGATTGCTCAGGTATAACTTTGAACTGAATTTCGTTCCAGGGAAGAAGCTCATGCTCGCAGATATGCTGTCGAGAGCACCCAGCAGTGAAGGCAGTAATGACGTCAGCACGGATGACGCAGAAGTGCATGCCGTAAGTACGGTATCCTCATTTATCAGCGAGGGAACGTGGAAGCGTCTTGCCGAGGAAACTGCCAAAGACAGCTACCTGAAAGTAGTGCTGCAGAAGTTGACTACGGGTGAACCAATAGAGGGCCCGCTGAAGCCTTTTCTACCCGAGCTCTCTTCCATTAGAGGCGTATTGTTTAAGGGGCTCAAGGTCGTAATTCCGGGCAGCATGAAGCGCGAGACGTTGCATAGGATCCATGAAGGGCACCTAGGAATCGCCAAATGTAAGGCTAGGGCTCGTCGTCTCGTTTTCTGGCCTGGCATGAACTCTGAAATTACAGCATTCGCTGAGAGGTGTGCAACATGCAAAAAATACGCGTACAGCCAGCCCAAGGAACCACTTATGATGCGTTCCGTGCCTGACCAACCCTGGTATCGCGTAGGCATAGACCTCTTTTGCTATGGCGGAAAGTCCTACTTGTGTGTCTACGACGCATTATCAAACTTCCCGGAAGTCGAATGCCTCCGAGACACTACTGCAAGGACCGTCGTCGACGCCACTAGTGCTATCTTTGCACGTTACGGCATACCTATGGAGGTGCTAACGGACAATGGTCCTCAATTTTCAAGCAGTGAATTTGCTTCATTTGCGCGCACTTACGAATTCAAGCACATTACCTCAAGTCCAGGGTTCCTATGCGCCTGTCCTGTGTACCTCTTGTCTATGTCCCCGTCCCATAGCGCTCGTATGTCCGTATCATTAAGAAATAGTACGTTTTACGGAGAGTTCTATAAAAGTAATTGATGTGTTTGGTCTACAATCGTCTTTTGTAAAAAAAATCTCGAAAACGCTCCAATTTACTCAATTTTAGCTACGCGCCAAGTAGTGAAAAATATAAAGCTACTCTAAGCAACTGTCCTATAATGAAAGCGCGATGCTCTAAAAACACAAAAAAGCAAGTTTCGAATGAATGCGTGAAACGGTCCATTTATAGCGAATTTTTCTTTCGTACCTGATTTTCCACCATATCGAGAAGTTCGAATGGCGCTCACGTGCCCGAAAAATTTTTGCTCCTCAAAATATTTTGGGAAAATACTGCAGAACTAGTGTCTATATGTGCGTAATTTTCTCAGATTTTTTCAGAGAAATTGATTTTTGTCGAGCGCCCAGACTGGGCCAGTTGGCATGGAATGACCCATATATATATATATATATATATATATATATATATATATATATATATAAAGAGGGAGAACTACACTTTCTCTGAATTTGACGTGATCTTTTATATTAATAGAGATGATGAGATGATTTGCTTTTCAAAACTGTTTGTTTTAAATCAAGGAAGAATCTGCACAGATTGGGCAGGCTGGACCGTCCTATACAGCGACAACACATCAGCGTTTAATAACAATTTGGAAATAATAACGCGTGAAGTTTAATAAGTACAGCCACATTTAACCTGCTCTTCATCTGAGCATTCCATCTTCCAACTTCACAGTCTCAGTTTGGCGTTGTAAATACGATAAGTATGAAGAGCCTGCTATGTCTCTAGTTCCTTAAATTCTCACTTATTAAACAAAACATGTGGCTGACAAAGCAAGATACTTCGCAGAAGTCTTCAGGATAAGCCGAGTGCCAATTTCTTTACTGTTAGAGCCCTCCAATATAAAGTCTTTCCAAAGAAGAATGCCATGTTCAGTCGATTAATATTTATGGAAACCACATTGAGCTGGTTGTGTATAGTTATAAGATTACAAATGACTACGAATTTAATACTACGTGTCGCTCCTTGCCCTCTTACTTTTCCCAGCTTGGGTGGGAGGTGGATGGGAAAGCGGTGAAGTGGCTCTTTATTCCACCCATCCGGCTCCTCCAAGTAAATAGCTTATGCAAACAGCTGAATCGAAGGACAAATTTTATTACATAATTACGTTATTGCTGCGTGCAAGTAAAAATTTGCCTGACTTGTTAGTTTCCCAGTCTTCAGCCGACAATGACCACTTTCGAAAGTGGGGGGCTCCGCCCCCCTAACATTTCTCAGTGGGGGGGCTAGCGCCCCTCTTGCCCCCCCCCCCCCCCGGTAGATACGCCTATGGGCGTGGTTCCGTTTCCTAAAGAGCGCCGAGCGTAGCTTCCGGTCACCGGCATGCATAGGCGTGCGCACGGGGGGAGGGGTGCAGGGGGGGGGCGGCCGCCCTCCCTATTCTCCTAAGAGGGGGGGGGGGCGAAGTCAGCCCCACACATTGACATAATAGGGAGGGCGCTGCGACTCGAGGGGGGGGGGGCGCTGCGACGAACCTTCGCCTAAGATAGAGGGACTTCACCTTCTTCGCCTACCTCTGAAGGGGAACCCTGCGCACGCCTATGGCGGCACGTGGCACTCCCACATTTGCCATTGACTGGGAGTTATGCTCAGCGCTCTTTAGGAAACGGAACCACGACAAAGTGTTCTAGTACTCTAACCAACGTTACTATGACTCTAACGCCGCGCTGGCCGGATCGACATGCCTTGCACGACTTCCGGTTTGTGCCACGTTTCGATTTCGTTTTTGCGCCGTTTTGCTTATTTAATATTATTTTAGAAATTGCTGGGAATTTCTACTATCGGGCATGTGACAGGAGCGTCTCAGGAACATACAGAATCGCCGTTGCCTAGACATGGTCAAAAATTCACCAGAGTTAATTGGCATTAGGAGCCGCCTCTATTGCAATGGGTAAATGGCGTGCGCACACTTGGACGCTTTGCGCTAACAGCAAAAAGTGGTAATCGTAAGGGACGACAAAAGCCACATAAAGATAAGAAAAAAAGTGCCGCGTAGCTTTTTTTTTTTGTCTTTAATCCATTTGGTCCTACAGCATGTTCTGCTGGCAGCACTAGCTGACAAGCTATACATCTGTACCATGAAATATAAAATAGCATGTAGCAAAGGATTGTATGGGTCAGGAAGCTAAGCCAAATACGAGCTAATACTGTACAAGTTCACATTAAGAGGGAGAGGGACTGGGGAGGTTGTGCAATGCACTGTACAGATAACCTGCGTTAACTCCGAGATACTGTACAAGTTCACATTAAGAGGGAGAGGGACTGGGGAGGTTGTGCAATGCACTGTACACATAACCTGCGTTAACTCCGAGTGGTTATAGTTGCTACCACGTGGGTACCACTGGAACAATTGGCAACCTGTAGGAGAAGCCTTGTCCTGCCAATTGATACTATGATGTCTCGTACGTCTGATAGCGATCGGTCGTTTGATAGCAGGTTTAGTGTGATAGCTAATGACGGTGATAATAAGTGAAATGAATTGTTTGTCCAAACAATTTAGTTTTTGTAAAGGTTTCTTTCGAGGTGCATCATAATTTTTACAGTGTAGAATAAGGTGCTCTATGTCTTCTTCAGCTTCTGAGAGTGTGGGTGTTGTACTATATGCCTTTGTATAGCCTTGTGTTTGTTTTCTACTATGCGACGACAATTACTGTGCAAGCGAAGAGGAGCAGCCGGAGCCACACATTGGCACCAACCTTTCCTTACATACATTTAATAAAAAAAACCGCATTGTTGATGGTTTAAAAAAATATGAAACCACGTACTCTTTTACAGAACTTTCTTTATTTAAAAACACTTCAGTACAAGACTGACCACACTAGAGTGTCACGAGTTGAAATCACTTTTTTTTTGTCCTAACCTAACAGAAGAGAGAATATTTTCCTTCTTCAAAACAATGCACAGCTGCTGTCCCTGATAAAACTACAGCGTTGTAAGAACAAATGAAAGCCTTCTGGCCACAGAACACTATATACACACACTTCAACCTGCCAAGCGAACTGGTACATTGTGTTAAGAAGTTCCAGCCACACTTAGGCAAATCAAGCCTTGGCTGGAAAAGCACAAAGGCCTGCAAAGACCGTGAGATGAACGTCAACACATTTACAAAAACAGAGAAAAAAAGCATTTACAAGCTGCTCTTCCTGTACAAGCTTTCAAACTGTCTCGTGGAGGGCACGGGCACACATTAGACCACCAGGTCTAAAAACCTATGCATGAGCACACCATGTAAGTACAAACACCTCGCGGATCTCTGTACACTTGTCGGCGTTGTCACACTAGAAATAACAGACTCGCTGTAACACCATTCACATGAACATAGTAGATTAAGGAATGGAACTAGGGAAACGCACACACTTCATCTGAATAACTGGTGTAAAAGAACACAAAAACACAAGGACAAAACGTTTGTTTACATTTTACATGTTATTTCTTTTCTCCCTTGTGCAAAGCGAGTTGCAAAAATAATACATATCTACAGGACATGTGCTTTACTTGTCGCGCCTTAGACCACCCCTCTCATATATTTTTTGGGCACCCAAGCACCAAGCTTCTACATCTACAATTACAAATGTATCATTGGTGCAATTTACAATTACATATTTTTGGCACGTTTACTTAAATCAAGCAAAACGGCTCTGAAGAAGTCCAACAACATAAGCACAATGTACAATGTACAATGAACAGCCCAGAAAATGCTTTTTCGCAACAATGCCCATGCAAATTCTTGGAAAACTAGTTCCACTATGAAAAGTATAGCATGATGCGGCATCAAGCTGATGCTTCATATTAGGTGAATGGTTTGAAACAAAACCTGCCACATGTCAACCTAAAATCAACACCCTCTGACAAATTTGTTGGGTAAATAAGTGATAGGATCAAACCAAGAAATGGCATTTTGCTAGTGGATTGCTGCATCATTCATGCAGTTCTTTTTATTCTCTGGTGCTGAAAATATATCTACTTGACTTAACATGACTGCCTTAGACCAGTATGCATTGGCTCATGCTAGACAATCATTCAAAAATCTCATCATTTTAATACTTCCCTTACCACTATTGCACATCAAAACCTGCTGGAGAAAGCTGGCAATAATTGCCTTGTCATTCAACAACACGAGCTTTGACATTGTCACGCGGCCTTGAAAATCTCTATAGAATACAGGTAGCTTCAACTGTACAGCCTGTGCAACCCTATATCCATGTATCAGTGCAGCAAACAGGAATAGTTACAAACATACAAAGCAAAAAAAAGCTGTCACTTTCTTTAGTGAAAAGAGAATCACACTAGATACAGCTTGTCTGACTTCCAAATAAATTGTAATAACAAGCCTCACTGGGGTTTTTGAAGATTATTTTCACTGTTCACAAACTTCATTATCATTTGATGTTTAAAATTTTGCCTACATGATCACGCTGAATTCCAGTCACTGTAAAGTGTTCAAGAAAATGAAATCCATAAGCACAAGCTGTGTTCCCAAAACAGCTGTGTTCATATAGTTTTAGAGCCCCATCATTATTAAGCATTTCCTTCCTTTTCACGTGCCAAACCAGGCCACCAACATTTATTAGAGAGCAGAAAAAAATGTTGATCGTTCTAGCAGACATGCACACACATGGCACACATTTTACAGCCATGCACGTATGTAAAAGAAAGCATTTACTATTGTTTTATTTGACTTGATATGTAGATGTCCATGTAGTCAGCTGCTTGGTTTATCCACCTTTTGCTTTTTAGAAATTGTACATGACACATTCCGTAATATTGAAACACGAGTAGAGTGCTGCGTATCTGCTGCAATGGCCACTTTCTGACATCCACAGACAACTGTAAGAATGACATCTCTAATGAACCCTTGGAGCGGCAACCCAAATTGCAAGCAGATGCACCTGCATTAAGTACATAATCAAAATACTATGTTGCCTTTACAAACTCACTCACAGTATGAACAATTGCACATGCTCTCACATCAGTAAGCTTTGACGATGCGCTGCCGAGCAAGAGGTGCAACCAAAATCTGGCGATCTCACCGTACAACATAAAGAGGCAAGAGATAGAAAATTGAACTAATTAGGAGGAAATAAGTTTTGTTAACGTTGGCACATTGCAGATAAGATTTGTGTTCAGTACAAAAAAAAAAGCTGTTCATGTAGCTACTTAAAGCACAACATAACATCAGGATAACAATTCGCACTGTTTGAATGCTTAAAATTCAGAATATGGCAAATTAAGTCCGTGAACGACAGCATATTCGGTTGCTCATTTCACGCAACATCCTTTCGAGGCTTAATGCAAGTAAGTGGAAGATTACTGTTTTACCTTAACCAACGACAACATTTCAGCTTGCTGCCAACTATCGGAAAGCACATCAAAGTACACCATAATCACGAAGTGCCTAGCACTGCCTCTAACATAAATGCAACAACTATATGCTAATAAATATCAAGAAGAGTCAGAAGCAAGCTTAGTAGCAGCCTGCTTACAGCAAGTTAGAACCCTTCTTTTTATTCATCGTGGTACTGACACTTCTCTGGCAGGGAATGCGCAACTCCACAAGGCTCCACAACGTACGTCTTTCAACTTCCAAGTACCGCTGTCTCATTCTCACAGCTGAGAAGGCACATCACGCAAAATGTGCTCGAGCAGCAGAAAATGCAAACAATGTTGGCAGCGCAAACGAAAGTCGGAAAGCTTGGCAATGCACCTGGCAGAGAAAAGTTTTCATTGTGACTACAATGGCACATCAGATTCTATCATGGTACTTGTCTCACCATGTGTTAGCTTATCTACAGCCATTCATTAGCCAGGACTCCAAATACATATTTCTAGAAATTCTGCATTGATAATGAATTGAAGGTTTCACAGTATTGTTGAAATGTGGAAAACACGAGAATTGTGAGAACAATTAATTTTGTGAAGTCAAGCTTCAGAAGATTGAAAGAGATATCTTGCAAATATGTACAGTCAAATTCCAATACAAGGTAACAGTCTACATAAAAGTAAGATAGTTAAACCCAACAATAGTTTTTACAAATTACATGCTGATATCAACAAAAAACATTTTAGATTTATTTCATTAAATCCAATAATTCAATAAATTTATATTTGCTATATCAAAGTTCTACTGTTCCATGGTTCAAAACTTTGGATTTTATGACAAATGAATAAAGCTTGAGTACTGGCTAATGACTGACAAGATAAAAAAAAAACAGAGCAATTACATTTTGCACACAGTTGGTACCTCTTCCAAAGGCAGAAGCCATAATACCATGGCTTATGGTTGGCACAAAGCAAGAGCCAAGTAACCTGTGATTGCATGAAAAAATTTCAATGCCAAAGAGCTCGCCTGGGAATGTTGAGCATGTTCGGCAAGGCAACGACCCTTGCACCAAAATCATTTTGCCACTTGCATCATGCGAAATGATATAGATAATATGCTTGGGGTGCAACAGACTGGCACTATGTAGGCAATGCTCAACCACGGCAGTGTGCTTCTAGTAAGAGGGGGGAAATGTCTTTCTGTCAATGCTAAGCTACTGCTCCTCCACGCTAAGTACGTAACCTCACTACTACTTTGTCTCTTGGGGGCAAGAGCTCAAAGGTGCCGTAGGTGACTACTGTATAACGATGTGGCAGAACACAGTAAGTGCTATGCATGTTAATTTTCTGTCCATAAGTGTCAAAGGAACAGTTACTTCTCGCATTGAAAGTGCTCCCACAATCAAAAAGCTGTCTTATTACACGGCTAATTTGTGTTAGTCAAATACGCCAATTTTAAGAAACATTTGTGTTTCGTTCAGGAGGTTTACGGATGTCCACCAGAGCTTTTCTGCTTATACAGATCCTGTTTTATAATCTCGTGCTGTTTTTGTTCAATATTGAAGCAACAGTTACAACAACATCCTGATACCCTGTAACTGCAGGAAATTATAATATCCTGCCATCTGCTGTAGGTTCTTGAGGCAACTACCTGTTATGTGCCAATGGACTCAAGAAAATATTTTGTGCATGTATTCAGAAAAAGAACAGGCACGGCAAAAGCGAAACTGGTGATTTAGCGGAAAATTTTGTATGGCAGCTACAGTTCAACCAGATTATTAGCCCATTTATGTGCGTGCCACACGGTATACACATTCTGGAAACTAGCAAAACATAATTGTTACCAGCTCGGAAAACGGCTGACAAAATTGAGAACAACCTCTCGCTATTTTTCGCCTGTGTGACGTAAGGGCATAGGCAGAAGCAAGTATGGCAGGCAAAACATAAGCCGAGTACTATCGCATGAGCATCTCCAAGTGGTATTTGATTTTGATGCAGAATGCCTGCCCAAGCTTGCCGCATGTTGATATTGTTAACAAGTAGGTAGTCAAAGCACCATAGAGGCGTTTCTCTGATCCAGGACCACTTCGCTCCTTTTAAGCATAGCTCACGTTTTCATCCTTGCAGCTCAACTCTGCAGCTGGCGATAAAACGACTTCACACTCATCATGCATAAATTTCTTTCTTTCTTTGTGTAAAATGAAACAAAGTGTATTGCTTAGGGAGCGCCTAAGCTGAATCGACTAGACAGTTTCACATCATGGCAACAACTAAATAAATACTCAGTAATATTAAGTACATTAAATCACTTTTTTTTCCCGGTTATCTTAGGTGCGGTAAAAACAGAGTGAATTATGTATATGGAATGTTGCCACTTCAACAAATGAAGCAGTTTGACATCTACGTTGAGGTCAAGTCCTGCCGTGCAGGACATGTCATTATAAGTACAACGGCAGTCATTAAAGATAAAACTAAATAAAAGAGAATGCTCGGGAAGCTGTTTCTTGAGCTTTATATAAAAGAAAGCAAAGTGTGCAGCTAAAAAAGCATCGCAAGTTACAATTACTGGTGATATTCACACAACATATGGTGGCTACTTAGTCAACAGGAGTTTCTAATCACAAATATTCATGACAGAATAAAATAGAACAAAGAGACACGATAAGGTTGACAGTAACATTTCACTTCAGTCTGTAAAAACTGCATACGCTTACGTGAAATGTGGATCCACTTTGCTAAAAATGTGCAAGGAACCTCATTCATAAAAATGCACTGCATTAATTAAAGGCTAGATTTCAATAGTTGTAGTACTTTGTCCAGAATATGCACAGAAGCTGTTTGCTTACAGACTCAGCTAACTCCGCCCTTGCCAAGGCAGGCAGAAGGGCTTAAAAGAGAATTCGGCACATTATACTGAATTGTGTATACAGCCCAACTCTGAAAGAGCTCTAAATTGTGGAAAAAAGTTCTTTCTTTCTTTTTTTTTTTGGCATCTGTCAGTCGGTTGTACAATATAAAACATTAAAGAATAGAATGGGCGTTTGAAATAGAATAAGCAAATTAAAGGTATTCTATGCCATGCTGCCAGCACACAGCAAGTGATACAAGCATTTTCAGAGAAGTTGGTCGATGACTGGGTAGAGAAGCGACATGTGCTCGGCTCCCTTGATGGGCAGCTTGTTGACTGAGTAGTGGTGGATCATCTCAGGGATGCTTTCGAAGGGCTTGCTGAACTGGCCCAATATAAACTTCCCGTCTTCATTGTGCACTATCTTCATGTGCATGAAACCCCGTGCACTCCTGCGCAGAAAAAGGAGGGGGCAGTGTGTAAATACTACAACGAGACATAACTTTTGACAGAACCTTTACCGTTACAAAACCGTTACATAACCTTAGACATAACCTTTACCTTTTGAGGTGCGCAACAGGCAGGCACATCTGTCATACGTCATGTAGGGCCCTGTCATATGTTTTTATTGTACGCATTTCCTTGTTTGTATGCGTGCATTCATGATACGTGCTGTGAAGATACTGTAGCTGCATGGAGCATGTACAAAATCTCTGACCTTACCACTCTTCAAAATTTAGTGAGAACAAATACTCTGTCTAATTGATTCACTGGGTTTGCTGTCCCGGAGAAACGCAAGGGTGGTGAAAAAGACAGTCAAGGAATGCTCTGGCTGTGCTTTTTAGAAGGTGTACTAAAACATTAGAGCATTCAACCATTCAACCAAGCAAATACTTGGTGAAATTTTTTTTGAAATTTCAGTAGCAAGTCTTGAATTTCTAATCAGTATGTTTCATCCTGTTCTGTAGCTTGTTATGTTGCAAATGATGTGCACGAATATTGATAAGATTACAACTTATGAGAAGGTGTATTTATAGCACTTCAATGTATTTCGCTTATCATAGTTACAAAACCACATGATTCACATATTATAACAGTAAGTCACTGTACCTAGGATTACTGTAAATACACCTCTGATATATGACATAGCAGAAAAATTCTTGCTGTTTCACGTATAGAGTTGTAGCAATATCATTAAACTATAGGTGGATAGCATGAGAAGTTGATCGACTGCAATGTTTGCATTTTGTTACACCTTGTCTGATAGTGGCTGACAGTGGTGAGCCAACATAGGTTGCAACAAGCTTTAGATTTGGCAGCAAATGCAGTGCTTTGTTTGGGTTGGGAAGGTTGAGTTTAATCTTATCAACATCTACTCTTATATCTAAGCAAAATAAAATAGCAGCAATACTTCCACAGCATGACATACAGCTAGCAAAAAGATAACTTATCCATAAAATAATGCTAACACTATTTGAAAAAAAAAAACAGTATAAATAGACTTCACGCTTCGAAAAATGTTAACAATAGAAGCTTTTTGCAAGGCTTCTAGTGGTGTAAGGTACCAGAAGTTAAACAGTTATGCTGGAGATGGGCAAAGAATGTTTACCCTTTGAGTACAGTAAATGAATGAGAGTGAATGTCAATGCAACATAGCCGCTGCTGAGAATAATAGCCTGCTGAAAAATCGCACAGAGATTTAATAAAAGGCTACCACAATATGTGAAGTGCATCTGCTTACTTCAGGGAGAGTGAGAAGTCGTGCTTGGAACTTTCGCTGTTGCGGACGAGGTAGCTTCCTTCCTTCAGAACCCTGAGCAAGTTCTCAGCGTCAAGGCGACTGATCGAGCCATGGTACCACCTTAATGGAAGAAAGCATAAAAAAATAAAAACATCTTTGATATCAGATCATGCTGACCCTGTGGCATAGTACATCACTCCTGCAATGCCTTCGTTTCCAGGTGTGCAAGCCTATAAAATTCGTACGGAAACACAACGACATTGCCCAGTCTACCAAACATGTAGAACAATGTGTTTAGATATCAGAAAAGTTTCTGTTGTTATTGTTGTCGCTGTTAAAGACAGCAGACCAAGAAACATCTATTTAGCCATGCTTACGCCCAAAGTAACATTGTCAAGCCATCAGTTTGCCGATTTTTCTTTTAATGGCGCAGCTGTTTAAGCCGGCCGTAATCTGTCCAACGCGAACAAAAAAACTTCGCGCCATGATGACATCACCGTGTGTTGCCTAGCAACTGATTGCACAGCAGCACGCCTGCTTCGCTAGCCCATACACTGCTCCGCCACCAGCCCACCTGCCTGGAAACTGCGTGCAACTGCTCGATTGCACGAGACATGGCCAACTGAGCATGCGGTCCTTCGTACTGTATAAAGCTGGCACATGGCGGTGGCGCCAGTCGCAGACATGGGGGGATTGAAGGAGGTTTGCACTGCCAATGAAGAAGCTGCTTACCGGGAATTGCGGCGCGCTGCCAAGCGAGACGCTATACTCGACTCACTTAAAGTAGTCCATGACCTAGTATGGCCCAAATGGCGAGAGGCGACTGTGCTGAACTTGGTTGGAACTTGGCATCACTTTGTATAACTTAGCATCACTTGGCATCACTTCATATAACTTAGCATTACTTAGCGTCACTTTGTATGGCTAGGACCAGCTAGGAACAGATCAACTCCATTGTGCCTTTAGCCTTGCACCACTAGTGCAAGCTATGCCCGGCTTATTTTACAGCAAAAGCTGTTGTAGGATCACAACAGCAGCTGATTTAAGTGGCGTAGTTGTCCGCCGCTGCCGGTGTCCGTAACCACTATCGTGCAAAATGAGAAAAAAACTTAAGGAGAAAAAAAATAGCCAGGATCGGATGGGATTTGAACCAAGGCCCTCTGCGTGGCAGTCAAGTATTCTACCACAGAGCCACACCGGCACTTGAAACTCCTTCACAAAAAGGCCTTATACAGGCTTCATGTCGGGCAAGGAATCACGTTAACATATGTTATATAGCATCGTAGAAGAGTAAAATAACAACCAGGCGTCCCACAATGTGAACTGCGCAACGAGTGGGTCGTTTAATGCTTCCAACCCATTACAAAGGGCTCAGCCATAATTCTTCATAGTCATCAGCCACAGCTTCATAAAGTACACATAATGCCTTACAGATGTGTAGCGGGTACTTCACTTCTCTGCAGAATGAGGAATAATGGCATAGTAGGTGCTTCCCTACCTCACAGAAATTATGATGATTTATGGCGTGTTACTTGTATTTACTTATATTATTCACCCCAAGAGAGTTTACAACGGGCTCTAGAAAGGCCACTCTTCCAGCTTTCGCTGTGACTGTGCTGCGTGTTTCGCTCAGGCTAGGCATGTTTTTTTAAGGCACATGAAATGTCCATACATCAGAAACTTGCAGATCAAATCAGATGGCAAATAGTCATTGTGACTGCCATGACAAGGACAAGAAGGAGACAAATACTAGCTTACAGGAGGAGCAGCTACCTTCTTTGCATTCTAAAAACATTCTCTTTTACATTTTGCTTTTGAAGTATTTCTGCTTACACACTGACACATCATTCACTCACATACTTAAATTACCAACACGCGATAGGAGGGACTCAGCACATTAAATCAGTAGCTAGATAACATAATATGTGTGAGAGGGTACCCAAAAGTAACTGAGATCGTACTCATGCACATTGTGTACTTGTAGCTCAAAATTGCACCACTAAGGCGCCGTGGGAAGACCTCTCGTGAATCAGTACGCTAAACTGCATTAACCAACAGCTACGCATTTGGTTTCCATGGCATTTCTCTCTGTGAGCCTGTAAAGCACTTGTGGAATGAATAGATTGGCAGGAGCAAAAGAACCGTGGTGAAATGAGCGGTCGTGGCTCTAGGCATCGGCTTCACTTTGCGTCAGCATTTTTGATGGTGGCACATAGCAAGGAAGCACCGTCGTCCCTGATAAGCGATAGGTTGACAGTCCGCGTGCACGGTTCTTTCACTCGAAACACAGTTGAGAGTGCTGCAGTACAGTAGCACATTAACGCAGTCACGTGGATCTATTAACATTTCGCGAGCTTTCTTTAAACATTGGAAAAAATTACCATGCAGCATGTACATTGCCACAAAACATTGGCTCAGTTGTTTTGGAATGTGCTCTACAACGTAACAAAACACCCTTGGCCCTAAAGTGAATATTAAGAATTTTGCACAATTGATCATAGTTAACTAATTAAGTGAAATATAAAAATACCCTAAAGAGCACCACATGATGTTGTTGCTTCCATTCAGTTGCGAATAACCATTTCATTTTAATTGTGATTCTAGTTATGTGAAAAACCAGGTGTGTGTGTGTGTGTGTGTGTGTGTGTGTGTGTGTGTGTGTGTGTGTGTGTGTGTGTGTGTGTGTGTGTGCGTGTTGTGGGGCCTGTGTAAGAAAAGAAGGAAGCCTAATTAGGCAGGTAGGCACTCACCCTTGCTTTTCAAGAGCGACACTAGTGTCTACTTTCTCGCCGACGACGCTCAAAGCGGCGCAACCAAAGTTAAGCGTGAGGTTGTGCCGAGACCGCTTGGGCGAGTTCGATGCATTCAGGTTCAAGTTCAGGTTGAGCATGGGTCGCGCT
This sequence comes from Rhipicephalus sanguineus, assembly GCF_013339695.2. Classification (NCBI taxonomy): domain Eukaryota; kingdom Metazoa; phylum Arthropoda; class Arachnida; order Ixodida; family Ixodidae; genus Rhipicephalus; species Rhipicephalus sanguineus. The sequence goes on from NC_051178.1 coordinate 130,071,913, forward strand.
GGAGCTGTGAAGAGAGAACACAATAAGAAATTCCAGTAAATCGAGTGTGAATACATCCTGAACAGTCACACCTTTTACAGTACTTTTTATGTAACATACAATCTGACGCGATGTGCTTCGCACAGCTCAATGGCAATCAGTGACATCATATTTACAGTGTCCACTCGGTTCATTCACCTGATGAGTTCATACGATATAAAGATAACACAAATGGGATGTGTGATGATGGGCCATTTTTATGCATCATTTTCCCAATAAACAAACCAATTTTTCGTTCCTTGGGAATATTACAGAAACATTTTGTTGCTGGGCCTTTACTTTTGGGAGTAATACAGCAATGCTATGATTTGCCTTTAAAAAGTACAAGGTAATTCGGTGCACATAGTTGAATGTTTAACACAGTATTCCAATAAACCGTGAATTTGTTTTGGTTGATGCCCCTGTCATTGACTTCACATCCAAGTCTTGCCCTAAAAACGCACATGCAACTTTGCGAGTTTCTATCCATTGTCAACTTGTAAATATAGTTACCATCTGAAATAATAAAACCTATATGGCTTATCCTATAGGCAATATTTCCATAGACCTATTTCAGCTGGGATTGTTCTCAATGTGCATAAAAATCGGGCAGGTATTGTCAATGGTAAAACAATGAACATTCCTTCAACTAACATTTCAAGTAGGAGACTTGGAATTGAGCCACAGCTGCCCTGCAACTGCCCGGACAGTAAGTATGCAGTATTTCCTACACTCATAACAGCTAAAACAATTTTAACCCAGAAAATTTATGCATGAGTCCCAAAGCCTGCCCTTTTAATCAGCACAAGCTGACATGCCCAAGTCGTTACCACAAAGCAAAGCAATGTGTATTGAGAACACTGGGCTTGATCTTTGTCATTGTTGGCACCAACTGGCACAACAAGTGCAGATAGAGCTAGTGAATAAACGGACAAAGATCTTGATGTGCTACATGATATCAGTCATGGGTGCATTACCAGCAGAAAGGAAGTGTTGTAGTCGGTGACCTGGTGTGAAAAAGTAACCCTGTAGCACTTATGTGAATTACAAACATGCAGGACGTATACAGTTGAACCCACTTATAACGATACCAGTTTTAACACTATACCGGTTATAACAATGAGAAACTTCTGCACTGCAACTTTTGTATGTTTTCTATGGCGAAATAACCCGCTTACAACAATGCCCGCATGCCGCATTATTCGTTATAATAATGATTTCTGGCTGTTGGGTGTCTGTACCGAAAGGTAATGGAACGCAAGATCCTTGAAAAAAAGGAATAAAACGAGAAATTCAAAAGTATGGAAATTCAAGCGGCTTATTCCCCCAACAACCCTAACGTTCCCCAGCGCCCCTTTGGATTCGTGGTATGCTTCACCGCAGAGTGTTATGGCATTGCGGCAAAGCTGACTTTTGAAATCCGCTACGGTGCGGGAGCGGCGGAGGCTTCTGTTAAAGCACTTTCAGACATGCAGTTTGAGTAAAAAGTTGAGACTTGGAACAGTTTCAGCGTCCGAAACTTCAGACGTTGTCATACATTGGCCCTATGGGGCCTGCGGCGGTCCCGTAAAAGCGTCCGAATTTTCAAGCATGTCTGAAAAATCGGCAACTTTTTCAACCTTATCACTGATATCTATTGGTATATCCCTTTCGATCTTAAAGTTTTCTCATAACAGCCTGCCGTCCCATTACTTCGTTTTTTGCGTGCAACCCGTTTATAACATTTATCGGTTGTAACAATGAAACTTTCGTGGCACTTGAGCATAGGCATGCGCAGGGTTCCTCATTAGGGGGGGCAAAGGTTCATCGCAGCGCCCCCCCCCACCCTACTAAGTCCATGTATGGGGCAGATTTTGCGCCCCCCCCCCCTCTTAGGTGACTAGAAGGGTCAATGTACGGGGCAGATTTTGTGCCCCCCTTGCCCCCCCCCCCCCCTTTGCGCACGCCTATGCACTTGAGTATTGTTATAAGTGGGTTCAACTTTATAAGTAATATAGGCTCTGTACGCACACATAGAAAAATCTGCAGTAAACTTTGTGCAATCAGTACACAAGAATTCAACAGTCCTGAATTATTGCCTAAGATAGAAATTTAAAACTCGTCCTGTACCTTTATACACATATCCTTTTTAATTCTAGTCACAGGTCCCGCCAAACAAGTTGTAACAGTTACAGTTACTGACAATCAAGTGATGGCATTATCTTTTTCGTTCCTGTAAGAACAGTAATAAAAAAGTCACAAATGCAAACATATATAATTGTCTCCCAGTGAAAATATACATACTATAAGATTTATCTATCTGTGCTTTTCTCACTCTTTCTTTTATCGATAATCTGGCATTATTTTTCAGATGGAATTACCCGTTTTAGTAACCATAACAGAGTAACACTGCCATTGCCATGTAAAAGAGTAACAGCGTTACAGTGGCAAGTTCAGAGAAAAAAGTAACGATTTGCAGCCACGTACAACTTTAGAAGGTAGCGGCATTTCCTTCTCAAAGGCCGATGAATACGAACGTGGACCAATGGACGTGCACTCCAGAGAGACATTAGTGACTCTGCAGTTGGCTCCGCCATCCAGCTCATGGGCGCAATGATTTTGTAGCGCACTAGCACGTGCCACAAGAATGCGAACAGAAGACGAAATGTACAGTTTGTGGACTCCCGACATTGACGTCTGTCTGTCTGTTTCCACAATTTCTTTAGTCGCGGAGGCAGTCGATGGTCACGCTTTGGTCATGTGGGCGGGGCCTCTTCTGCCTTCTTAAGTTCCATTTGAATGTAGTTGCCCATAACACATTATTAGTACTACTATCTAGTACTGTTCTAGACTGCAATGTATGTGAGGCAGCGAGTCACTGACCACTGGGCCTGGCATGTGGACCTGCAGCAGGTGACTCCATCGCGATGGACGTGTTGGATGAGGATGAGGAGGAGGAGGCCATCATGGCCACCGAAGGGGAGGATGAACTAGGGACGCCGCCACTGCTGCTCGAAGCTGTTGGCGCAGGGCTGGCATGACAGGGATCCGAGGCCTGCAGAGCTGTGCACTCGGGGGACGGAGGGGGCAGCCGGACGGCCGAGGGCTGCACTGCTGGAGTGTGCTGTGTGGGCGACTGCACTGCCGGCCGGGACCTAAAGTGTCCGTTAGAGAGAATGTTCAAAATCTGGGGCTTTACGTGCTGCAATGACGATGTCATTATGAGGCATGCCGCAGAGGAGGATTCCCGATTAACTTGGACGTTTAGGTTTCTTCAATGTGCACATAAATCTCCAAGTACGCAAACACGCTTGCACTTCAGCTTCACCACAAAGTAGCTGCCGTGGTCGTGATTGAACCTACGACATTGGGTTGAATTTAGTGCCATAATATTGCAGGTTATGTGCAATGGCATAGCCAGGAATTCTTTTCAGAGGGGGCATGCCCTTGCCCGTGAAGTTGATGCTAGAAGGCGGCTGTTCAAGTGTGCCTACTTTGGATATACTTTCGGTTATGTAAAAAAGGGAGGTGATATAATTTTAATGATCCAGGACAAAGCAGCTCCCTCCCTCTGAAATAATTTTACTACTTGAGAGTGCCCCGAAATGCTTGTTTGAAGATAGTTTTTGCAAACAGGCAGAGTTTATTGCTCAGAGACTGATTAAAATAAGTAGTGTTCTTAGAATGAATTATAAACATGCAAGACATATATAGTGACATAGGCTCTGTAAGCATATGCAAAATTTTGACGTCATACATAGAGAATTCAGTACAGAAGAATTAATCAGTTCTGAATTAATACCTGTAAAGATTGAGTTAAACTCTTCCATTATACACATATTCTTCTTTATTCTAAATGAAAATTTGCTTGACAGTTTGTGTAGTTTGCATCCTTTTAAACTGTTTGTATCAGGTTTCATTATACGGGCTGCACAGACCAAAAAATATCAAAACTCTGGTAACTCTTTCATTCAATACTCAAGGACTATGCACAGCACTTATAAATGCACGACTCCTCAACAAGTTAAAAGATTCCCAGTGCGATTTTCAGAAGAATGTTCTGGTACTGCTGAACAAAACTGAGGGAACTCAAGTATCCATTGAAGGACTCTAGGAAATTAATGAGCAATGCCAGTGGAACAGAATGCATCGTTATGCTAATACTAGTACTGTTATGTGAAAGATAAGTGCACCCTCCAACTCAGTGTTCTACTGACGCCATGCTGTGCTGCAAAACGTATTCTTCATTTTCGGTTGCAAAGGCCAGACAACTGATGATGACAGCTTTCGGCATGGTGCCTATGTGGATCATCTTGACACAAAGGACTGCATGGCTGCAGGATGTATTAACATCATGATGTCCGCTCGTGCGTCTGTCGCTGTTATCATTTTATACCATTGAAGAACACACTGGAACAATGAACCAACTAGCCCATACCAAAATATTGATTGAGCATGTTTTAGTTTCTTTATGCTCAAGCCCTTCTAATAAAATTAGGGAAAATCGTGCGATCTTCTGTGTCAACATTGCAATGTTATCGTTTACTTCTGTTATGACCACCATGGCAACTTGTAACTTGGTGTTAATGTGCGTCTTATTTATGTGTGCTTCTTTGTCCTTGCCTTCATTTCGTGCCATTGAAGAATGCTTTAAAACACAGCCTGTTTTCTAGCCTGTAGTCAGTGATGCTTGCAGTAAAATATGCGTAAAGAAGCATAGCTATCGGAGCTGCATGTGCCAACTCACATCAGGCCTATAAAATGAGAAGTCATTAAACACTTCAGTTGGAGATTACTCCGAAAGTGTTTTAGAAAGTGCTAGTACAAGCAGAATGACAAGATAACACTTGGCTTTATGCAAAAATTAAGGTGTAATGGTACAAATGCACTTGTGGTGCGAACAAAACAAATTATTAAGTATATATAGTGCATTCAGCAGTTCAATTAGCCACTTTGGTTTGTTACCTATGGTCGGGGACTTGCGGAGGCGAGTCACCATTGCTGCGCTTGATCCTTGGCAAGTCCCAGGGCCGGTCGTAGTCACTCTCTGGTCTCGTGTCCGAGCTGGGGCTTTGATTGTGTTGAAGCAGCGGTCTTACGGCTGGATACCGTTTGCTGTTGTCAGAGAGCCGCCGCTCAGCATTCTCACTTTCAGTCGAAGCCGAGGAGGCCCCCTGGAAGTAGTGAATTTCACACTGAAAAATTCGAAGTGCATCTGCATTTTTCCCTCCGAGGCATTTACTTATTGCATGAGGTAGGCTAGATGGGAGCACCTTTAATTCATCACTGAGGAAAGGCAAGGGGTAGGAGATTTCGTGAGACAATAACAACCATCTAGGAGTTGAAGCTGATAAAGACAGTGCTGCACGAACCTTGAGTTTGGTGGCTCTTCAATGAAAGCGGTGAGCAGTGAATTGCAGCCCTGGGCAGCTAATGCGTATCCAAAACTTCCGTCTACTGGTATCATTGCTGCAGGTCCATTAATTGGCTGAAGGCAGCTAAGGGCTGATGTTCCCTTTTTTTTACCACATGGAGCCCTCATGACTTGTTCATGCACACAGCTGCACTAGTGTGTAAACAATATAGGGCTATGACGTCCTTTCAGAGGCTGTCTGAGCTCGTAACCTATGCAGTCTGTGTCACTCAATTTCGGTGATTAGTTCTGCACATCATTACTCACTGTATGCCACTATGTATTTCTGGAATAAACTAAAGAACTCATTTACTGGCTCTTTCACCTTCATTGGTTTTAGCACTGATTCAAAGAAAAAAATAGAAGTGATTGATGAAGTGTTTTAGAGCTTGCTGTTTTTTGTAGAGCTGTGCGAATAGCAAAATTTGGGGTGCGAAGAGAATTCGAATATTGGAGTGTGAGTGCGAATCGAATCGAATATTTTTCGAATATTTCTTGTATATTTCTAGAATAGTTTTCGAATACTTCGAAGCGAAATTGCAGAAAAAAGTTAGAGAGGATTTCTAAGCATACTCTTATGAGATAGCAACATGAAAGTGTTTCTTTTCGCTATGTTGATGAAGCACTGGCAGGGTGGTGTTTCATAGTTGTCTTATCAAGAATGAGGCAATATAGAGGCCGAATTCTATTAATGTACATGATTTCGTGCAACCAAAGTGTTGCCGACAACACTTTACACGTGTAGGCAAAGATGCCATTTCTTCAGCCTCTCCTCCTCTTTCAACTTCTGTGGAAGCCCAACTGATGTGGCGGACAAAGGTGTGCTCCCTTCAAGTCCGGCATGCCAAATCTGCCTCGTAGACGTCGATATATAAGAACATCTGAAATTTTGGATGCTAATAAGCTTCGGCGTCCGATTTTTCAGACTTCCTTCACAAATTTCAGGACAAAAAGAGCATTAATTGAGCCCCCAACTCTGCCACATCTTTCGTCTCCATGTTGGAACCAGCGTTCTCTTGAGTTATTACACTTGCGACCGTAGCGGAGCTTGAAAGGCAGCTTTTCCGCAATACAAGAGTATAATGAGGTGAAGCATATTAAAAATCTGAAGGGGTCACTTTCAATCGGACGTTGACTGTATTTGTTTTTGGGAAGTTCGAATAGTTCGAATAGTAAAATTCCAGTGCGAATCGAATCGAATAGCAAACACTATTCGAAAAATATTCGAAATTTCGAATATTCGCACACCCCTAGTTCAAAGTAATCGTAATGTTCCTTTGTTAAAGTGTGTGAATATTTGTTTGGAATAAAATGTGGAATTCTAGGGCTGTTTTGGAAATGGTTGCCTTACTATTTGGAAACTATTCAAATAGTATTCGATCCGTATTCGTATTTGATTTGGTTCTAAAATTTGCTTTTTGGACAGCCCTAGTAAGAATACAAACCTTAAACGGTGCTCCATTGATCACTGTGGGCGGTGCGACTGCTACCAGTCTGCCCCGCTTTTCTTCAGGTTTTCGAGGACTGTCACAGGAAGAATTGGACAGGCTGTCCACTGATGGAGATGCCCTGAATGACTGGAGGACACAGTTGGAGCCATTTTGAAGTGGTGCAGCCGTGGGTGCCACATGCTGAAAGGCAACATCCATATATGGCTTGCAATCACAACTCCCGCAGCAATGTTCCCTTCAAACCCTTTATTCTGAATGCACAGTGTGTCGAATAGAAAGCAACTTCACAACCAAGCATGCTAGTAGGCCGGGTACAAAGCTGTAAGAAGTAGCAAAATTTCTGCCTTTATTGTTATATTGTTTTCTTCCTTTTGTTCATGTCTACTTACATTTCTCATAATTTCAGTTTGCTCCTCTTGGAATCTGATGCTGAATAGCTTGCTGGACAACCTGTCCAGACTGACTGAACACCTGACTCAAAAATGAACATGTGGCTTACTGAACGTGTTCAATCTGACTGAGCAGTTAGGCAGTTGGTAAGACTGATTGTTTAACTGTCTGAACAACTTGTTCAGGCTGGCCACCCAGTTTTCCCCACACTATAAATCTCTGTGTCTGTTACAGCATAAAAAAATGTGCGCAGACATTCCTGTGGTACGGTAGCACTGTCTCAAAGAGGACCTGCAACACTTTTACAGCGGCACTTTTATGACTAGGGCATTCTGGTTGTTGGTAAGCAAAAATGTACGTGCTGCAGAAAATGGGCAAACCCCACTAGTCACCATTGGTCCATTAAAAATGAAGAAGTGAACACATGGGCACCAAACAACGATTAACACTGTGCACAAAATGCCAAGTGCATGCAGCAAGCCAGACAAGATGGCGCATGTCACGTGTAAATATGCATGCTCCTCATGTGGAAAACTTTAAAGGAGCATTAGCTAAATTTAAAAGGAACTTTCTGGACAGACATTCGGGGTTTATTTGCAGGGTGTGTGATATGCTATGGTTCGAAGTCCTGTCTCACCTCTTTGTCTTGAGTGGCCAAAGACATGGTGCTCTTTGGCCACCCATGGCCCTTGCGCCACAGAACACCACTAATCACCATCACCCCTGTGTTGTGTGCTAAACAGCCTCACTGGTCATCCATTTCACCTTCACAGAGCGGAATGGCTCCTAAATTTCTTGGACATGGTCAGAAAACACTGCCGATCAGTAGTCAAGGCTCCTGTGAACATTTGAGCCAAATGTTATAGCACTGCATGCCACAGGTAACATACAATTACATTTTAAAGGCAGCTAAAAATCAACTGCTCTTTTCTTGGCAAATTATGTCATCGACAGGCCCTAATACATCATCGGAGGGGAAGACATGGCCATTGGCTGATTTCAGCACTCTTATGCCGCATAGTTACCGTGACTGCCTCAGGGTGCCGCCATGTGCCAGCAACACGCTCTGTAGTGTGCTACAACTAGCTAACTTTAATTAAAATTACACAGTAGCAACACTAGCATGCTTGTGGTCACACCAAATGTGAGCCATAACTTTAAAAGAAAAAAAGAAGTGAAAGAGCTCAAGGTAATGGCATGCCATGAAGGAGCTTCTTGCCCCTTCGTCATCTCCCCCTGTGTAGATTTCAGCGCACTGTTTGGTATGATAGGAGAGAAAGAACTCTTGAAGCAAGCGACAAAAGTGTTGTAGGATCCCGTTAAAGGGGTCCTGAATCACTTTTTAAAGTAATCGTTGAATAACCTCAGTATTAAAGTTTATTGCTTCATGAATCGATCACCGCAGAAATTTTTCTAATTTGCCAAGAATGAGCGAGGTTACATGGATTGTCACATGCTTTAAGCGCTTTCTTTCTTCTTTCATACTGATGAGCGCACTGGAAGCTACATAGGGGTGGATGACAAAGGATAAAGAAGCTACATTAGCTTGTGTCACGACCTTATTAAGCGCAGGTCATGAAACATGATCACTCTCTCCGTCTGCGATTCCAGTGCACAATAGTGCTGCTACTGTGTAATTTTAGCACACTATAGAGCACGGCACCCGCACGTGGCAGAACTCCCGTGGCAAGAAGCGCATCCACTCAAAATGCCACTCTTGGTTTATGCCAGCTATCGGCCAATAACCACAATCTGCTATATGACACCATTTAGCAGCCGCCAGCAGCTCCGAAGAGTGAAGAAGGGCCTCTGTATGAAGAGAGTGCTTGAGATATTGACAACTTCACGTTCCGCTTGCAAACTCTTCTTGCCATGCACGACTGCAAGATTTGGCTGAGCTGTTCACAACAGCATCTGTTTTCTGCTGTATCTGTTTCTTGACCAAGCATGTGGGATGGTTCAGGACCTCTTTAAATAAGGGAACAATGCTATGCACTCTAGTGCAATAGAAAAAATGAACAGAGAGAAACAACGAATTTTCTATCTTAATTGCTGCTGCAACAGAATAGACTGGCAAGCAGGATTTGTAAAACTTACACTGGAATTAGCAGTGACTGGTTGTAGTGGACCGTGCCGGCCTCGCTTCTCATCAGGCCTGCGGGGACTGTTGTCTGAGGAGGAGGATGATGACACATTGTCTGAGGATGTGGACCGGAACCCATTGAGCAGCACGGGCGCCAGGGCCATTGGCTCCCCTTCCTTGCGGTGGCCACCATGCCTTGGGCGCCGCACTGGCTCTGAAGGGAGCACCTGAATCAGAGTCAGGGTTAAGGCTTTTGAGTCATTCTCATCACTATATGTTGTCACAGTCCATAAGCAAAATTTATAGGGATGTTTACGTTGTATATTTTGATGGCAACAGCTGCAGTAACGGAACAATTAGGAAGTGTTATGTGTGGTGCCTAAGCCAAAGGCGAACCAGCGGCACAGCGGTTCCTTTTGAGTAATCCTTGGAAAAAGGGATAAGCTTAGTGACTAAGCCGAAGTGAGCCAGAGAAGGGGGCTCACACTAACAACATATGCCCCTTTTTTTTGGACTACGTCTCCAGGTGCAGGAATCTGCTGCCATGCGTCTGAGGTACTGGTGGTCTTAGCAATGTTGAATTGTTGCCGTCCCTACAGAAAAGATGCCGATTGGCTCTGTCAAGAGATCCGCCTTAGTGGTTCATGGTAGTGCATTAGCTAAGCATCGAACAGGACAACTTCCTTGTGCAGTGATGTGCGTACTGCTAAGTACTTCTTTATTGTTGTTCACCTCTCTGCGGTGTACTTCTTTATTGTTGTTCACCTCTCTGCGGTACTTGTTTGTGAACAATGTTGCTTGTTGGGCGAGTTGGAACAAGTCAGTCAATGATATTTAGCGCAAACACTAGACAACAGACAAAGGAGAGGACGTAGGTGCAGTGCATTCTTCCAACTAAAATTTATTCGAAAGGAACACACATATATATATACGGACCAAAGGAAAAAAAAGAGAATAAAAGAAAAAGAAAAAAACCTGGGAGTGAAAAGAAAAAGAAGATAAAACCAAAGATGTGCCCGCTTGGAAAAGAATAACACGTAATATGCGCTGCGTCAACATCCTCTCCTTTGTCTGTTGTCTAGTGTTTGCACTAAATATCATTATGACTGACTTGTTTGTGAAGCTGACAGATATGCTTCGTCCTTTCCGAGGGGAAGAAGAGTGGGAAGAGTGTCCTCCTTTGGAAGGACAATTTAAAAGGACACTTCGAGTGTGTTGACTAAAAAAAATTTAAGGTAATTATAATATATATTTACCAAAATTACCCAAAATACGCCCATCACGCCAACAGTAATAACTATCAATCCAATCATACAAAAAGAAAATGGCCTGGCATCATTATAGTAGCTGTAAATGTAGGCAATGCAGTGAACTAGGATCTCTGCGCTATCATTGATATTAGGTATATTATATAGCCTAAGAACCAAAAATTGTGTTGTTTCAAAAGGTTGTTTTTCAACAGAAATATTATAACATCAAAACTTATTCACTGTTTTCAATTTTCCTAGTTCATTGCAAAGAATAATGTCTAAGCAAAAAACACGGAAAGTTTCATTGAAAAATATTCATTTGTTCAAAAGTCATGAGCTCTTGCGCAACAAAAACCGACTGAAAATCAGGTTTTGAGAAAAATAAGAATTAAATTTTCCAAACATTTCATTTTCAGGTTGAGGGTGGTCACAAAAAAGATTAAATACAGACTCAAGTTTTTCTGCGCCGCAATTTCGAATGTCTGCACATTTTTAGAATGTCAAAATTGAAAATTCACTTTTTATCTAAAGAAAACATCATTTGAAAGGGTGACGACGTTCCTTAACTGGGTTAGTTGGATTGTCTCGTCTGTTTCACCTGGTCGTCTGTGCTGTTTCGCCTTAAAGTACAGCTTCCTCCTGATTTTACAATTCCTTTAGCTGCTAGTCCGACTTGACATTGGGTAGCTCCTCTGTTAGCTTGCTTTCTAAGTAAGTAGCAAAAGCATGCTAAAGCTGCGAGAAGTATGACTTCACTCTATCTTGCTGCTATCTGAGGGGCAGCCAACAGCAGCAGTTTCATATAGATGCTTAGTGCTATGCACAAAGGAGCCTACATATGGCTATTCAGCAAAAGAGGTATGCCTGCCAGAGAAAATGAGCACACAGCACTGCAGAAGAATGCAGAGATATCTGTGTAAACAGTTTTATCAACACAATACATGACCGAGTTTCATACTGAAGAAAAGCATAGAATATAAAAGCATCAGCAAATGACAACTCCTAACCTTGACGCCTGCGTGGATGCTGCGCTTAACGGCGACTGCGCCGAGAGGTGCAGCAGGGGGGTTCTCAGAAATTGGGGACTGCGGTAATGGGTGGTTCTGGTAAATGGCCTTGTCGGCCGCCGACGCTTGCTTGCTCGCCAAACCCTGCCCTCTGGTGGCAGGAATTGGAACTGAAGGGTTGCCACTGCTGCTGGAACCACGAGGTGTTGGTGCTGGTTGCTGCTGAACATTAGAAGATGCTGAGGTGCCACTACTGCTCCCCTGCAAGTGGCAAGAATTTAAAGTGATTAAATTAACACTGGTACATATTAGTACTTTAAAACATTTCTTGCTCTTGAATAGAGTAGCACAAACCATTAGCACATGTGCACAAGCCTCTAAGGTTGAGTAAACCATTTGGAAATAGCACAAAGGGCACTTATGTTCAATAGGGAAAGGGAAGTAAAGAAAGTGAGTGGAAAGTAGAGGCCACCTTTTCTAGATATGATCCCACTTTGAGCACCAGGTAGCGGTACCTCTCTCCCCATTAGAGAAACCGGCGGGTGCGTGGCAGCACTGTGACTAGAACCCAGTGCCAAACCAGACACCGCAGGAAGGCTGTGCTAAGTGCTTATCTTTTCCCTTATTTTTCTGCCAGTCACCGCTCGCCCTAGCTTGCTCTGCTGCCCACCACTTTGCTGTGGCCTCGTGCAGCAGCGATGGGCTGTGAGACGAGTCTGTCCCTTCTTCCCCTTAATTATTTAGGACGCTGCCAGTGATTACACTCTAAAAACAGGTTGCACCCATTGGGGAGTCTTTTTGTCTCACAACAATAATCATTATCCGGCATGCTTGTTTTTCCTTAATAAAAAAATTCAGCCAGTTCCACGCCGTGAAAACCATCTGACAGCGAAGCTGTAAGCGCACGAGTGTATGTGATTGGTTTACGGGATGACATGGTGTCATAAATCCGCCGCTATATCTGAAATGCGAGTGCTTACACTTGATTGGGTAAAGCGAGATCACATCACCAGCGAGCTCAGGCAGTGGTGCTTCCGCAAACGTCTCATGCAACGTGATATTTAGTGATATCACATGACCTGCTGGCTCAGGCAATGGAGTTTCAGCGAACGCCTAGCGTCACATGATTTGCTGCAGGCAAGTGACCTTTCACGCACCCAGGTGCTTAGCCTTGGTTTATTACAATTAATGTAAGCCTTTAATTAATGTAATTAATAAGAGTTGGGGCAGCTACACACTAGTGGTGCAATGACTGGATACAGCTTCTCCTCTTCCTTTCCCTCCTCCTCACCCTCACATCACTCCTCGTTACCCTCACTTCCCTTTCCCATGCCCTTGCTATATTGTACTATACACGGCTAAGATATGCTCTCTCTCTCCCTCTCTCTTTCTTTCTGTCTCTTTCTCTAACTCTCGTTTCTCTTTCTTTCTGTTTCTCTCTATCTTTTTCTCGTTGTCTCGCCCAGAGCAACACAATCCTATGGTTCCCAAAAATGCTTGCTCTGCTAGCGTGCCTGGATAACCGAGTAGTTAGGACGCTCGCCTTCGGCTCGTAGGTACCCGGGTTCGAATCCCGCCTCGCCAAGAAATTTTATGTTCTGTTATTTATTTATTCTCCTCTTCTCTCCTCCTCCTTTCCTTCCTCCAACGCGTTGCTAGGCGGCGCAATCGGCGAATCCAGGCGCAGCTGTGCCAAGTGGTTGCTAGGCAACGCGAGTTCCTGCGGACGATTCAGCGCCGAACTTCGAGGCTAAACACCTCCGCTGTTAAATGTGCGAATTGCTTCCCCGGTATATTTACCAAAAGTTATCATCATCACTTCGTTTTGTTTCCTTATTCACTCTTCCATCTGGTCGCGTGACCTGTGTGACGCCATTTGTGATCTCAAGGCAACGGACGTATGGCGATAACGCAAGAAAATGCACGCGAAATTGGTGACGATTATCGTTTTCGGATGGAAAGGTTACACCCCTTCTTTTTAGAGAGCAGAACGATCGGCGCTTTTGAGCAGGCGCGATCGGGGCACGCGCTGCGCTCAAACGAGACAAGCATACGAGCCCATAGTGTTTTCAGCGAGATCGCGGCTTGATAAAGCTGCTCGCTTCGTGCTCGCAATGTAAACAGTGAAGGAGCGGCTTGATAAGAGCGTTCACTCTAACCTCGCGGCTTAAAAATCAAGACCGCAGGTTGATAGGAAGTTCGCTTAACGCTCGTGCGACGATGAGGCGTAGACAGCACATCGTTAGTGAGCGTCTGCTAAAGACAGTACCGGGGATGCTATTCTGGACATTATCAAATTCCGCCATGTTGTCAAATTCCGCCACTGGTAAACTCTGATTGGCCTACAGGGCTGCTACGGCCTCTCTGATTGGCTTAAAATGGGGCCATTACGAAATTTGACATGACGGAATTTGACAGCCTCCAGAATAGCACCCCGGTGCGTTCTCCCTCAACTAAGTTTCAATTTTCGAAGAATATTTGTTCGGAATTCATTTTGCCCACAGAAATTAGAAGCGTCAACCTTTATTATGACTGGAGCCGGTTATTAACCCCTCGAATGAAAAGCTTCAAATTGCATTTGGATCAATTGACAAAGCGTCAGCAACGCTGTTGCCTGTATAAGCAAAGACGTATCCAGTGCCGAGGCACAAGAAACTTTATCGCGAATATTGCTGACGCTATTTCAGGAAGACCCCATGAGGTCTATGCGGGGCCAGCTGGCTTAATTTTCGTAATATCACTTATGTCAAAACTCTGCTGACACTGAATTCTTTTCCTAGTTGTTACGGTTTAGAGTTAACAGAGTTTTACTGCATAGTACTCATTAATCCAGAAGATGATGCCAGCTCTTATCCAAATTTTATTGCTACAGGATCATCATGCACATCAGTATCATAGGTCAATATGATACTGCAATATGATAATGCTGCTTGACTGGTGACCCGAAGGTCGCGGGATCGAATCCCAGCCGCGGCGGCCGCATTTCGATGGAGGCAAAGTGCTAGAAGCCCGTGTACTTATATTTAGGTGCATGTGAAGAACCCCAGGTGGTCGGAATTTCCGGAGCCCTCCACTACGGTGTGCCTCATATCGTGGTTTTGGGACGTAAAACCTTAGCAGTTACTACTGGGTCATTAGGAGTTCTGGTTATGCAAAAGAGATTAAATTGGTCTACGACGAAATCATCGCTTTTTCTTTCTCGTTCTTCGCTGTTCCAACTGGCGCTGCATTTTAGGACATATATATCAGCCAATGGGTCTTTTCGAATCGATCAAATTGCGATAAACGTACTGTTCAATGCATAGACTGCGATAAACTATACAATTCAATGCATAGACTGTCCCGCATACCTGGTGCGGTGGTGGCTTCGGGCAACAGGCATCCTGCAGTGAAGGTTGCCTCGTGATGCCACCCTTGCGCCCCGGCGTGACTGCCACTCCCGAAGACGAAGACGACGATGGCACCGGGTATAGGGGACCTGCACGCGGCTGCTGCTGCAGCCCAGCGAGGAGGACGGGGCTTTGGGCCATTCGGTCCAAGTCCTGCTCCGGGTCTCGCTGCTTGACGCGAGAGTCGAACGCCGTCTCGTAGATGTGCCTCTGGCGGGCCATCTCGTCGGCAGACAGCGCGCCCCCCGCAGCGGGGGTGGCGGCGTGTGCCGGAGTGGGGGTCTTGTTGTTGCGCTGCTCTTCGGCCCTCAGTAGCCGCAGAGCCACGGCGGCTGGGCCCGTGTCCCAAGGGTCGCAGTACTGCACGTCGCCCGCGTCGTCGCCGCATGCCTCTGCTGCTGACGCCGCTGCTGATGCTGCTGAAACCAATGGGAAGAAATGCTGAGACCTCATTCTGAACATCTTGTGACCAGGGGCGGGGAGATTTATGCGTTGTGTTTTGACAATGTGACAGTGCTTGCTCTTGGGGGGCAGAAGAAAATTTAGAGGGGGGGGGGGGGCTGTAGCCCACCCCTTGCCCCCTTATGACACCGCCCCTTCTTGTGACAGCGCAGTTCGTTTACCCGCCGTCATAAATTTGGTGCATTTAATTAGGCTACGTTAATAAGTACTGACAGGCCGAAGGTATGTGATATGCATATACATAAAATCAGTCTTTTCGAAAAAGCTTCGAACTCTGAAAAAGAGCTCACTTTAAACATGTATCGCTACGCACGTCCGGAAGTTCTAAAGGAGTTTTTTGAAACTCCCGTCATGCGTCTGGCGCATGCATGCGCGACGTTTTTAAACCTTTGTCCTTAAAGTGAAGAGGTCCGTTGGCCTCATCACCGACAGCCTTGGAGATCCAAAGATTCAGAAGCGTGAGACAAACTCATGATGGCATTAAGCGGTAGTCTTTGTCGCGGTCGCGCCGAGAAAAGAAAATGCATATAAAAGAAGTCTTCAATGTTGTTTAACTTGCCTTTTATCATACTGCTTTGAAGGAGTGGCTAGATTTTTACGCACAGGCTGTCCCAAAGTGGCAATCGACGTTTAAGCCACTCATAGTTATAGACATGCTGTATATAGCACTCATTGGTACATTCGTTATAGCAGGGTATTTTGACACCGGGAACGGGAGTCGACAATGCCCACGTTTGACACTGCGAGAGCATCCCATTTTGATGATTTGGTAACGCAACACTAAGAGAGACGAATAAAGAATATACAGACATGCGCATACTCGCAACCGAAATTTTGTTGAAAGGAAAAACATAAATAGAAAAGTACAGCGCCAACTGAACATCAACTGCGTTGTACTTTAATGTTTATGTGTTTTCCTTTTCAAGAAAATTTCAGTTGCGCGTATGCGCATGTCCTTGTATGTTCTTGCTAGTATTGCGCTACCAAATCATCAAGATAGAACCGTACCAACTCGTCCAAATGTCTACGCTTCTGCGAGAACATTCGCGCCAGTTTAACTAAGCGCCTTTCTCACCAGCTTCATCCGCTGTCTTGGAGGCCTTGCTGCCGGGTTCGCTATGGGTGGCGGAGGACGCCGACGCGGAGCTCGAACCGGAAGCCTGCGACTGATGTGGTGGCGGCTGAGGGCTCGACTTGCTGCCACTGTTGCTGAGCCGCTGGTTCTCGGCAGCGTTCTTCGACGAGGACGAGCCGCAGCTGACGCTCGGGGACGTAGGGGCCGCTGCATAGAGGAAATTGTACGTTGAGCTCCTAGGCGAGCCAAACAGCCAGCATCACATCAATCAGCGTGGTTGATGTTGCCTAAGAAATGATGTTACACCGAAATCCTACACATGCCCATCTCTCTGGAGGTCGGTTTAAATTTTCAATTTGAATTTATCCACAAAGAACAATCTACAAAAATGTAATAGTTGTAGAAACGCAACTGAATCCCTAGTCTAAGGCTAGATGGGAGTCATTGAAATGTAATTATCAAGAAGAGCATGCCACACAGCAAAACAATAAGTATACAAACAAAAATATTTTACTAACATTATAACACTTAAGAAACGAATTATAAGATATTATGTATGTACGGTGCATAGAAATTAGTGGAGATAAAAATTTTAATTCAGTAGTCACTTAGTTTGGTTGTTGGCGCTCCTAACTTCTGCTAACAGAGATGCTAAACGCGCACAGGGAAATGACACCTTAATAACGCTTTAACAACGATAGAAGAAACAGCCTGTCATAGTGCTAAGTACAAGGGTTAAACATCATACAGCTTATGACACTCTTAATCTGCGCCATAATCTGGGTCGACCAGTGCTTTTGCATCCCGGTCCGCGTGGGCAAGCTGTTGCCACGGCCAAAGAGAACCTCTTCGATGTGGCCATGTGCCGGATGAGACAAATAAGCCACGGTGGCTTACAGACGGAACGTATGACATGTTCCCACCGTCCCATGCTGATGCCGTTTTGCAGCTGTCACCGCAGAAGGGTGCCCCATTCAACTTATAAACGTTAGAATCGGAGTCGTTCTGACTGCTTTTCTATAAGATCGCGTAGAATGTAGCCGGCCATCACCCCCTTATTTGTCACCCATGCGTTGCGCCTGCAAATCCACTGAAATAGATTTGCGTCTTCAAGTAACGCCTTATATGCGAAACATTCAAATTTATAGTTGTACTTAAGATTATACTGTACTATAACTTGGTTATGTCAGTTTGCAAGCTGGAAGAAATGAAGTAGGAGCACTTGTCCAAGATACAGAATTGTTCGGAGTTAGAACGCGCGCGCGCGCGCGCACACACACACACACACACACACACACACACACACACACACACACACCACACACACACACACACACACACACACACACACACACACACACACACACGCACGCACGCACGCACGCACACGATTACCTATGGCAATGAAACACACAGAGGAGGTGAAATAAAATTTATCTTGTTTTATCAGACTTCGTTTGTCACGTCGATAAAGTAAGGATGTGCATATCAAGGCAGCAAAGCCTCTGCTTCATATTACCAAGGCTGGAAAGTTATTACCGCAGTAAGCTGTAGCCGCTAAATAAGGAAAAGACTGTTACGAAAATGAAGGCTTCCGCAGCGTCGTCTTAACTCCGCCATACAAACAGTTACTTCCCAGCTTCGGCCCCTGAATGTTGACGCCGGACGGCAAAGACAATATACTAATCCTCGAAGGGTAATGTACGACTATACGCTACCGGATGGGACGCGTAGGGATTACCCGGAAGGACACGATAAGGAAAATCGCTCGAAAGAATGGGAGTATTAGGGAAGTGATTAGTTTGTCCGGAAGTAATGACTCCCCGAGGCAAGGCGAAGCCTTGGACAATGGAAGAAGAAGCGCGCTCGGCGACGAGCCGACAGCGAATTAGAAAGGCCGAACAGCTCGATCGAAGAGAGAGCTTCCTTGCTTTATCGTGCCGTTTATATTTACCCCCGCGTACTTGTATCTTTTGTCCTTTTTTTTAAATTTTCTGAAATAAATACGTCTTTTTATTATTAGCGTGGTAAAGAGACCGCTCGAAGAGAGTGCGATCGGCGCGGATCAAGATGCGCACACAGTCCTCGGGGCACCGCGGTACAGCTTATGCCCGGAAAAGCCCGCGCGGCTCGCCAAATTTGACGGGGCCTTCTCCCCGCGACGCGATGCGGAACACATACGATCGGATAGGGACCCTTGGGATTCCAAGCCGCGCAGGGAGCTCGCGTCTTGCTCTTCCCGTTTTCCCTCTTCCACATTTTCGTGTCATCGTCCGGGATACCAGAAACATGCCTCCGGGAGAGACACGCGATTCAACCGACCGGACAAGCCGTTCCCGTTTTCCCAGCGCTGAGATATATCCATCGCATACACTATATACCGTCTCCACCTTTCCTCCCCCCCCCCTCCTCATTCACTGGTGTTCGCTTCCCCAAGCCCCTTCGTCTGATTCCAACTAATACGCGATGTCTCCCTAAAACTGTACAGTCTTGAAACAGCTGCCACCGGCGTCTTCCCCTCAAACTCCACATCGACTCATCGCAACAATTCCTGAACGTTAAGTGGCGTTTAGTTATAACGCCATCGAAGTTTTATATATATATATATATATATATATATATATATATATATATATATATATATATATATATATATATATATATATATATATATATATATACTATGCGATCGCGCGCAGAGCACGCGGCAGTCAATCGCAAACCATTCGTACATGTGCAAACGACTTCGGGAATGCTCCCCTGTCGGTCTACGTCACTTGTAGCTGGTTAGCCTTCCTGCCTTCAGCCTTTCTGTTTCCTCCTATAGCCTCGACAGCCGCTGCACGGATTTGCGTAAATCAGAGTATATGCATACATGCCGAAGGAATCGCTCATCCGGTTCGCGGCGGTTGTGTCTCGGCTTCATTCCCCGATAAACCGTTCCGAGGCCACTTCATCCGAGAATTCCTATATAAAGCTGCAGCCGGGGAGCGTCCAATCGAATGGAGGCTTTCGCGGAGAACAACGGGAGATGCGTGCGACAGTGTACACACGCTGGAAGGGCTGATATATTGGGGGGGGGGGGGGGAGTCGATTCTCGTTCAAGACGGCTGCGTTTCCCGTACTTCTACTTAAGCCGGAACAAGCGTCGATAGAGGAGATCGCTGACAAGCCATAGCTTTGCCCGCCGTGTTCCAGGGGGACCACTTTTTTTTTTTTTTTTTGAGGAACTGCATAGGAAGCGTGGGCTTTTACGTCCGGCAAGGAAAGCTGCGCGAACGGAGCTGTTGACGGTGCTTCCCCTGGGAGCGGATTAGTAGATGTGCGGAACCTGTCCGACGCTAAAATGGCCATGTATACGGTCGTGCGGATATGGAGGTGAAAGTGCACTCTGTCGGAGGAACTCGGACAACCCTGCGGGACAGCGGCATGACATATATGAAGCGGACGGTGAAGATTAAAGCTATGCTGAAAATAATGCTTGGTTTTAGAGGAAGCTTCCCCTTCTGTGTAACCTAATGGATACGAAGACAATATACGGCAGGCGCCACGCTAAACTCTGGATGTTAGAGAATGGCTCATAAAAATCAGTTTTAAGAACATTGCATACACGAATAAAGTACTGATAAGTGTACCTTGATAAGCTGGAAAAGAAAGACACGCCTTTTAAGTTTCGGCATGGCGAACAATACAGATGATAAGCAAGTGATGCGAACAGAAATGATAGTTGCATCTTTTCTCTGTCCATGTCACTCGTAACGATGTCTGACCTGCTTGCCATGTAGAACTCATACAAACTAGTTCTGCTTAGAACGCCCGTCAAGTTAAGTTCTAAAGTTTAATCACCCTTGGAAATTATGTGTCTATATAAATAGTCCTATCATCGATACAGGAACGCTAAAGTATAAATCCCACAAAAAGAGTTTATGAGCCTTCGAAAGTTGAAACGTCTTGTCTACGTTTATTCTCTATGCAATCACCTGAAGAAGTGAACTTTGGCAAGTCTGCGAAACCTTGGCAGACATACTGCTGAATCTTGTGAAAACAAAAGGAAAAATTGGCCGCGTATCTGCGTGCTTCGCTGCAAATGTCGTGTAAAGACGATAGAAGAGGCGCTGTGTGAGATATGGACGCCATCTGGCAATACGTCGGGAAACATGAGTGCTGTGTTGCGTGCTGGTAGTCCCGGCGCAGCAGCAGGCGAAGACCGGCGGTGACCAACGCGACCGGCGGGGACGCCAGCCAGCCCGAAAACGCGGTTTGGCGCGAAGCGCTGAAGCAGAGGAACGTCCGCACTCAACGAGTACTCTCCACACACTCTTTTATTTACACGTTGCGTGGGTAAAACAGGAACGCCAGAGCGGCGCCCACAACCGGCAGCCTGAAGGCCGCCCACAACGCTGCTTTTTCATTTTTTAAATATTTTTTTTCACCTTCTTGGCCTTCTCAAAACTAAAGTTTTTCAACACCAACCCATGGCATTCGTACAGTGCAATACAGAACCGAAACCGAAACACAACAATGACGTCGTGCGAAGGGCACGGAGGAAGGCAAATTTCAGCGCAGTCGCATTTTCAGCTTTGTTGAAACAGCGCTCACTAGACGACGACGAAGTAAAAGAAGGCACAGGACAGGCAGCGCCTGTCCTGTGCCTTCTTTTACTTCGTCGTCGTCTAGTGAGCGCTGTTTCAACAAAGATGAACGCATACCAACTCGCTCAAGCTTCCATTCTTATGCACTTTCAGCGCAGCTTAAGAAACTACGGTCCTTAAAATTACGTATGTATGAATTTTCTGTTAAAGGAACACGCCACCTAATACTTACCTAGTGATGTTGCACCTCAGATATGCATGATATTTACTTTTTGATCGACAACGTTCACAAGTATGAACAGCCGTACCAGTTCAAGACGGCTGGCCCTTGGGCAAGTGGTTCAACTTTGGCCGAGTGGCTGAATCGAGGGACGTGCCGACAAACAGAAAGACAGACCAAAATTTCTGCGTTTAAGTTCCCCAAGAAAGACTATCGTCTTTAAAAAATTCGGCAGATCCCACGTACCGTGAGAATCGATGCTATGCGAAGCATGCGCAGGAAAGTGACTGTGTCGAAATTTTCACATTGAGCGAAACGTTACGGAATGACGCTAGAGAAATGTGCAAACGGTATACACACACATATTTTGAAGAGTCGCACATGTATTATATAACCAGTGCTTTACAGCTGCTTAAAGGGGTCATGAACCACTTTTCCAAGTAATGATCTAATGACCTCAGTATCGGAGTGTACTGCCTTTCGAAATCGATTGCCGCAAAAATTTCTCGAATCCGTCAAGAATCAGCGGAGTTACGGGGGTTTGGCGCACGCTCCCAGCGCTTTCTCTCTTTTCTCGTGCCGACGAGCGCACTGGAAGCTAGACAGGGAGGGATGGCATGGGGGAAAGAAGTTACGCCAGCGCGCGTCATGAAACGCGATCGCTCTCCCGCTGTGATTCGCTTGCGCGAGTGCGGCTACCGTGTTCTGAGGAGTGCGGCGCCGGCAAGTGGCGGCACCCCGCGGCAAGAAGCGCATCTGATCCGAACGCCGCTCTCGATTTACGTCGGCTATCGGCCAATAAGCATGCTATGTCTCTTGCGACGTACAGCGGACAGACGCCCCGCCCACCGACGAGAGTGAGAACCGGCCTCTGTTTGAAAAGAGGGTGCCTGGGGAAACGGCAACTTCGCGCTCCGCTTGTGGCCATTACGCGGCGCGCACGACTGTAATATTTGGCAGAGCAGTTCATAGCCGTGTCAGCTTTCCGCAGGATGTGTTTTTTCAATCAGCCCAAGGGGTGTTTCATGACCCCTTTAACGATGCCAACAGCAAGATAGGTGTTACCAACACCAAACGCAGTAAGCTGATATGTTGTGTTTATATTCTTCAATACTGGGTAGCGCGAATCCAAAAGGACAAAGAAGGAGCACAGATGCACAGGACAGGTGCTACTGGCAACTAAGCTTTATTCAGAAAAGTTCCCTAGATATATACATAGCCGAGCGGCACGCGCAGGCGCGCTGCACGTACGTTAGAGTCACAGTTGCAGTTGTTGCAGTTGCGTTACAGTTGTTATGCTTATACTTCTCCGTTGCGACGGAGAACGCACGCACGTTTCACGAACCCGTGTGCATATGTTTAAGGGGTTCTTGGCCGTTCTTGAATAAGGTCATCACCACAGTGATCAGTGAGCACCAGCAGCTGGACAGGACTATCGGTTCCGTTCGTGATCGCGGCTGCGAACGGTGTAAGTGTAGTGAAGTGCGAGGTATAGTAGAGCTCGTGGAAACCGCGGATGACTTTTACGAAGAAATGACCTATGATGCCTTCGGTCATGGACGTGGCACCGAGGTCTTGTGATGCCCTGTCCACATCCAAGCCATCTTTCATGCCGTCTAAGAACAAGGCGTTGTTGGGTTTTCATAAATGAATGCTGAAGTCACCTGTATTCATGAGGGACATGGTCTTCTCGGCAGAGTTAGTGTAGGAAGCATTGACCCCGGTTTTTGCGTAATCCACGTTGTCGAAGTTGTGGATTACGTGGACGGGTGGATGGTAGCCCAGCGTCACCCTGGGGTGCACTGAATTCAGCTCCCTAACTTTCCTTGCGTCGGCCGCTGTGGTGTAGTGGTTACGGTGCTCTGCTGCTGACCCAAAGGTTGCGGGTTCGATCCCGGCCGCGGTGGTCGCATTTCGATGGAGACGAAATGCTAGACGCCCGTGTACTGTGTCATGTCAGTGCAGGTTATGCAATACCAGATGGTCCAAATTTCCTGAGCCCTTCACTATGGCGTCTCTCATAACCACGTTAATTGAGACTTATCACCTGTGGCACATACCCGCACAACATGAACTCTGGTATGCGGGTATGTGCCAGACGTGACTGAGGTAAAGGGTTTCATGACGTACGCGCCAGTTATTTTGCGTTATTCATGCCATCACCAGTGAATCGTGTTCGTCATACATTGATCCTCTGCTGTGCGAATTTTGGTATATACTGCAAGTTAGGCAGACGACCAGGAGAGCGCCCAGACGTAGGCGGATAGATAGAAACGCCCAAAGTGCCTGAGGTTCGCTAAGAAATGCTTCGCATTAAAAAAAAAAGGTCGCACAAGTTCAACGTGATGCGATTTTTTTCCGCGAACTAGATAGACGTATGCATATACACAGACTGCACGGTGCGCGCGTGTCTTCGCTGTCAGCATGTATTTCGAGTTATGATTCACAAAAAAAAGTGAAAAAAAATTCGGCAGATCCCACGTACCGTGGGAGTCGATGTTATGCGAAGCATGCGGCGGGAAGGTGACTGTGGCGGAATTTTTTTACTGAGCGAAACGCTACAAAATGACGCTAAATGTATGTATAAATTTTATACGCACACATATATGTTGAAGAGCCGCATATGTGTTATATAACCAGATGTTTACACTTGGATAACGCTGCCAATGGCAACGTGGGTATTACCAACGCCAGAAGATGTAAGCTGATATGTAATATTTATACTTGTCCCTTATGATGGAGAACGCACGCACGTTTCACGAACCCGTGTGCATGTGTGAAAGAAGTTCTTGAGAGTTCTTGAACAAGGTCATCATCACCGTGGTCAGTGAGCATTAGCAGTTGGTCATGACTTGTTATTGGATTCGTTCGTGAAATCATTGACGAAGGGTCCATGTGTAGTGATATATGAGGTATAGTACAGCTGTTGGAAATCGAGGATGCCTCGCTCATTTCGTTGACAAATTATCTGTCGATATAGCCGGCGACACGTCGGAACCTGTAGTCACCGTTCGCGTTCGTGAGGTATAGGCCGTCGAGGCTGGTAGGCCTAGATAGTGCTAGGTAGACCAACATCAGTGGATGGCGCTTGTCGAATTAGTAGACTATCTGGGCGTATGTGACCAACGTAGCCTAGTATACAAAGCGGCTGTCAATCAATCTGGCATCATCCTCGGTCAGCATGAGGCCATCGCCCAGCCTCGTAAGAAATGAAGATGACACTGCGTCATTCTGACGGACTAAGTGCACTTTACGGTGCGATGATGTGAGGATCATACGTAACTATCGTTGATGTATTGATCCGGGGTCGAGCAATGCTTCAATATAGCTTGCTGAATCGCAGGAATACAAATGCAATGTTTATTAGAGGAGTATCATGTAGTGTTTATTGCTTTTTTGCAAAATTAGATAGCCAGCACCACAACCACAGGTGACTTTGCACCGACATTACGCCTGCGTAGGCTGTTTTCCCAAACTAGTTTATAGACTTGGCGTGGCTCTGTGGTAGAATACCTGATTGCCACGCAGAATGCTTGGGTTCGATTCCTGCTGGGATCCTAATTTTCATTCTTTAAATTCTTCGGGTCAACGCTGCCAATGTCTGTCTTTCTTAAAGGGGTCATGAAGCACCCCTTGGGCTGATTGAAAAAACACATCCTGCGGAAAGCTGACACGGCTATGAACTGCTCTGCCAAATATTACAGTCGTGCGCGCCGCGTAATGGCCACAAGCGGAGCGCGAAGTTGCCGTTTCCCCAGGCACCCTCTTTTCAAACAGAGGCCGGTTCTCACTCTCGTCGGTGGGCGGGGCGTCTGTCCGCTGTACGTCGCAAGAGACATAGCATGCTTATTGGCCGATAGCCGACGTAAATCGAGAGCGGCGTTCGGATCAGATGCGCTTCTTGCCGCGGGGTGCCGCCACTTGCCGGCGCCGCACTCCTCAGAACACGGTAGCCGCACTCGCGCAAGCGAATCACAGCGGGAGAGCGATCGCGTTTCATGACGCGCGCTGGCGTAACTTCTTTCCCCCATGCCATCCCTCCCTGTCTAGCTTCCAGTGCGCTCGTCGGCACGAGAAAAGAGAGAAAGCGCTGGGAGCGTGCGCCAAACCCCCGTAACTCCGCTGATTCTTGACGGATTCGAGAAATTTTTGCGGCAATCGATTCGAAAGGCAGTACACTCCGATACTGAGGCCATTAGATCATTACTTGGAAAAGTGGTTCATGACCCCTTTAACGCTCCCGCATTTAAGCTACCAATGTCTGTTCTCGCCGTTCCTGGGAAGATATAAACTGTGAATCACCTGTGGCGCATACCCGTACACCGCGGCCCCTGGTAAACGGTTATGTGCCACACGTGTCTGGAAGAAAGGGTTTGACGACGTACGCGACAGCATTCTCACGTTATTCATGTCATGACCCGAAAGTCATATTCGTCAAATCCCCTTACCCTCCCATGCAAATTTTGGTCTACACCAAGTTCAGGAGGCGATCATGAGACCCAGACGTAGGCGGCTAGATAGATAGATAGATAGATAGATAGATACGTAGATAGAAACGCTCAAAGTACCAAAGGTTCGCTAAGAAATGCTTCGCATTTAAAAGAAAACAGGTACTAACAGCTCACTCAAAATTTCAGGCAATGTAGACTGGATTCTTTATTCACTTTCTTTCTAAACTTGACCAAAATAGATAAGATGCACACATATGCTTATTTTTTTATTCTCCCCTCTTGAACACCCCTTAGCTTACGAAAAAGAAATAACTCGCATGAGCCATGCCTCGGCTACACCGCGTGAAAGTTTCTTCCAAAGCATTTATAACGATATGCAAGAACCTTGCGCTGTCAGGATATTTCATATGGGATATAACCCAGAACCCAGTGAAACGGGGGTATAGGAGGAAGCGCGCAAGCGTTAATACAGCACTCGCTTCACGAAAAGCCCCCCATGCTGAACGAGAAAGGTCCCGTATATTGACGATGTATCCGCATGAACAGCGAGGCGAAGCGACAAAGGGCAGGCACTGCTGGAAGGAATAAATTTTAACAAAGAACCACGACGGTGACAAAAAACAAATAAGAGAAAACGTTCAAAACGTAGAAAAGAACGTTAAAGAGATACAGTTCGTCGTAAAATACACCGGGCGAAAAACTTTGTCAGAGGCCCCGGAAAAACAAAATAGGAAGCGTACCCAGTAGCGAGACAGCAACGAACGCCAGCATGGTCGATCAAGAGAAGAAAATCAACCAAAGAGAAAAAGCACGAGAGAGAGGATCGCGCAGCCACCGACATTGACGATAAATGGGTTATAAACTGCCGAGATTACGTACTCGATGGATAGAAATTTAGGCAAATATAGGGCACGCAGATGCGACTTGCCCACAGCGCCCCGCAGGCATTAGGTTTTTTTTTTCGCTATTCCTTCTCCCTGCTTCCATCGTTTTTCCAACGCCCATAAGAAAATATACAGATCCTCAAAGCACCTAGCGTGGCACATTCGACCTCCTTTCCTAAATTCCCCATGGCCCACCTTTCTTGAATGTTGTCTTTTTAGCTTCCTTTCTCACCAGGTTTCGAAAACCATCTATAGCCTTCTTCCTCTTCCTATAATTCTCTTTCTGCATCCATCTATCCCTCTCACCCTATCCTGTCGCGTCATATTTATGTATCTCCCGAAGGCTTTCCCAGAATGGGTCTCTAATACGCCGGGACGAAAATTACATTTCTGATCGACCCGCGCACACGCAGACACTATAGCACGGTCACCAGAAGCACCCTTTTCTTGATATTTATTGTAACGTTTTATTTCATTGCTTTTCTTAAATAAGTGGCTCGCTGGGCCGCACATTCGTTTTCCCTCCTCCTTCGTGGGTTTCTATCACTGGAACACCACACACCCACACACACACAACACACACCCACAACACACCACACACACACACACACACACACACACACACACACACACACACACACACACACACACACACCACACCACACACACACACACCACACACACACACACACACACACACACACACACACACACACACACACACACACACACACACACACACACCTTTTTTTTTTCCTCCTTTTATTTGTATGTGTGCTTCATTGCAGGTGAAATTGTTCCAGGCGCACCGCCGCGAAATAGAGAGGCAGAAAACCCCAGTGTATACAGAAACGATATAGGCGATATAGGCAATCCCCGCGAATCCTCCGAAACGACGGTGGTAAAATATGAAACGGGAGCGTAGAACACATAGAAATAAAAAAAAAAGCGCGACGAGGCGACGGCGACGAAAATTAAATGCCTCTTTTATTTACCCTCTGGAAAGACGAGCTCTCGAGCTTCGTCTTCGTGAACGTCAACTCTTGCACAAAAAATGCGAGCTTTGCGTAGATAGCCCAGGAAACCGTAAACACGTCTGCACCAAAGGGGATCAACCGTGCCTCCCTCGGGGAACAATTGAGATTTATTCAATGTCCCCGTGCAGCGATTGCTTCTCCAGGTAATAACATCGGGCCCAACTACGGAGTAAATCCCTCCCACGCGCGTTTTCGAAATCCCTGGATGCGGGAAATGAAGCGTGGGGCCTCTAAACTGGCGAGTAACACAGCAGGTCCCTCACTCTGAATTCGCAAAGGTGAGCCGATGACTTGGAATGAACGAGCATAATTAGAATTTGATACGACAGTGTATATACTTAATTTGTAGCGCTTCACAAGGTATTAAAGATGAAAGGCCAATGATATACGAACGCTTGTAGGGCAGCCAATAAACTGCAGGCGATAAATTAATTGTGTTGCACTAGCCAAAAGAGGAAGCTGCTGCAGATTTTACCACTGTCATAAACGGTAAAGTTTATCTATATACAGAATAACGAGCGTGTAGATTATTAACGGTTGCCATTTCGCTTACGACTCACAGCAATAAACAAACAATCTTCTCTCCATTTCTTGTCCACGTTATCGACGTTAACGTGGCACGTGTGATTTTGCGTTATATTTCGCAACATGAACTAACGTCATCTGAAGAACAGGCCACTGGCCCGTTGGGGTAAGTTGGCGCTCATTCTAAACCGTCCACCCGCAAACACCAATTACGCGCCTCAAAGGCAGCACGGCGCTGCTTAATTAGCAAGCACGATCCTCAAAAACCGACGGAGCGCGTCGCGAACATTTAGAATTCGCGCAATCGGAACTTTCTCTTATGTGCATGCGGCAAATCGAAATGGCAAGTCGAGAAAACCGCGGTTAGCGAAAACAAAGAGAGGACAACACACCTGTTATACTCTACGCTGAAGCAACGTTGGCACTTTATTTACATGTTAACAATACTGAACTGGATTTCTTGGCAGTTGCACCCCGGTCAGTGTGCACCTTCTTCTACACACACACACACACACACACACACACACACACACACACACACACACACACACACACACACACACACACACACACACACACACACACACACACACACACACACACACACACACACACACACACACACACACACACACACACACACACACACACACACACACACACACACACACACACACACACACACACACACACACACACACACACACACACACACGTTCATTGAACCATTATTCCTGTAAAGCGTTGCACTACCGTGTACTTCAGCGCTTGTAACGAAGCCACTAAAAGCGCACCCGTGCAGCGGATTACTGCGTCCTTTCAGAAGTAAACATATTTTAGCGATCAACAGAGCCTCAACTTGAGCTAGTTGGTACGGCATTCTAATGTGGTTGCGCTCAGCAAAAGACACAAAGGACAACACGACACATAGAACTGAACAGGTAGTGTGCAGCCCCTGTTCACTGCGCACTACCTGTCCACTTCGCTGTGTCGTGTTGTGCTTTGTGCATTTCGCTCAGCGCCACCACATTAGAATTAGCGATCAGGCTCTATATCTGATTTTTGCTTCTATGCGACTATCTTTTTTTTTTCTTTAGTCAAAAAGTGGCGCAACAACAAACACGCTGCAATACATCACGCGTCTGGGGTACTCAGTCGAGTCACAATGTATTACAATATTTGCCCCTGTAAAGCGTGCACCGCCGTGGGCAAGCACGCATGCGAAAAAGCTACTCCACAAGAATACAGACTCCAATTGCACGCGCAAGCGCATCACAGCGATCAAACATTTCCTGTGCTTTTCAATACTGTCTGAATATCTGTTTCCTTTTGTCACTAAAATGGCGCTCTATAAAGCGCGTTGCAGTACACGAAGCGACGGGGATGCCCAGTCACATCACAGCAACGCACAGCAATTTCTGCCGCCCCTGTAAAGCGTGCACCACCTTGGACAGATGTGCATGCAAAAAAAAGCTACTTTACAAGCACATGTTCTTGTCCGCATTCTGGCACAATAGAAGAACGAAAAAATTACGAATCACGAAAACACACACACAAATAAAAACGGCAACGGTAAATATCGCAGACAATAATTAATAGGCAAGAAATAAAGGCGGAGCGCGATGAAATAGGTGCAGTCATGGCGTTACGACAGGCACTTAAAAATAACGAGCACGCATGCTGCGAGCGCTTTGTCAAAAGGAAAGCAACGTTGGTGCGTTGTCTTGTTTTGTCACAGCAGTTACATTAACATTCGAACATAGAAAACGTTGAAGATATTAAATGGTTAAATCTCTGGCGTGAATAACTGATCCAACAGACACACGACAGCTTCATCTTACTGTTAAACTCTCAGGAGAAAAACAGAATGAGTAAGAAAAACGCGTTTGGTAGGTAGGATAACTACGTCATAACAGTACCGTACTAGTTTTCAAACGTTGCTTTTAAGGTCAGCAAAAAAAATCGTCAATACACTCACTCCCCAGCACGCTCGAGACGCTTCAAAGGCTACGACCCACTTCATCAACGTCTAACAGCAATAGCATTTTTTTTCCTTGCTACTCCTTCAAGAATAAGAAAAATAAAAACAACGGTAAAGGCTACACACTGAATGATGAAGGTAACGAAACATAAAAGAAGGAAGTTTTGTGATCAAAGGGAGCGCGCCTATAACAAGGTCCATATAGGAACTCTTTTAGCCCACTCTGAGCGGATTGGGGAACATGTGCCGCGCCAGCACGCTACGAACAGCCGGGCAATAACTTAGCTGCTCCACCTTATCGGTGTTCGCCCGAAAACTTGTTTGTGACGCCTTTCGCTCGGAACAAGCCCAGCTCCTTGCGAAATCTCCCAGCGCTGGCACGGAGCAGACCTCGCATCGCATTTTTCTCATCCAGGCGCCACGTTTCTTCCAGCGCGATACAACTAAGCTCCCGCTCGAACGTTAAGAACAGATGTTCGGCACTTTCCGTTCAATTTGGCACCGAAGGCGTAGATCTACGCTGCGATCTGCCGGGCAAAGGAGAGCGATAAAGAATAAACGCGTAAAAGCGAAGTATAACGCACGACAGGCAACACAGCGTGCCACCAAGAGGAACTACTAACACCGGGATAAGAGCTGGTTTCATAGCAGAGGCTGAAAATAGCCTACGACAGAAGAGAGTGTTCGCCTTTGCCGAGATGATAACTAGCTTCGCTTCTCACGATATCCTTCGAACAAAAGATAAGAGATAAAGAAAGAAAGAGAGCAACGGAGGATTGGAAGTAACCCCTCACAACAGCCGCGCCTGACAGCTCGTCGTCGTGGGGATTACTGCGAGTTGGACCACTAGGATGAGACTGTCGCCTTTATTTTACCGTCGCACCTTACCAACCGTCGCCCTCGAGTTTTCTAGTTATCGTTTCGTCGTATCCCTTACTCAAATTACACAAGGCTTTCAGTTGGAAAAAAACAGGAACGGTGGTTAGGGTAAAGTAATAAAGCCGCAACGGATCGCCAGTCTGGCGCTAGTATAGGTTCCCAATAGCTCTTAATAGCGCGTAAAGCTTGTCACCACGTAGATAGTCACTTACAGTGTTTTCGAAATTGAACCGCTGTTCACGGAATGGTATGACGTACAAACGACACACGTTTCGCCATGGCGATCACTTAAGCCAATACGTCCTACATTATTGTTCGGCCATAATTTGTTGCTTTCAACTTCGAAAAATCAACCGATCGCAAAGAAAAAAAAAGTAAGTCAAACGAAAGAATAAAATTTTCATAAACTAAGAAAGCGTATGGACGGAACTATTCATTAACTATTCTTTCGGAAACGCGTGCGCTTCTGCGACCACAAACAAATACTGCACCCTTTCTCTCTAGCTCGTTCTCCTAAGCGCAGAGGGATGCCATCTTATTAGCCTCGACAAACTCAACCAGGTGCAGCAGCGTTTGTCTTCAGACACGAGGAAGGGAGCGTCGAGCGGGAAAGGAGGGCGACACAATTCTATCCGTCGGGGTGAGCGACGAGCTTCATCGGAAGGCGCGACGAAAGTACGCCGTGGGAGCAACCGTTGGCCGGAGGCCTAATTACGTTAAAATGGGAAGGCACGGCTTTCCTGAAGAGGCCGACGAGGGGCCTATTTCTGGGCCCTTGCGAACTTTACGCGCCGAGAGACTACATTAGCATATTGCGCGGGGGCGCCAAAGAGTCTGGCTGGCCCGCTTACCTTTTCTCTCCACTCTTTGCTGAAGACTAACAATGAGAGGGGGAGAGAGAGAAAGAGAAAGGGGGAGAGAGACTAGGTACGGAACCTGTGAAGCTCGAGAGCTTGTCAGTGGCGACGCACACGCGCCGCGGCAGAGATTAGAAACGCTGCCGGCGCGTGGAGGCGGATGATAAATGACGCCCCGGTATTCTCGGCAAAGTTGTGCGGAGGCGGGAAAACTCTGTTGCCCGGAATATCAAGGTGGATACAATTAAACGCAGCCAGTGAAATTAACTTCTGCGCTCGAACTTTGGAGCAGCTTTTTCTCGTTCTTTTTTTTATCTTTTGTCCTTCCTCCTCGCCTCCGCCGGCGCAGGGTAACTAACCGGATACTGCGATACGGCTAATCTCCCGGCCTTTCTCTTAGAAGTTATATCACTCTCTGTCCCACGGATGCAGACGCTTATTGCTCACGTACCTGAACGTTTACAAGCATCTTTCTCGCGGCTGACGGCCAGCCTGGCCTGTCGTCATTGTATTCATTCTCGATCATGAAGGCCCAACCGAGGCAATTCGCAGAACGCGTGCGATGCTCGTGCTAAGATGCGTAGTCACGCAGCGAATATTCAGACACGGTAGTATTTATCGCGTTTATTTTCTGCCTTGCCACATTTCCAAGTTTTTATAAGCAGGATTGAAGACCATGACTTGACGCAGCCCTTGCTGATCGAGTTAAGCGCGTGTACAGCCTGTCTTGAAAGACACCAGTAGTGATGGCGTAGCTACATAATAAGGGCTTGGTCACGGAGAAGCTAGCTGCCAGACGTGTATTCTGCTCAACGCCTGGCTTATCTGCCTTCAGGCGACCTCGTAGTCATCATTTAATAAATTGCTCGATTACATTGACCATTTCATAAAAGACGGCATTCCGCTCTAGTTATCTCGACAGTATTCCTAAACCAATCTTCTAAACTTTCTGCCGAGGTAGCTTCGATTAACCATTCATAAAAATCACACTTTTTTTAAACGTATCCTACATTGTTAGCGCAAGACATATATGTGTGGTGCGCAATCGAAAATGGCACATAAAAAGAATAAAAATATGCTATACCAAAAAGCATCCAAACAACATGAAAAAAGCAAAGATAGAGTTAGAGAAGACGGAAATCCCAAGATCCCCTGATCACACTTTCAATACTCTGCCGAGAAGCTACGAGAGTTGTTAGAACTGACTATATTTTATATTTTATAACCGCTTTTGAAATATCCTGCGCAACGGAACAGGAAAGCTTTTTTCGATCAACGTTGGGACACGCGGGAGTAGCTCGGGAGCAAGGCCTCGAAGAGCACAACGCACGAGACTGACGTAATGGCCGCGTCGCGATGAAAGCTCGTCCTCCCTGCGTGGAGGGAGCCTCATCATCTCTACAGGCATTTCATAAGGTTGTTCTCTCTCTCTCTCTCACCAGAAGTAAGAAAAGTAAGGTAAATGACACCAACACGTGTCTCTTACTGTTACCGATGTAGTTACTACTACGGTTAATTAAGCCTTATGAGTTTTTCAGTATCAGAAACAGACTCTACACAGTTCACTTAAGAAACCACGTGAAGTCTCCACGTGAAGCAAGCCACGAACCTCTCAAAGGTTTCCGTCTCTTCTTCTCTTTGCGATATACGATACTCGAACGTTTGGAAATAACACAAAGCTATGTCACCGACATGCTCCCAAGAAGGCACATGGAGAAAATTAGGAGGCGTGTGACCACAGTGAGCTTAGCATTGTTAGTGAAGGTACGCTATAACGTTTCTCCTAGTAGAGGCAACGGTGACACAGTCGTCTCAGGATTAATTAAATACGATATACAGCACCACCACAAAACACTCTTCCTGCATCCGCAGCATTCAGCAAAGATAGCAAATAAGCTAAGTCACCAAACGTTGCAAGCGCGCGACAAGTACAGCTTGTTGACGTGACAGTGCTCTTTCGAGCTTTATTCAAACACATTTCACCTTCCTGCTAAGACATGTACTACGCAACACGCGTCTTCCCACACGCGAAGCTGACATTCATATGCACGGCATTCTCCTTTACAAATAACATTTTGAAAGAAAAACATTTCTCACCATAATGTTGCTAATGAAGACACGTAGCGTTGAAAAAAAGCACGCGCAAAATAAAAAAAGGAGGAAGTAGCCGGAGCTAAAGGACCACCGCCCAGGAAAAAAAACGAACGCCGAGGAATATAAATCGCATTCCGCGCGTTGTTCGTATACCAAAGAGAATCGCGAAGCGAGAAGAAAACAAGATTGCTACGTGACGTCCTACAAATCCTCAAAACACGCAGCCAGAAATATACGGAGCAAATACAGAGCTCATCCTACGCGTTGGCCGCGCTTCAACGCATTCATGAGCGACAAGCTCGATGAAGCAGTGTCGGGGAAGGAGCCAGGGGTGAGCGCAACACAGTTCAACACCCCGTCGAGAACACACGCGCTCGTGCGGCGTGTATATACAAGCATGTATACCCTGTTTCGCGCGAGGAATCGCGAAACAGCAGCTCAGCGCTCGCGGTCCATAAATCTTCGTTTAAGCCGCTCGTCTGGGTGGCGCGCTGCTTTCGCCGCAGCGGACGTTCGCCGCGGCGGCGAGCTGAGGTTGTCCCTTTCCGGTTCAGCGGGTGAATGTGGATACACATCCGACCACGGTGAGTCTCAGGGATCACGGGAGGACTCCACCTCTTGGCAAGAGGCTCAACGAATGGTCTCCTTCGCTTCCGTAAGTGCTCGCAGCTACACCGCGGTGTAGTTGATGACAGCATGAAATACAATAAAAAAATAAAAAAGAAAAGCTTTGCAGCAGAAACTGAATGGAATGTACTCGCGACGGCGCTAAAAAGTACAAGAAAGGAAACAGACGCAGAGCCAAGCTCACAACGCCATCTCCTGCGGCCGGAAACGCGCCGGGGATTGTTAAATATCCCCGAGCTTCTTTTCGAGTCGTACTCCGTTGCAGAGAGATATCGCGCACGGATCGGAATCCTTTATAACTCCGCGTTGTATGTATATATATACAAACGAGAGCGAGGGAACCATCTCCCGAAGTCCGAGCGATGGGCAGGGAGGCGGCGGTAGCGCGGCTCCTGCATGGAGCCAGGAGGCTTTCTCTTTTTGAGGCGCGAAACGCGTTCAATTATTCAGCTGCGACTGAGAGCCGCCGACACTCACAACGCACTCACACACACCGCAAAACGAGAGCTCCAAGGCGCATAGTTTCTCGGTTCGATCGTGCCGAAAACCGCGGGCACCCGCAGAGGAGAAAAACTGAAGGGTGTAAACCCGATTTTCCTTACATTCTTTTCTTATTTTCTTTCTCACACATGAAAGTCTCCCGCTTATCTTTGCTGCATGCACCGTATACGAGATATCTTGTTTCGTCCAGCGCATTACGAATTTACTCGAGAGCGCGCATAAGTCTTCACACTCACCCGACCTAGATGGGGAGAAATGGGGGGAGCATTCACTTCGTTGCTGTCCTGCGAGAAGAGAAAAAAAGAACAAAAAGAAAAAGGAGGGCGTAAGAAATAGAAGCAGGAGTTTGCGGTTGTCATATTAGATTCAGAAGCTGCAAGGTGTTCGCTTCATCGTTATTCATCATTATCAGCCTATACTGCAGGACGAAGCGCTCTCTTAAAGGTCTTCAATTTACCCTATCCAGCTGCCACTGGATAGGGTAAGTTGATTATATACCCCCCTATCACCATATCCAGTTTGAGCTGATTCCATATCGTCCCTGCGAACTTCTTAATCTCGTCACTGCATCTAACTCTTTGCCGTCCTCGGATGCGATTCCCCCACTCTTGGTATCTATTCCGTTACTATAAGTGACCACCGGTTGTCTGTCCCATGCATTACGTGACCGGCCAAGGTTAATTTCCTTCGCTTAAGTGTGCTTTTAAAAAATGTAGAACCGTACAATTACATTAGGTATGTCATAAAAAGCGAACGCGCACTAAAGCAAAGCGCGTTATATTAATGTCATGCTGTATTACCTCAGTGAGACCTGAATTATGCAACTTTAAAGCCTAGAAACAACAGCGGAGTAAGTGGTGACTAAGCTAACGAAAATAAACATAACGATGTGTATTTTTGGTAGCAACAGAGACAGTCAGCGAATCCCATTCCTATCGACACTGTAGGTATATTACGAACGTCCCACCAACACTTCACGACAGAACATGACGCATGGGAGGCGTCAGTGAACTCGACGTTGCCATGCCATCTTCATTGGTTTCATTTCGTCCTCATTGTTTTATTTATTTTAGCATCATAAATTCTTTAATCCATTGTTCTTGATACCTAATATATACAGCGAACTTCAATAACATTTGCTGGCAGGCTAGTTGGTGAAGCATAGTTCATGGGCAAAATACAGCACAAACCAGACGATTAACACAAGGAAGACACGGGACAGAGTGCTGACATATACAGCGAGAAACAAACAATGGGTGAAAAGCAGAGACATTCTCCAGGGAAAAAAAAAAGCTATGGATTGAGGTGCTTCCTACGTCAGTCTTTACACAGCAGCCCATGCGCAACAGGAAAGAGAACGCGTGTGTATAGCCATCTCATCTAAAGCATTTGTTCGAATATCGATTTTTATGCGACGCGCGGTTTCTCGCTGTGCGAGAATATCGGCTAAAGGTTCAACAACTCAACCCACTTTACGAGTTTACGCGCGAAATGTCCCGCATTAATACGCGAGAACATGACACATCACCGAGCACCAGCCGCGTACTCCAAACAAAGAACGACACTACACTTCTATGACAGCCTCAGTTGCGGACACGTACTTTTTATAAGTCGGATTAGCTCCCGCAGTATGAGGGTCTTGCAGCACGTCGATAACACGAGGTACCGGGCGATCACTATAACACATTAGGGCGCAGAAAATTTCCTGCCCAGCCGTCTCCCGTACGCGGTGCGTCTCACGCTCAGTTAAGCCCGCATTATTGCTCCGGCATCGTACGATCCCACCTCAAAATGCGTTGCCATTGGACACACGAACTCGGGAAACAGATAAACTGCGTAAGCCTCTCAACGCAGGGGAGTAACTCGTATTAATTATACGCCTAACAAGTGTACAGCAACAATTCCCATCGGCGGCTATTAGCGAGACGAAACGGCCAAACAAATGTTTAACTGATAGGCAGAGACAATTGGGGCGAAACTGTTCTCCGTTGAGAAAGACAGCCGTTGAAGGCCCATGCGAGTCGCATACACGCGTTCCGTTTCGAGCCATTAGGCGCCTAATTAACCATACGCTCTGGAAACGCACGCCCCGCCAGATGCCGATCGCCAAAGCATGCCGTTAAGAAGAAGAAGCGCGGGGCTCAAACAACCACACCAGCACCATAACACAGCGTAATGTTCGCGCTTAAGCCCATCCCAAGCGCAAGCATCGATCAGCTAGACTTTTTTTGTTTTTCATATTGCCCGAGAAAGCGTGGCGTTCTATTCGGGGATGGCATACGCTAATCCCTCTTGCGCTCCGCGAAATCGCGCTCGCCTCGACGGGCTGCAAAATGCTGCTGTTTCCGCCACAACGGCTATAAAGGCATTTTCCTCATCAACCCATAGGTTAATTTAATGACGGAGCGGCAAGAGCGATAAGCATTTAATCTATTAGAAGGCATCCGCCCTTTTGTCATTATTTTCGGACATTTTCGTTGTTGCAAAATGGAACGCGATACCGGCTGGAAAGCAGCTGACGCAAAAATACTAAAACGAAAACTAAAGTGAAGCAGACGGTGGCCGCGTTCCGTGGAATGCGAAGAGCGCCTGCACGCTAATTACACGGTGGAAGCGACTAGCGCAGCGTCATTGCTTCGCGTCATTTGCTCGGCTTGCAGTCGCTATACTTTGTCATTCGGGAAACAGCAACAGAAACGCGATTAGCGAAGCGAGAACTGATTCTAAGCATGCTTCATAATTTAAGGGGGAGGGGGATGGAAGCATCTCGAAACAAAGGGCACCGGAAAACTGATCGATATTTGTATACGTTAGGCACATGCCGCATTATATCAATCTGAACAGCATCAAATCCATAATATAAATGACATATTTTGATAAAAGAAGGTTGCCATGCACACACCGAATGAAGAGATCAAGACAACACAAACGCCGACTAATGTAAAGGCGCACTGCGGCAGAAAAGAAAATAGACGCAATAAAGTATCTGCGAATGCATAGGTGTGGAGCGCCACCTGTACACCCAGCACACGTGGGTGTCTACGAGAGAGAGATAGCTATAGTCGGATACAACCTCAGAAGTCCGGAGAGGTCCCACCTGCAGACGGCCGAAGCGCGGAAGTCGATCGCCTCCGCGACTAAAGACCTAGTCCCGCTCACGCACTTGGCTATGTTCTCCGAAGGCGGTGCCTGACCGGTAGTCCGGCTCATGACGTCAGTCCAGATTTGCGCGCCCATTGGTGCAGGCTTGCGTGCATCCGCCTTTGAGGAGGAAATGCCGCGGACTTCTAAAGTTGTATTCGACTATAGTCAGGAATAGCAATTCATTGACGTGCCAGGCGTTTCATTCACGCGTGCCGGATTAACAGGAGGCGATCCATACCTGCGCATGCGCAGATAGGTTTTTGTGTCTACTTTATTTTCGGCCGCATTGTGGCTTTTCAGTTCACGCAATAAACATTAATATGCAGAGTATCTTTCTAACTCTTCTCTCTCACACATATGCGTGCATGTGTGCGCGTTTGAAAATACGATGAATAGTTATAAGTTCAGCGCTCGTCTGCGCCGCAACCTGTTCACTGCACGAAACTCAGCAATGCGCAGTTCGTTCACAGCGATGAATGCTACCTTAGAAGACAACAAGTATAACCGTCTAATGGATTCCTATTACAACGAGAGAGCTTCGCTCATGAGAGGAGTTCCAGCCCTGTCTCTGGTATATATATATATATATATATATATCCCGCAGGTATGCCGTTGGTGCAAGCAACAAGTCATATATGTGCGCCGCTAATGCTTTTGTTTATTTTAATGGGAATCAAGCATCTCAGAGGAATTCGAGCAGGGTTTCAGACGCGCTATATCAGTCAGCTTTTGGTGCCAGAATGACAAGTATTTCCGAGATAAATTTAGAAAAAAAGACATGTGTAGCGATATACATTGGGATATACGAACTATTAATAAAGCTGTAGTGAAGGCGAATACAGCATTAATTATTTACGAACGAAATGTAGAGGTTGCGGGAAGCTTGTCGCATTTACTCGTATTCCACCACTCCCGGATAGTGTGGGCTAACTGCCGGCTAATGTTGTCAAATTTTGGCTATTCGCTGTTATTTAACAATGTAATGCAATATAAATGTGTACTACCTATCCATGCATCAACCTCCATTAACGCTTCGCACACTACGACAACCCTTCTTAGGAAATATTGCTGCCTTTTTTCCCCATCTTTATATGCGTTTCCGGCGCATTTCTGAGAGACCTCGATAACACTTACATTATTTTAAGTAGGAAAAAAAGAGATCAGCTACCCATGTAAAGTACCGTTACACAGGACTTCTATGGGAGAAGTGTGTTCCAGTGTGTTTGACGAATTTCCTTTCAAGAAAGACATAAAGAATTTCAAGAAAGACACAAAGAAGGATAATTGTTGCGGTTTAACGTCCCAAAACCACGATATGATGATGAGAGACGCCGTAGTGGAGGGCTCCGGAAATTTCGACCACCTGGGGTTCTTTAACGTGCACCTAAATCTAAGTACACGGGGACATAAACAAGGAAAACGGCAATAAATGTTTCGGTAACGCTCACCGCGCATTGCGACTACGGCATTTAGAAGCAGTGAAACAAACAGCACAAGAGTGAGATGTAACGCACAATGTCTTGACTATCGGTCAGTGGTTTAATCAAATGGCGTAATACGTGTGGAACTCCGCAAGAGGCTGTATAGGCCTAATAGCACAAAGGTTAGAACGCAAAGTGGGCGTCTTGCAAGAATTTGAA
The DNA here is from genome assembly GCF_013339695.2 of Rhipicephalus sanguineus. Taxonomy (NCBI): domain Eukaryota; kingdom Metazoa; phylum Arthropoda; class Arachnida; order Ixodida; family Ixodidae; genus Rhipicephalus; species Rhipicephalus sanguineus. Next base: position 130,111,862 of record NC_051178.1, read on the forward strand.
ACCAAACAAGAGCTCCGACGACACTCAGTGCCACATTCAGTACCACGACAGAGCTGTACGTAATGAACAGTGAAAACATAATAATAATAATAATAATAATAATAATAATAATAATAATAATAATAATAATAATAATAATAATAATAATAATAATAATAATAATAATAATAATAATAATAATAATATCTGGGGTTTAACGTCCCAGAACCACGACAGAACAGTGAAAACAATAAGGTGAGTTGCTTGTTACTATCCTGCCGATCATGCGTTCGATATCGCGGCTTGTACTTTGGCTCCTGCTATTGTTTTGAGCCCCGGTAGTGTTAGTGTGGGCATTGATTTTAATATTTTCTGTAAGTGTAAAACCTAGAACGATTGTATATGTTACACTTGGGACCGTTTATGTTATGTAATATGATAAATGAGCCCACTTCCATTACTGAAGTATGGTACAACTTAAACGCATTCTATATATGGCAAAAAAAAAAAACATTATTCGCGAAGAAGAACGTCTCTGTAGAATAGCATGGCATGCTTATATGACAACGTTCTTTTGTTTTTGCAGAAAGCGGTCACTAGTAGGTATGCCCAAGATTGATGGCACAGTTCACGTAGGAAACAAACGAAGATCTTCAGCGACAAATTTGTCGCCTAGTATACCACTGTCAGGTTGTGGTGCGCCATATTACAGGGGGATGAAATGTCACGCTGCCCTGAAATACACGAGCAGTCGTATACAGCTGAGTTGAGCCCGTAAGGTAACCGCATAACCTGAACTACTTGAACGCGAAGTCGGCATGCAGTATATACGAGGCAGCATATTGCGCACATAAATCTTTCTCTGACTACTGACTCGCGACACGCCACGCCGTATAATTTGGCCACATATTAGACCCAACTATAGATTGCGACCAACATGCATCGTCGACTTCGCTACTGCGGACCGAAGCAACGCGCGCGATATTATTGACAGCGCGACGGAATAAACTAATCTATCTTTATGAATGAGTCGAAAGGCCGCCAATCTCACCTTTCGTCTGGCAACAACACTGCGACAGGAAGAGGCAAGAACCGCCTTTAGAGTTCCGGTCGGCGCTACGCAATTTCCTGTCCCCCGCTTGCGCGCGCTCTTCGACAACTATCCCGGCAGCACTCGCACTGACCGGTGTAACAACACTCGAGTGAGCGTTCGCGGGCTCGAGGAACCAGTAATCCTCGGTGCCGCCTCCGGGACAGCGGTCTGACGACGACGCGGACTTCTTCTTCGCCTTTCGGTCCACGTCGCCCAGACAGGTCTGGCTTCGTTGCAGCAGCGGTCGCCGACGCCAGAAGGTCGACGTCCCGCCGGCCTCGGGACGCCGCGTCGTTCGACGTCGCGTCGATGCGCCAACGACGGCCGTCGACTGTTGGGAAGGCGACGCCTTATCCCCGACGGTGCCGTCCGCGCTCGAAGACGCTCGAATCTCGGGCAACCTCACGGCGTCCATGTCACAGGCGCGCACAAAGAGGCCGCGTTAGCAGTTGGAGCTGTCACGACTTCATCTTGATCCAAAGGGAGATTCCTTCGAATTGAAGGCGCTGAGACAATGGCGTCGCCTTGATCTCACGAAAAAAAAAAAAAGCACAGCTTCAATGGTTCTATTCTCTCAACAACGTAGACTACCACGCATGTTGCAACGTCGCATTGCACTACAGAAGAGACGACACATCCGGACAACGGCAGCACCGGACGGAAGCGTCAGAGCGGTCCCTCTCACTGTGGCGCTGTCGACGCCAGCCCCTCGTGGACGCTTTGCCGGCTCCCACAATGCGTCACGGGGAGATCCCACCACCAACTGCACCCGAGACTCCCCCAACTTTGCAAAGGAAGGGAAGCGCGGGAGCTGTGGGGACGCAGTGCACACGGCGCGCACTTGCCGCCGCCAGCAACACTTTTTGTCTCCCCACCATCTATAGACCCTCAGTCTTTGCTCGAGGGAGCGACGCGCGCCACTCCGAGCACGGCGCTTTTCCCTACGTTGACGAAAGCCGCCGCTGGCGGTGGTGGTGGTTGATGGCGAAACCGAGCGCCGAAGGATGACGAAGCGAGAGCACCGCCAGCGCCTTGTTTCCTTCCCACTCTGTCTTCGCCCGACTCTCCCTCTCGGTATCTGACTACCCTCCTCGCACTGATTCACATGGCGAGAGACTGACTCGGGACCGCCGACGCAGCGATGACTCATGCGAGTGCCAGCCGGCCGCCGAAGTCACGTTCTTCGATTCGCGCACAGCAAAACGCGCGAACATTAAAATAAGGGGAGCGCCTGTACCAGGAACGAAAAAAAAAAAATGTTGGGAGGAAAGAGAGAGAGAAAGGGCAACAATCGACCGAAAACGGCACTCGAAATCAGATAAACAAACACACACGCAGGGGCAAACGGCAAGGTAATCAGGGCATCCCCAGGAGTGCAACCTCGCGTAGCTGCCTGTATTGATACGCAGTTAGTCGAAGCAAAAAGGAACACACAAGCTGTCTCGAAGACCACGCTTGCAACGGGCTAAAGCTTCTGCGGAGGCTTCGCGAACTGGTATTCGAACGTCCAGGCGGGTTCTTCGACTCTGAAGAAATTGCATCAGAGATGGCTTAGAGGTGCAGAGAAAATGAAAAAGGGACTGCGGCGCCGTTATATTTGGGACCGGCCAGCGAGCACGCCCCCCAGTGCGTGGCGCAACGGAGCTGTAGCAACCGGCGGTCACTGACACGTGCTCCAGAGGTAATCGGATCGATAGGCGCAAAATGTGCTCGTGCTCTGCCGCGCTTAGTTTAAATGCTCGCTCCTGAAGGAAGATTCGATCGGCCGTTGCGACACCAAAAACTTCAAAGATGAAACCCAATTTTCTGTTTCACTTTGGCAAACCTATAATCGATGCTTCCTAAAATATTTACTCATCAAAGCTACACTGGCAAGAGGGACGCGAGACTGCAAGACTTTCCATTTGAATGCGTCAAATTAATGCATAGCGGTGAGTGCTATGTATAATAGAAAACGTAGCAAAGATTTCTCAGAGCCAACTTCTCAAGGAAACTAGAAGAAAACGCGAAATGAAATTGACCTCTCGTGAACACAAAATAGATGGATAGATAATATGAGGATATCCCGTGAAGCGAGGCGGCGGCTGATAGCGCCAGACTGGTTATTTTCGCTTTCCTTCTGCGCTCATTACCCGTGCTTAAGATCCGTGGTTATATAGTACTAACGAGCCATCGGATTCGATGAAAGCTTGCCGTCATAAGAACAATTTTATTTAATCCTGCGTGTCTGTTCTCCGCCTTTGCGCCATCAATCCTACGGCATCCTTTTACTATTTTTCACCGCCGTACACATTAACCTTTCCTCTATAATGCCTTATTAAAGCGCAAGGCGTCGAAAGAGAACTACGTTCTTATTGACCTTTGGACGGACACTGCATTGACCTTTCGATGGACACGATAGATTCGCAGGCTAACATGATAAATAAGTCCCACGGCTCGTGCGCTATATTTACGCGCAGCGCATATATAGCCGTAATCGGCAAATTTTGCCTTATTTAACACTGCGTTATCAGACATCTTGATTTAGCGTTGACTTATAGCAAGTGTTTGCTCGTTCAGAAACCGACTCACTTAAAGGGACACTAAAGCGACAACCAAATTTTCACGCATTAGTAAATCACTTTTTCACAATACCGCGAAAAGACGCTTCGTAAGCAAGAAAAAGCGCAATATGAAAATGCGGTTGGCGACGTCACCTTGACGTTTCCGCACCAAGCGCCATGACGACATATATTTTGAAGGCGTCTGCTAAGACCTATATCGTTCCTAACTGGTAAAAATGAAGTACATTGTCCTCTGAAGGGGCCAGAGACATAACGTAGCAAGTTTCAGGAAATTTCGTTGGACCAATGTCTCCAAAATACGAAAAACACACTTTGAAATCCGTGACGTCAAGCACGGAGATTTCGGCGCGAAATTTAAGAATAAGACTTTGACCTCGATTTCCTCCTCTATTATTAAAGCTATGGTGGTGAAATTAACGGCATTAGAGTTTTCATAGTAAAATTTATCAATCTAAACCAATTCATTGTTTCACTTTGTATAGTGTCCCTTTAATTTATATGCACGCTGATTAAAAGGAGGTTGTTTTTTTGATCGAGAGAATGATTTATGCAGACATACGACAAAGAGCGAGTACATGCCGCCGTAGCCGCATCCAATTAATGCCTACGCTGTTGCTTTCAAAACGTAATTACAGTAGGACGAAGCGACGCGCGTGCGCAAATCGACCGTCTCGCTCGCTCACCGCTGTCCCCACGCCTCAATCGCCACCAGGTATACATACCTTGTCCGGAGACAACGGGGCGAAAAATCGAGGGAGGAATGACGTCACCGAATGCCGTGACGCAATCCACAAATGTTTGCAGACAAAGCGGTAGGACGGGAGCGAAGCCGCGGCTGCCAACACGCACGAAAACAGCACGCCACCGGACTATACTCCGCGGAGTTATGTCCCCACGGGGCCAAGGTGGGAGCGGCAATCAAAAGCAACTTCCGTATCGCACGGGGAAATAGGGGAGCGAAAATATGAACGCGCGCAGCAGAGACACTCGGGAGAAAGCAAAAACGGTGAAATGACGACACGAAAAGCGGGGCGCCGAAAGAAGAAGGAAAGGCGGGAGGGATGGAGGGGGCGGGGGAGGAGAAAAAGAAACTCGGCGGTGGAGGATGGCGCGCCACGCAAGAAGCTTTAAGGAGGAGTTCTGGATCAGCGTGGAGAGAAGACGACCAATCAATAATGCGGTGACGTCAACCCCAATATCGAAAGAAAAAAAGAAAGAAAAAGACATGTAGGTTAGCGCGGCACCTTCGGCGAGAAGCTCTAAAGATCAGAGAGAGAGAGGAGTGGCGAAGGGAGCGATATATTTGCAGGGTGTAGAGCACGTTTGTTTGGGCGTTCGATCCCTTGTTTGTCCGCACAAGCGTAAAAGTGGCTGTTTACAAGCGAGGAGTGCTGTGGCCGGCTAAGGAGCCCAAGTAAGGTACACGGTTCCGTTCTTCGACAGTTCCCGAGAGAGAGAAGAAATAGTAGAGAAGGAAAGGCAGGGAGGTTAACAAGTTTAGGACAACCAGTTTGCTACCCTACACATTGGAAAAGTATGGGGGAGACTGAAAGATGGGGAGGAAAGAGAGACAGCACATCTCACAGCACACACAAAGTCCTTAATAGTTCCGGAAATGTAGGTGCAAATAAGGGGCTAGAGAATGCGAAACTAACCGTCACGGTCGAAGCATGAGAAATTGCGCGCAAACAGCCTTGGCAAGTTTATTTACAGACGCTATGAAACTTAAACGGACCTATAAGTATCGAGGGGGGGTGTGTCAATCAACCAGACTTTTCATAAGTGAGTGCTCGTTGTCACCTGCTGACCACTTCCTCCCTTGAAAATACGGCCGGCATCGCAATTTGCTAACATCTGCTCTTATGAGGAGTTCTAGTTTAAGTTCCGAATTCCTTGCATGAACTCAGTGCGCCAACTTGTGCTGCAAAAAAAAAAGAAAAGGAGATTGGATCACACATGCTCTGGCGGTACCCAGCCCTTAATGCCTCGCCGCCCATCACGAAGGAGCAATGGGAGGAATCCCTGAAGAGCAGCAGTCTTCACACTCAACTCCAGGTCGTCCAGAGGGTCCACAACATAGCGACGGAACTTCGACTTCCGGACCCATCGTGGGCGGAGACACCGACTTGATCTGGGGGGGACTCCGGCTTCCCTAGATATCAGTTCCTCAGGACTCCGATAAAGTTCTTGTCATGTTACGTGGAATGGAGCTTCGTCATAAACTAGCCAAAGGAAGTGGAGCAAATAAGCGATAATATCAACGACAGTGCAATACTCAAAATGGATGACGTCGCATGTTCATACGATAGGTCGGCAATGACCCAGAGGCATCAGCTCTGCGGCGGCAGGGTAGTGGGTCACATATACTCGAACGCTCGCTTAAAAACGGGGACACATTCTCTCTCTTTCTGTGTGTGCATGCACGCGTATGCAGAGGCTTCATCATCATTTTTTTTTTCAGCAGTACGAAGCGGCATGACAACCTACACGAACAAAAAAAAAACGCATTGTGCACAGCTACTGGCCGAGTGAAAACAATACAACTGACAGCGAACACAAATACCAAGACTCCACCATGGAAAACACCATGTTTTGACAAGAAAGCGATCTTCTTCAGTTTGGAAACGACGTCATAAAATGTCTTCGGTCCTCCCACGCAATACGGAAGTAATTTCTGGGCCATCGCGCAACAGGAAATGGGTGTCCGCCAACGACGAGCGCGGGCACGGAGAGGAAGACGACGTCATCGCTGATCCGACCCTCCCGGTAGAACAGAGAGCATACAGAAACGCAGGCGCAACTCGGCGGCAGTTTTTCACTGCTACGCTAGCAGGCCATGTTTAAAGGTACAAAGCAGATATTCCGAAGGCAACGTTTTGGAAATGAAAGTACATCTTCAGGGTTTGTATCCAGAAAAGCTTCTTAAGTTAGAACTGTACCGGAAGGGAACTGAAAGCTGCGTGAATTAGGCCTCAGCTTTTTTTTTTTCTATTGAGCCTATAAAAAAATTAGGAACCCGAGAAAATAAAAATAACCGTCTGCTGAGCATGCCCTACATACGCTTTGTCGTTAAAAAAGAAAGAAAGAAAGAAAGAAAGAAAGAGAGAGAGAGAGAGAGAGAGAGAGAGAGAAAACAAAGCGACACTCCGCCACAGGTGTATTTTCTTACTCGAATAAAATGATGGTATATGCTGTGTGACAGTTACTCTGTAAGAATTGTTTTGTAAATCAGCAAACATGGCTGCGACGGAGCTCGGAAACACCGACACATATTACGTTCTCAGGCGAAAGCTGCTTCTCGCTCTCACAGCATGACTATCGGTCCTAAGTTTTGTCGTCACTTTTGCTAACAGAAACTACAACTACCAAAAATAAATGAAAAAAAAATAGAATGTACAAACAAAAAAACGCCAGGCCTGCGCGGAAAGCGCAGCACAGTCGCAGCGAAAGCTCGAAGAGAGGCATTTCTAGAGCCCGTTATAAACTCTCTTGTGGCTACTAATACAAGTACACTAGCAACGTACCCACTAAGCCACAAATCATAATTTTTGTGATGTTGGGAAGCACCCATCACGACATTATTCGTCATTCTGCGGAGAAGCGAGGTACCATCTGTAAGGAATTATGTGCAGTTTCTTGATGCAACGGCTGATGACGATGAAGAATTATGACTGAGTCTTTTGTAATGGGTTGGAAGCATTCAACAAACCACTCGTTGCGCAGTTCGCATTGTGTGACGCCTGCTTACGGAATTCGCGTTGCGTGACGCTTGGTTATTATTTTACTCTTCTATCACGCTACATTACATATGTTGATGATGATATGTGGTGTTTAATGGCGCAAGGGCCAATTGATGGCCAAAGAGCGCCAGTTCATGAGACAAAGGATGTGAGCAATGGTTGCGGTAAGTAGCTGTAAAGGGGCCTTAAAATTCCTCGCGCTAAAGGCGGGTAAAACATATATATATATATATTAAAATCATGACAGTGACGTGAAATATGAGTAGTGGAATGAATGGCAAGTGGTCGCAAGAATAAGACTATGAGATATGACATCAGCACGAATGCCTCGTCAATGCCCTTGAGTCCAAGGGCCGCGAGGCAAGTGCTGTCTTTAGCGTATTCACCGCAGCAGCGACCTCTGTTTAGAGGCCGTGCTACGGATCACCTTGATATATGACATGAAAACTCCGTACGTCGTTTAAAAAGCAGACAGTGACTGATATGTAAAAAGCGGGTCCCTACCGATGAACATTGAAGGATGAAATGGAAATTGCTGCCGGTAGGGTAATAAAAAGTGCTTTTTTCTGATAGCATCGAGTTCCTTGCACTGAATGAGGACGTGAAGGACAGTGAGTGGCTGACCACATCTATCACATAAAGGTGGCTCGCCACCGGACAGAAGGTGTGTGTGTGTACTGTATGTGTGACCGATCCTAAGTCTGCAGAGTGTAACTTCTGTGTGGCGTGATTTTGATACTGGCGGCCAGTTACCGAGATGCGGTTTGACAACGTGTAGCTTATTTCGTGTATGCATATCCCATGTGGTCTGCCAAAAGGCTCTGAAGCTTTCTTTTCAGGAAGTGTTTTAGGTCTAGTGGGGGAATAGCTAAGGATGTGTTGTGACTGTTTTCGTGGGCGGATGCTGCTAGCTGGTCCGCCAACACGTTGCCTTGAATCTCGCGGTGCCCTGGCACCCAGCACACTACGACATGTTGTTCGAGTGCGTATATCGTGCTTAAAAGAGAATACAGCGAGACAAAGACGGGTTTTTGTGTCTTTTAAGAGTTTTTAAGGCTTTTACCACGCTTAGAGAATCTGTGTAAATCACTGCCTTTTGTAGTTTAATTGTTGAATGCGTTTAACGGCCGCAAGTATCGCGTAAGCTTCTGCCGTGAAGATACTTGATTCAGGGTGTAGAATACCGGAATCCGTAAAGGATGGCCCGACGGCTGCGTAAGACACAGAAGTATTGGACTTTGAGGCGTCTGTAAAGAATTCTGCACAAGTGTATTGTGTTGTAGTTCAAGGAAGTATGTACGGATTGTGCAATAGGCGCGTGTTTCGTTACTTCCATGAAAGAAAGATCGCAGTCTATAAGCTGCCACCGCCACGGCGGTAGTTGTGCAGCGGGAGCCAATAGACAGTGTTCGGAAAGTGGCACACCCGTTTCCTGAGCTAAGCCCCTCACACGAAGTGAGTAGGGCTGTCGCATCGAAGGACGGTGGTCGAAAAGGGCAGAACTAGATATATCATTAATTGTGGGGTGTGAGGGGTGTTCGTTGTCTGCGTTCACTTTGAGATAGTATAGAAACGACATGTAAGATCGCTGCAGGTGGAGCGACCACACGTTCGATTCGACGTAGAGGCTTTCCACGGGGCTGGTGCGAAAAGCACCCGTAGAAATACGAATGCCCGAGTGGTGGACAGGGTCAAGCATCTTCAACGCGCTTGCTGTCGCAGACTGATATATTATGCCCCATAATCTAGGCGCGTGCGTATGAGGCTTTTATAAAGATTCATCAGACACTTCTTGTCACAACCCCACGTAGTGCGTGACAGTACTTTAGAATGTTCATGGTTTTATGCACTTGTTCTTTATATACTTTATGTGTGATATGAAGCTTAGTTTCGTGTCTAGAATTACGCCGAGGAATTTATGCTCCGTTTTCACAGGTAGCCGCTGACCATGCAGATCAATGTCTGGGTCGGGATGTAGGCCTCTCTTTCTTGAGAATAATACGCAAGTACTTTTTTGCGGGTTCAGGCTGAACCGTTCTCGTCTGCCCATTTGGTTACCTTGTTTAACCAAGTTGCACCTGCCGTTCGCACATTGAAAGGTTGCAAGATTTATAACCGATCTGCACGTCGTCAACATATGTGCAATAAAACATATTCCGTGGAATACACAGACGTAGGGAATTCATTTTTATAATAAAAGTGTGCAACTCAGAACAACCACCTTGCGGCACTCCAGTTTTCCTGGACAAAATTGCGGGACAAGACATTACCACTCGAACACGGAACGTGCGATTGGACAAATAGCTTTCGATTATGGTCAGCATCTTTCCTCGGACACCTAAGTGGGATAGGTCTCTTAATATTCCAAATCGCCATGTGGTGGTCGTAGGCCTTTTCCATATCGAGGAACACCGAAAGGAAGAATTGCTTGTGAACAAAGCGTCGCGAATTTGTGCCTCGATACGGATAAGGTTGGTCAGAGGTAGATCTACCCTCTCGAAAACCGCACTGGTATGGGTCAAGTGAGTTGCTGGCTTCGAGGAAATGTAGAAGCCGCCGATTTATCATTTTTTCAAAAACCTTGCACAGACAACTTGTTAGGGCTATTGGCCTGTAACTGGATACTGAGGATGGGTCCCTTACCCTGCTTCAGAATCGGAATTATGATGGCTTCTTTCCAGGCCGAGGGGATCTCGCCGGAAAACCAAACAGCATTGTACAGGGAAAGGAGGGTTTTTTGGGTTTCAGAAGGCAGGTGTTTCAAACATTTCATATACAACACGGTCGGAACCTGGGGCGGATTTATTGCATGAGTTCAGCGACGTCTGTAGCTCAGCTAAGCCGAAAGGTTCATTGTATGCTTCCTCGTGTTTTGTGGATTTGCGCTCTAGTTTCTGTTGTTCGATTTTTGCTTTGTGTCGTTGGAAAGCTTCCGTGTAGTGTGACGAGCTGGACACCTGTTCGAAGTGTGCACCTAGGAAGTTCGCCTGGTCTTCCAAGCTGTCACCTTGTGTGTTTACTAGGGGAAGTGAATGCGCTTGTCGGCCTGCTACCCTACTAACCATGTTCCAGACTTTAGCCTCCTGTGTATATGAGTTAATTCCCGATAAAAATTTCTGCCAACTTTGTCTTCTTGCCTGTCGGCGAGTTCTCCTGCCTTGTGACTTTATGCTTTTAAAACTGTCCAGATTCTCGGCTGTCGGCGAGTCCCGAGCAGCCTCCATGCTTTATTTTGTTTTTTGCGCGCGTTTCGACACTCAGTGTTCCACCACGGCCACGTCGTTTGCCGGGCAGTCCAGCTGTTTGTGGGATACACTTCATTGCGGCATCAATCAAAAAGCTGTAAAGTAGTCTACAGCTTCATCTATGCTTAAAGCACGCATGTTGGTCCAACTTAAGAGAGCCATTTTACGAAACTGTTCCCAATCGGCTTTGTCCATTTGCCATTTGGGAACCTGTGGAGGACATTCGTTAACTATTGGGGTGCTCAGAACTATAGGAAAATGGTCACTTCCATAGGGATTATTAATGACTTTCCATGTTAGAAGGGGCAGAAGTGATGGAGATGTGATGCTGAGGTCTATGGACGAGTAGGTATTGTTCGCAAGGCTATAGTAGTTGGCTCTTTTTTATTCAAGAGACACGTGCCAGAAGAGAAAAGGAACTGTTCAATTAGACGACCTCGCGCATCGCAGCGGGAGTCACCCCATAGACAGCTATGCGCATTAAAGTCCCCCAGTACAAGGTAAGGTTCAGGGAGCTCATCTATTAAAGACTGAAATTCATGTTTTTGCAGTTGGTAATGTGGAGGTATATATAGAGAGCAAATGGTGACGAGTTTGTTCAAAAGAACCGCTCGAACAGCCACTGCCTCAAGGGAAGTTCGAAGTGGTAAATGTGTGCATGCTACTCCTTGATTGACTATAACGGCTACACCCCCGGATGGCGCGATAGCGTCATGCCGGTCCTTCCGGAAAATAATGTAGCTGCGTAGAAAGTTCGTGTGTTTGGATTTTAAGTGTGTTTCTTGTACACACAGCACCTTTGGTGTATGTTTGTGTAAGAGTTCTTGGACATCGTCGAGATTTCTAAGCAGCCTCTCACGTTCCATTGTATAATTTGTGCTTCCATATTGGATGTCAGGTAGTGCTGTGTGTACGAGAAGGAAGTGGGTGTTGTTTAGGCCGAAATTTGGAGCTCAAGCAGCAGGGCCGTCGTCGGGCCCATTATCGGCTTTTGGTTTTCTTAGCGCGCTCCAGGGAGCTACGCCGCTCTTTCGGTACCAGAGGCACCGGAGTTGTGTCCATTGCCTCGTTTGAGGCACTGGACGCCCGCGTATGCGAGCTGCTGGCTTGTTTGTCCGACTCGCCTGGCGAGGCGTGGTCGTGAGACCCGACGACCCTGGAGTCGCCGGGATCTCTGGCTTGGCAGGTGGGGACTTCGCTGGTGTGACGAAGTCTTGGACGCCACCGAGCGGAGGGCGATGTGCTCTCCTTGGCCTCTACGGTGCCGGAGCTTGTAGTGGCCGCCGGTGTGGTCAGATTCAGAGTAGGCGGGGCAGCCTTCGCTGCTCCCACCATGGGGGCGGGTGGCGTTTGCCTCGGCACGCTGCGAGTGGTCGGGCAAACGCGATAGGCCGTTGTGGTGCTGCCCCCGTCGCACCACTTCGGCAAAAGATGTCTTGCTGGAAATGACGATGAAACTCGCTGTCGTGCTTCGCGGAACGTTACGTTTTCTTTTACTTTTATCGTGAGTATTTCTTTCTTTCTTCCAGGCCGGGCAGGCCTGGAGTACGCAGGGTGATCACCTTCACAGTTCGCGCAGTGAGTCCCATCACCAGCGCAGTCATCAACAGAATGACCCGTCGTTCCGCATTTTGCACAGGTGAGCTGCCCTCGGCAGCTTTGAGACGCGTGACCAAATCTTTGACATTTAAAGCATCGCCGCGGGTTTGGTATGAAAGGTCGTACAGCAAGCTTGACGTAGCCGGTTTCAATGTTTTCGGGTAGTGTGCTGGAGGCAAAAGTAAGTATCAAATGCTTGGTCAGTATTTCGGTGTTGTCGCGCCTTATCTTGATCCTTGGACATGAGTGACATTTGAATCTTTCCATCCATCTAGTAGTTCTTCCTCGCTGAGGCCAATCAGGTCCTCATCGGACACTACACCTTTGACAGTGTTCATGGTCCTGTGCGCGCTCACAGAGACGGGGATGTTTCCAAACGCGACTAGATGTGACAAATTAAGGTACTGTCCTTGTCTTTAATTCGAGGAGTAGGTCCCCGCTTGCCATCCTTGTGGCCTTATATCCGTTCCTATGGTGTCTTTCAAGCACTTAGCAACAAGAAAAGGTGAAATGGCTCTAGCTTTTTCAGATGATTGTTCACAGTGAACCACGTGGTATTCGGAAAATTGTCGTGTTTTTGGGCCAAAAGAATTGAGATGCATCGGTGCGTACCCTTTTTGGGGCACGATCGGTGGAAGAGGGGTTCGAGGGTCCCATGGAAAAAGTCGCTTGTTCGGCAACGGCGCCTACCACCCACCACGGAGCCCAACAGGGGGACGTGGCAGAACATGCGAAAAGTCTGCGCAACGCCAGCAGTACGCCGTCACTATAACCTAATATGGTCTACCCAAGGTTGGGAGCCACACACGGTTAACCCTTGCCGCCAGGAAAAATCGGAAGTAACGAGAGGGAGAAGTAGACAGGAAAGTTCAAAAGTGAGAGAGAAAGACGAAGATGAGGGCGAGAGAGACAGGAAAAGGCGACTGCCGGTTTCCCTGGGTGGGCAGCCCAGGGTGCCGTCTACGTGAAGCCGGGGCCAAAAGGTGTGTTGCCTCTGCCGGGGGTTCCAAAAGGAGGTCGCCGATTCCATTTAGACACGGCTATTCCCGGACATGCTTCCCGTCAGCGTTTCGACACGGAACGGGTTGAGATTGCTCAGGACTGTCATTGTTTCTTCGGGCTACAAAAAAATGGTAATTGGGGAAGGAGACTTTGGTTATTGGATAGTGTAGATTCTTCGGTGCGCCACGTTTCAGGCGGCGATCAGGGTACCTGGGGGGGAAAAGTTGGCCATACGGATAAGTGCAAAAGTCGGCGGCGATGGTGGCCACCCACTTAGGAGACCACAAGGGGA